>NW_026889766.1:5300000-5757500 GCF_033153115.1 Saccostrea echinata
GGCCAGCTCCTTATTAATATTCTTCTGAATTGTCAATATAAAAAAAAAGTTTTATGAGTGTCTTAACAATTTAGAAATTAATCAACGTTATTAATGATCACAAATTATGAAACCTTTTTTCCCCATACTTTATTTATTCAAAACTGTAAGTTATTTAAGTGCACTAAACACACACACACACACAAAACAATCTCACTTAGCACAACATGACGTCACAATATGCACTGAAAGGGAGGATGAAACTTATTGTGGGGAGTCATAAACACCTGAATATATAATTATGTCACTGGCGGGAAAAATTATCACATAGTTTTGTAGTGACCGGGTACGAGATGATACCTGGTCAGTAAGTTTCATACCTAGCAAAGCATACCATACTTCACCCTTACATGGTAAAATTTAGTTGAATCACAGATACCGTATAACCGTCTTGTAAATTTACAAATTTGAACCTCTGATCTTACTAAACATATTCTTTGAGAGCATTATCATTTCCCTGATGACGGAAACAGTTTAGGTCTGTAATCAGAAACCCAAGAGAGAATTGCCCTTTATTTAAAACAGGCCAACTCTCACAAAAGGACAAGGTTCATTTGATTTAATATTTGGCCCTAAGAATTTCTAATAATTGAAATTTACGCTGAATCTAAACTTTACATTGAAAATAAAGGTTGGATATATGCTTGTTAAAAAAATAAACCCAAACTTTAATAATTATAATAATAATTATAATAATAATACTTTATTTAAAGAAGGTAACCCGATTAGTGCAAGCACTATTCTTCCCCGGGGCCGTCTGTAGACAAAAATCAATACAAATACATATACAAATAAACACAATCAATAAATAATCATGAATTATTGCGACATTCTTTTACATATTTTTTAACTTGGTGCTTGAAAGCATTGAGTGTTGGAGACATCTTTATAACTTTGAGAATGTGTCACCTGTATGCTGTTCATTCGTGGTCAAATCATGCACGGGATGCTTTTTTCCAGAAAAATCGTCAAAAATCAGACTTAAAAGCATTTTTCGATAGGTCCGCATTATATCACCATTTTGAAATTTTCACAAATGAAACATCGATTTGAAAGCATTTTATATGCAAAAAATTACGATGGTGATATTGTGCGGACCATGTTTATTTTTAAATAATGGATTCATTTTACAGCATGCAATACACATGCATTCGACGGTGAATTGCTAGATCTAAATAATATTGAGAATATTCTTCGCCACGTATCGCTAAAAATCATTCAATATAAAGGATGAAATCATTATATCAATGTTATGAAGATCTTGTCTGTATTAATTCTCTACACCTTGTTCGAATTCAGATACACTGGGCCTCTATTTGTCTTCCGCGCTCCCTAACTAAGCGACAGTGGTCCGAGCTAGACTATATCTGGACGTTAGGTGGTTGAAAAAAGTAGCAGTTCAGAAAAAAATGCAGTATTTACACTCGTCGTATAAATATTATTTTACATCTAGTTTATTTATTACCCAGTGCCTGTGTCATATTCATGTCAAGCTGAACATTATAAAACAATATATATGATACGTCATTTTTGAAAATTGACGTCACAATGGTTTCGCCGATCTATTTGGCCTGTTGGGAAAATGGACCATTTACAAGTACAAGAACATGATTTTTTTAGCTATTTTAGTGAAAATTAGAGGCTAGGTTTCCAAGATAGAAGACAATTAAATTGGCAAAATATCGCAATAGATTTAACAATGCGCCTCTCAGTATAAAATATGTGCAATGTAGATCAGTTCCGAACATAATCTAGATTGTCATAAATGTTTTTATCAATGACTTCAGTTAGCTCTTTTGAAGAATTCCATGATAAATACCCGTAAAACCATATCCATCACACAAATGTATTTTGGTCACATCCATTTCTCGAGATGGTCAAAAAGGGGTAATATATAGCATTTTATGTACTTAATAAAATTAAATACAGGTTGAATGTAATATTTACATAATGTAATGTAAAGTAAAAAAAGAAAAATATAAACTTGGTGGGGGGGGGGGTATAAATTATTACTTGGGTGATGATATCGGATGGGGGGCGGGGGGGTCGTGTCCAATTGCTCCTCTTAATTTATATTCTTAATATTACTGCAGATCGACAGACCTATATGAATTGTATATAGAAACATAAGAATCACATCGTTTGCTTGCTATCCTTCTGTATTAATATCCGAAAAAGTATTGCATATCTGCGCGCACATGCAACACTTAAATTTTGACTTGTTTACTAAAACAGATATTAATCTTTGCTAAGAAATGATAAGTATACTGTATATCCACTGATATCTGTGCATAAGTGAAATATTCTCGAACGGGACTCGTACATGTAATGCAGTGATCGTAGAAAATAGCTGATTTTATTCTTGTTAATTGTTTCAACTAAAGGGAAAAATCAAAATAAAATACGAACAGGGTGTCATAGAACATAGAAAATGATTTATTTAATAAATGCATTTACGATGTATAAGCATCGGATTTATTGTGATATGGATTCCACGGTGCTGGATTTTGTAGAAAATGTCGTTCTCACCATGCTCAATGATTATTGAAATAATGACTTCCAGGATATCAATACCAACAATCTAGTACGTACATGTATTCAAAGGCGGATTCAGCACCGGCGTGCCGGGCTCCCCCTCCCCCCTTCTTGTCTGAGATTTTTTTTTTTGGCTTGTGTACACGTTGTTTGTTTAACCTGTTCATACTCTCAATTTATCCACACGTAACGTTCAGGCACGTAATTTCAATGCTGATTCGAATTGGAAAAATATTTCATGTCGTGTCAAAAAATCTTAATCTACCCCCTACATGTGTAAATGGTAAAGTTTTACTTGAAATTACATTACCACGATGATCATAATGAGACTTTTCGCACGACAACTTTTTTTTACTTATTTAATTTTTGTCATCTTGAAAATATACATTTAATTAATTATCAATAGACTGATTGTAGAAATATTTTGCTTTAATTTCTACGCCTACAATATGTGATACAGGAATTATAAATATTTCATGTAATCAAAGTTCTCATTGAATAGCACCCCCCCCCCCCCCCCATAAAACATGTAAAAAAAAATATCAACTGTACTGTCTGCTTCTTTTCCCCCGAATAACAAAATAAAATTAATATTGCTTTCTGTCTGCTATGAACAAAAGGCCATCTACTTTCAAGGGTTAACTTAGGTTCACAATATTAAATTGAGGTACTCTTAACATTATATTAGACCAAAATAAAGTAATTGAATACAGTATTTACATATTGATTACCGATAAAAGTAAACAACATTGAAATCTGTTCACTATAACACTTGATTGTCTTTGAACAATTTTCCTGGGGAAATAATTTAAGGCAGGCACTTTATCCTTGAAATGAACTAGATTAGCTCATAATGTACACCTTTATTTGATAAAATGTTCTCAAAGTTTAAAAATTGTTTTTTTCCTAATTGGTGTTTAGAGCTTCCTTAAAACACACGCTTGCGTAGGTTGTCGTCACAAAGGTATCGATTACTTAGAGGAAGTAGTAAGGGATCCGCAGAGGGGGGGGGGGGATCCGGACCCCACCTTAACACCCACCACTTGTATAAAATTCATATAGTAAAATACCAAAAATATGAAGGGTGAAGGGTTAAGAAAACTTTGTAAAGTTTGTAAGATATGTAGGAAGGTAAAGTGACATCCCCCGTTTCAAAATAGGTTTTTCAGGTTTGGGATAGTTTTCTTTCTTTTTTTTTTTTTTTTTTTAAAGTTTTCTCCTTTCGGTCGATCTTTTTTTTTTTCTTTTTTTTTTTGAGTTGGTATGGAACATATCACTCCCTTTTCTAGGAAAAATACAGGAAAATTCCTCCATTGCGCTGTTACTTTTTTCCGCGAATCGACATTGCTTTTCCGCGAAAAATCCTTCTTTATTGTGAAGTACTAGTATTTCTTTTTCTTTTCCGCGAAATCCTCTATGAACCAGGTAGTACCTTTTGCTCCTTGTCCACCACGGGTATGAATTAATGTGAAAGTCTCTTAAACATCGTTAAAAGACCAAGTAGATTGTAGGTCATCTACGCATTAACCTATATATCTTCACAATGTCAAGGTTTTGTGAAATCCTTCCTATTTAAAAAGGTTTGAAGAGAAACGATATCAAAAAACTTTGACATTGTGAAGATGTATAGGTTAACACGTATAAAACATTGTTAAAAGATGCTGTCTGTTCAATAACCCGTAGATCCTAATATATTCATGTCGGAACAAGTGGCATTTTTTTGAAAAAAAAATTATCATATTAATAGCTGATAACTTCGATTCCAAAACTGCTGAAAGAAAAGAATAAACAAAAGTTCGCATGCATTCCTTTTTTCAAGGATGGGCTCTGCCTCTGGACAGCGCAAATAAAATATTATAATATAGACACAGGTAAACTTATGTAAGTCAATCCACAGAAAAGCAATGTCGAGAATGCGGAGAAGTAAACTGTTTTTTTTTTTTTTTTTTTTTTTTTTTTTTGAAAATGTAATGCAGATAAACAGGAAGACCAGAATTTTGCGAGCCATAATGACAGATTATTACACACAGAATCATTTTCTTGAACACCTGCGATCAAAATCCAAGAAAAAATCTAACGGTCTTTAAGTCTTTTTTTACAAGGCTTGGCAATTACGGTTCGTCAAGTTAACAAACAAAGCCAATAACTTTGCTTGTGCCAATGCGAGGTGCGGAAAGTGAGAAATCCTTTACGAATGTACTGTACATGTACATCCCTTTTTTCCCTTATGATTCAAAAATTTTCAAAGCCAACCATACCAATTGATTTAAAGATTTGTCTTTAATTATGAAAAATAATTTTTAAGCATGGAATGCTATCAAATGTATACCAATACATCTAAATGTACGTTCATGAAAATTAGATTTAATAAACTTACATTATAAAATATACATGTAAGCTGGATTTATTTTAAAACATGACGTTCAATTCCTGTTCAAGACGTCGCATGAAGCAACGTCAAAATATCACAACGTTATCGTAAACTATGCTACTTTTACGCTTATATAAAACAGTAATAAAGCTTACATTGATAATTTCATGAAAATATATACTCTCTCAAAGAGTTTTGAGGAAAATTATTTAATTTTGACACGGGGCCGAATTTTGCACCAAACGCACCTTAACTATTCTCCTTGTTTAATTTTCTTTACATTGTCAAGTACTTTCTTTCAATGATTTTCATCCTTCATAAATATTTTACATGTCAATCACTTATCATGATATTTTCATATATTTTCTTACTACAAAATATTTCACATTTACCTATTTATTAATATTTTTATTTTAGTTTGCACAAAGCATAAACAATATAATCCTCAACACAGGACTTATACTTTACAATTTTTAATATTTTTACAGCTTCACCTTGGCTTGGTCATGTGAGAAGACTATAATGGACCCCCTTTACAGTGCCCAAGATATTCTCCTTTGTGACCTGTGTCAAACAGCTGCATTACAGAGTCATTGTGAACTTTGTCAGATTAACCTGTGTAAGGCCTGTGTAGGGGAACATCTCTCTGATGCATCCCAAAGACACAAGGTTGTACCATACAAACACAGAACATCTACTCCTAACTACCCAGAATGTCCAAACCATTCCAAGAAAAATTGTGAACTTTACTGTGAGAAATGTGACATTCCTGTCTGCTCTACCTGCATCTCCTCTGATAAACATCCCGGGCATAAATTTACAGATGTTCTGAGAAAATTAAGTTCTAAAAAAAGAGATTTAGAAGAAGACTTGGAAGAACTAGAAAAAAGAATCTATCCTGCATATAATGAAATTACATTGGATTTAAACTCTGAAAAAGTAAACCTTGAAAAACATTATGAGAAACTGACAACAGCTGTAACCAAACAAGGAGAAGACTGGCACAGAGAAATTAACATCATTGTCAACAAACTGAAATCTGAAATTGATGAGATGAAAAAAAGACACCTGGTTGTTCTATATGAACAGGAAAATGAAATTAAACAGATTAAATCTGATGTGAAACAAAGTATTCTTGATCTGAAGAAAATATTGGACTCCAATGATATCTCCCTAGCCTCTGCATACAAATCCAGGAATGCTGAATTCAGAAGTTTACCTCCTAAAGTCAATGTTTCATTACCAATTTTCTCTCCTTATCAGATGAAAACAGAACAGCTTAATAAAAAGTTTGGTTCTCTGTCAGCATTATCCACAACAACAGAAAAACATTGCTACATAATAAAGACATCAGAAGCTGTATTTTGTCCTCCAGTCAAACCACTGCTTGATGAACCAAAGCTTATCAGCATTATAGACACTGGTATTGAATACAGTGTTACATGTCTTAATGATGAAGAAATCTGGACATGTGGAATTGACAAAATCATGAAACTCTACAACCTCCAGGGCAAACTACTGAAGTCAATCCAAACCAAGTCAGGGTATTATCCATATGACATAGCAGTGACAAAGAATGGAGATCTAGTTTATACTGACCCTAAAACAAGAACTGTAAACATAGTAAAGAATAAAGAGATACAGGAAGTCATCAGACTACAGAGGTGGAAACCTTACAATGTCTGTAGTACCTCCTCTGGTGACCTCTTGGTTACCATGGACAGTGATGATAAACAATCAAAAGTTGCCCGATACTCTGGCTCCACAGAGAAACAAATCATTCAGTTTGACAGTGAAGGTAAACCTCTGTATTCATCTGATAATCATAAATACATCAGTGAGAACAGGAACCTGGATATCTGTGTGGCGGACTACGGAGCCAATGCAGTAGTGGTGGTTAATCAGACAGGAAAACTCCGATTTAGATACACCGGTCATCCTTCTACTACCACAGGATCATTTAAACCACGCGGCATCACAACAAACAGCCAGAGCCAGATCCTGACAGCAGGTAACAACTGTATTCACATCCTAGATCAGGACGGACAGTTCCTCAGTTACATTAATAACTGCGCTCTACACAATCCATGGGGATTATGTGTAGACACCAGAGACAACCTCTTTGTGGCTGAGCAATTCAGTTTTAAAGTGAAGAAAATTAAATACACATAAATACTTCATTTTCATTGCAAGTTTCTGTGACTGAGATACAGTACAAGAAAAAAAACATGACCAGATGACATTTATTATGTGAACATGTATTACATTTTTGTTATAAAATAATACTCTATTTACTTTATAGTTATTAATTTTTGAATAAACATTCTGTAGTGTATTTAGAACATCTTCCTCAATGAGATGAACTTACATGCATGAAAACAAAACGAAGACTGGTTTGCACAAAGGTAGTTTAGGATGAGAAAGTATGCCACAGACCTTAAAAATGGAAATTAGAACAAATTCTGTTTCAGTCAATATTTCAAGCCTTTGTTAATAGTGCTGTTCAAATCATCAATTAAAATTTACCAGAGGTCTCTGAGGTGTACTGCTGTGTACTCATTATAATAAGATTGATGTAGTTTAGTACGCAGCACTGCTAAGGAATACTATGAAGAAATCAAGGGAATACAGAAGTGCACAAATAGATACCTTTCGAAACTAATTTTTTTGCTCACCTGAGTCGAAGGCTCAAGTGACGCAGCTAGGTTAAGGACTCCCATACTTACATCAGCCTATGCAGAGGTTCGGGAAAGCTATTATGACGTCACATTAAAACAATACAAATGAATTTTGATGAATAAATACTACATGTTCTTTTTAAAACATACTCAATTACTTTCGTTTCTCATAAATATTATAAAGATAATTGGATGTGCAACTTATCTTGCCAAAATAGCACTTAGAGTATGTAGAATGAAAGCCAGCTTGATCTCGCTGTATTTACTGAGATGACGTCATTTCTTAGTTTGACACGCAGTTTCTCTGTTCATGGGGCGTGGATCAAGCCATTTTCGTAGTTTGTAAAAATGAAAATAAATACGAAATAAGCCTAATTTGACGAAAATAAAGACATATTCTAAAATATATTAATCCACATTTTATTGTCAAACTAAGTTGATAATGTGTAAACTTTATATATAGCCGTAGGGATAACATTTGTACAGTAACGTGCTAGAATGAGGGGGTACAGCACCTCAAAAATATCAGAAGTTCAACGATATCCGCTTCACTATAAATTCTGAATTTTCAAATACATGTAGCTATTATTTCTACTATTCTGAAAAGAGCTGGGAGCTGGTTGTGCATTGTTTATTTATTCCGTAATGTAACATTATTCCAGTGCGTTTTTCATCTATGTCTGGAGTTTAAAGAAAGACGGCTAAATTTTACACAATTCCCGAGCATGAGTAAGTTGCTCCCAGCACTTTTCATGTTAAGAAATTTATCTCAAACAAAACAGAATAAATTATATAGCGGAAAAATACCCGTATATCGTTGAACTTTTACGATCTTTGTAGTAGTACATATATGTTCTAATTTTAAACCTGTCACGTGACAAACAGCTGATGTAAACGATGTCGGTTTTGCCGAACTTCAGCAGAGACCCGATATATACAAGTGCAAACACCACAATTCACATTCATCAAAACTAAGTCTGTTAAAAAACATACCAAAATTGTTCTCATTTTCTCTGAATATATTAAGGCGTATATTTCATGGGCGTCCTTAACCTAGCTGCGGAGCTTTTCTGATCGAAATTTGTCCGTTGTCTGTCGGCGTTGTCGTAAACTTTTGACATTTTCATCTTCTTCTCCAGAACTACTAGGCCAATTTCAATCAAACTTGGCACAAAGTATCCTTGGGTGAAGGGGATTCAAATTTGTTCAAATAAAGGGCCACGAACTCTTATTGAAAAATCTTCTCCTCAAAAACCAATGGGCCAGAAAAGATGAAACTCATGTGGAATTATTGTCAGGTAGTGTAGATTCAAGTTTGTTCAAATCATGACCCCCGGGGTAAGGGTGGGGCCACAATGGACGATCAAAGTTTTATATAGGAATATATAGGAAAAATCTTCAAAAATCTTCTTCTCAAGAACAGCAAAACTATGATTGGTCATATTTATATGGAAGCATCCTCAGGTGGTGTAGATTCAAGTTTGTTCAAATCATGACCCCCAGGGGTAGGGTGGGGCCACAATGGACAATCAAAGTATAACATAGGTGTATATAGGAAAAATCTTCAAAAATCTTCCTCTCAAGAACAGCAAAGCTATGATTGGTCATATTTATGTGAAAGCATCCTCAGGTGGTGTAGATTCAAGTTTGTTCAAATCATGACCCCCAGGGGTAGGGCGGGGCCACAATGAACGATCAAAGTTTTATATAGGAATATATAGGAAAAATCTTTAAAAATCTTCTCAAGAACAGCAAAGCCTCTGTTTGTCATATTTATATGGAAGCATCCTCAGATAGTGTAGATTCAAGTTTGTTCAAATCATGACCTCCAGGGGTAGGGTTGGACCACAATGAAAGTTCAATTTGTAGAGAAAAATGTCACAGTCAAAATATTATGTAAGCATCCTTAGTAAGTGTAGATTTAATTTTGTTCAAATCATACTCCCCACTCCCTTTTGGGTGTAGGTTCGGACCACTTATGCATTTAAGCTTTTCAACACTAAACTGATTTTTCTTTTTTCCTAGCCACAGTGCTCAGGTGAGCGATGTTGCCCCTGCGCCTCTTGTTTAAAGCTATTACATTGTCACATGACTTAAATATCCCGATTTAAATTCAAAATTTATAGCTGATAAATTTGTTTCGTATATTTTGTAGTTTCTGAAAAGGTTTGCTGCTTTCTACAGAATTTGCATTTTATGTGTTTGAATTTTAAATAATTGGGCTTAAGTTGAAATATGTGTGACCCTTACAAAGTATTTTATGTATACTTTGAGAAATGCTCTGGATTTCACAAAAGCAGCAGCATTTTTCAAGTTAAGGAATATTTCTTTTATGTTTATTAAAAAATGATCAAGATCTGTTTTAAGCGTATGTCCTTGCAGAAAGCGATTTAAAAAGATACCTCTATGTTAAACATGCCAACCCTGTACACACACAAAAAAAAAATATGAAAGAATTAATTCAAATCATTCTCTCGATAATAACTCAATAACGGCACTAAACAACGGTTTTGTATTTGTATTTATTGTCTATCTAATATTTTTAAATAATATTCTGTTTACTAATAAAATGCTTTTTAACTTTGACAAAATTACTTGATCTGCCTCTTACTGCACATAAAATGCATCATAATTTTCTTTGATGACTTCATGTTGACATGTGCATTGCAATCAATGACTTGCTTACATTTTGCTAGGTGGGATTAAACTAGCGTCAAAATAAAAGCAATTGTGAGTTTTGATGTAGATCATTATTCTTATACAGTTTAAAATCATAAATGAATTAATTTTCTGGAATTCTAAAGAGTTTCTAATTTTGTGTGATGTCAGAGTAAATATTTCCCGTATACATTAGGTCCCGCCCCCTTTATGTAGCCTGTATAGTCTACTTCTGTAAATTAAATGAATCAGACCAAATCTTCATGAGGAATAGCATCATTTAAAAAGAATTCAAAGAAATATACATTTCAAGCAACCATGGCAACACCTTTCAACATAATAAAAACAAGCTAATTCAGAGAATTTGTGTCCCCCGCTTAAGGAAACAAGAAGAACATGGGTACATCTGGTCAGACCCCCCCACCCCCCTTGGATTTGCAGATTTATTAAATGTATATACTGAAGGAAATAAAATGTGCCAATATGGATATATACATTTGATTGCTTATTCCTTAAAATGTGTACAGAAGATTCTTTTTATATAAAATATTTATCACACTGTAATAATGAATTTTTTTTTAGAAAGTTTGTAAACGCCAGACGTCATTACTTCTTCATTTCATATGTTTTTTTTTAAATGTCGCCTGCGTGGCACACATGTAGGAGTTAATCCTTACTTCGCGGGGTTCGAATCCCACTGTGGGCCTTGTAGACCGATCCTCTGGTGAGACCGTATAAACCGGAGGTCCCGTGTCGCAGTAGATGCTGGCACAAAAACTGCTCAAAGGCCCTGAGTGCCGAGTATATGTCAAAATTTGTAGCTCTCCACCAGCAAGTGATGGAGTCTCCATATGAGTGAAAAATTCTCAAGAGGGGTGTTAAACAACAAGCAAACAAACAAAAAAATCGGGATCGTCCGGGATTTGATCCCGGGACCTCTCACATGTTAAGCGAGAATCATACCCATAGAACGATGAGGTGCTTGAAATTCAAGCAAAGTAAATGCAAACAGGGGGCCCACATAATTATACCTGTTTATATTCGAAATTGTCAAAATATTTACACAACATATGGTGTCTAATTTAGCCTTAATCAAACAGTTCTAATAGATGTAATGCGAATATTAAGTCCTTCGACAACCTGCATTATATGTAATAACTCTCCACATTTTCTTTAATACAAACGGGGAGTAAAGTTCTAAAACTTTCTGTGCGATCAATGCCAACAAAGAACAATGTACGGTTTTAATACAAATTCTGCACTGTATTTTTCTAAAAAATAAATTTAAATTTATGCTTTTTGAATCAATGCAATCTTATGTAGTAAGAACATAAAAATTGTATTTTTCATATGACCTCCTAAATGCTAATTGTGACGTCATGAACCTGCGCATTTTCCTGTATGTTCTTATAATTTTGCAGAAGACATCAATTTTCAGTGGAATTTTCTTTCAGAAATCATATAGCACATGCATTGCCCACAAAGATTCTGATTCTGAGATATGTGATTTTTCAAAGCATTTTTACACAATAAATCCGAAGACTGAAGTGAGCGACGGCTGTGGATATTATTTTCTAATGTAAAAAAATCACAGAAATGAGTAATTTGAGGTTTTTCTGCTTAAAACTTAAAAATGTACCAAATTAATGACGTCATATTTCATCCTGCTTGCCATATTCGTTAATGGTTTATCCTATCCATCTACTCAACTCATATTAAAGCCAATTTCAAAGCATTTTAAGAACATTAAATTTTTAGGCCATAAAAAGTCCAAACTGTAACTTTTTTTCAATTGACTTTTTTTTTGGGGGGGGGGGTTGACAAAACGGGGCGGGACACTTTGAGAGTGGCGAGCGAAGTTATGGTATAAGATTTCATTGCAAAAGCTCAAAAGCTTCTTGAGATATCGCCTGGAAACGAAAGTTTTGCAAGCAGACAGAATGTATGAATTTACGAATAAAAAGTGGTTCACAATGAATTTACGATTTTGACCTTTGACCTTTTGACCTCTGAATCGATATGGATCTTACTTAGGCCATAATAGGTTGTGGTATAAAATGTCATTGGAAAAGCTCAAAGTCTTCTCGAGTTATCGCACGGAAACGAAAGCGTACAGACTGACAGAAATACAGATAGTCAGACGGACGGACAGACCGAAATTAATATCCCCCACTTTTTCCTCTCTATCTCACCTGTAACCATGGCAACAATCAAAAAAGAATTCTTGACAAACAACACAAATTTATATACACGTATTTAACGCAATAAATAAAGGGTTGAATGCTTTGTAAAACATATATATTCCATTGTGATTAATGGTAAGAGTTATAAGTGGAACACTGATATTTCCATACAATCTTATTACCATATAATAAATTTAAATTTCATCCTCGATATCTTGTACCTTACAAACTTGCCATGCTCTTGAGATTTGACTGTAAATGTGATATACAAATGTACTCTAGGTTTCTTACTTGGAACTTCGAGTCTTAGGGCCACTGCAGTAGATGCCTTTCTGTTTTTTCTACATTGCGCTTCCTCTGCAGCGATTTTAACAGAATACCTAGTATATATCTTGTACAGGCGTTCACACATAATTTGATGTAGGCGGAAAACCAAATACCAGTTATTGTTGAAAAAGAAAGTGAATAGACACCATCCTGCAAATTCACAAAAAAGTTAGGTTCAAGAAAAAGTTAAAAGTTGCAGCTATGTGTATGTATTAAATAAGAAACTAATTGAACACAAACTATAACATTACAGAAATTGAACAGTAGAATCTTGTACAAAATTCTGTTAAATTAATTCGCAAATTAGAAAAAATCTTTTTTAAAAAATCGTATACTCGTTCATACTACATATCTTCGTCATTTTTGTTTTCTTCCTGGTTTCCCTTGAGCACAGTTGAATCCGCTGACTTACTCTCGACCTCTTCCTCCATTTTAATCTCGTAGTGCACCTTCCCCTAGTACTGAAATCCTAAGTTAGTCACTGGGACATAAAACATAATCACTTTGATTGCCCTTTAGATGAGGGTGCAGTTAGTCGTTTTGATAATATATTGAACTCATTTTGACAACTGGAGAAAAATCACATTGCCTTGTTCTATAGTCTATAGTGACTGATTAATAGTCACTATGAGTAGACTAGCGAGTTAATCTAGACTGTATTGTCATTAGATTCAGATAGTCAAAGTAACTTTCACGTCATATCATGACTTTCCTTTAGTTATTTTGCTAGGGATTTTGGCGATATTGAAAATCATGGCGATTATGCGATTCAAATAATTTTGATTATCACGCATCAATGCACTTCAGCTTCAAAAATTAACAATTATACAACAAATATTGGAATGTACTGTAATTTTTTATAACATTTCTGTTTTATAAGCAATAAAACTGTACAAATTAAAAAGAGATCACATACAAACACATTTAATTATATTTCCAAACAAATTAATTTTACTGTTTGTGAATAATTTCTTATCAATCAAAGAAATAGCTTCAGGTAACCGTTTCTCGCTTCACCTTCCAGTGGTTTTCCAAACCCAGACGTAGAACTGATTTTCCCCTCCAATCATTCCATACTCTTTTTTTTTACAGGTCCTGCAATGAATAATACTCTTAATAATTAATATGGTTGCTAGATAGCTGAAGTACAATTGCACACTACATGCAAATGAAACAAAAATCACATCATTTGAGTGTGAATGAAAATAAAATTATCAATCTTAACTGAAGATATATATTCAGAGGAAAATACTGGGTACATCATAAATCTAGTAGATATATACGTTATATAAAATTAAATCTAGAAAAAAGTTAAATGTATTTTGATAAACTTGGGAATACAATCATCATCAGTTCTGTTTTATCCTGTTGGACATTCTTGTCAGCAATGGGTTATTATATAATTAACTACAAAACATTGATTTGTAACTTTATTATTAATGCCTTAATCTCGTATAATGCAAGGCAAAACATATAAATGCATGAATAGTACTTGAGAATACTAGACCTATGGTCCATGGAGAGTCAGAATAAACATCAGAGATTCAGTCTTATCCTATCATCTTTTTTAAGAAATAATGTTGAAAAACTTGAAACCTATGTGAAGTCACATTATAATTAAAATACATGCTATCAGTATACGCAATCCTACCATATTTCTTATTCCATATTACATCCTTGTAGTTTTCCCCTTCACAGTATGTGTCAGTTATATACAGGGTATATTCTTGAGAATGTGTCTTCTGCTTTGATTGTCCATTGGAAGTCGATAGTCCTTGCCATGCTGTAAGTAACAGAAAAATATGAGTGTTTTGTTAACTAGGGACGGGGGGTGGTAGGTCTCATTAGAACTGTTTGTATTCACTGAATCTGCAAACCTCTATTTGAACACAATCATTCCCCCCATCATAGCAATGTTAATACATTAATTGAAGAAAAAATACTAATGACGACACATTGTTAATTACAGCACCATTTCTCTTTAAAACATTTTTTGAATAACTTTAAAAAAAAAAATCATTTGTCTAAAAAAGGAAACAACAAAGCATTTCCTACCATCACTTCGTGTTCGCGACTGACACTATTGTTTCTACCCACCAAACAATTGAAACAAAATGACCACGTATACAGTCAAATTTAACTAAAGCTTTGTAGTTTTGTGGAAACAGACTGTCAAAGTATGTTTTGACTACCTGTACAAAAAAGTGACTTCAAATTTTGTCAGGGTGCCTTATCCATGTCATCTTCGCCTCTTCTTCTTTTCCATTTTTTTTCTGAATCTGAAGATTTGTCCTTATCATACGCTCTTTCGTCTCCTTTTGGCATTCATCGGCATCCATGTCATCTACAGTATAATACATGTAATCTATTGGTAAAGTTTCCTGAAAATTTATATTAAATATCTGGACCAAACAACAAACTTACATTCATAATAAAATTGATATACAATAAGTGAAATAAGATTCTGAAAATTGCAAAACTGACTTTTGGACCGAAAATTATTGATTTTTCATTTCTGTTTTTGTTGTAGATACGTGAGATAAATGTAATGAGAAGCATTAATGACATGATTACAATTAGCTGAGAATTAAGCAGAAACGTTTAGAACGAGTAAGAGTTATCTCCCTGTACCTTCTTCTTCATCATCACTCATTTCCTGTCGTGGCCATTAAAAGGAAAATATAAAGAAGAAATGTTGAGCCCAAAGCAGATTGGATTCTTATGAATACCTTTGTACAGTCACGTTTTGACTTGGCAATATTGATTTGAAATATTCAGTACAGTGCAGTCCATGAGAATATCAAAAATCAACCCTTCATTTGCGAGACTTAATATTTTAATATTATAGTCTTTTTTACAGGTAATTAAACTCTTTAAATTATATTCATTACAGAAGAACACCACAAATAAGACTCTAAAAATAAATAGGTTTGTATACGACGATAGGTATTGATCATTGATAGCTTGAAAAACTTGGGAAAGTTTCTTAATACAAATGTATTTTAGGTATTAAATTTATCTAAATTTAAATTTGTCGATTTCTTCTTTATCCAACATGTCCACTTGCTAGAATCCATATTCTCTAGACATCTTATAGGAATACTTCAACTTATTAAGCTTGTTTTTTTTAAATATATCTGATACAATTAAATGTTCAAACATCGTATGTATATAACTCGACTATATACTGACAAGCTTACGTATACAGTTCTTGTTAGAGATTTATTACACAATCTGCAAGTGTTTTTAAAAATGAAGCGATTATACAAGGTTTTTCATTTACATAAAGAAAAACACAAAGAAGGGAATGGGGAGGAGAAGAAAAATTCAAGGAGATGGGGTAAGGATAGTGTTGTGCATGAAAAAGGGAATATAAATAGACGCTGTCAAATAATTAGAATTGAATAATGATTTCACATTTGTTTTTAAAAGTCATACGATACTACGCAGCACGTAAGTTGCGCATTTACAGGTTCACATGTCAAGGAAAGTTGAATTATTGAACGCGCTGGATTCTGAGTGAAAGTAAACTACGTTGTAAATAAATGATTTCAATAAACACAACTGCTCTGATTATAACATTGAATTTGTTCTCATTCTCCCTCTTCATTCTCTCTCTCTCTCTCTCTCTCTCTCTCTCTCTCTCTCTCTCTCCCCGCCAATTACACTGACTGATAAAACATGAAAATATCTTGCAAATATTCAATGAACTTTTTTAGAAAGAAATTCTAGTGTGTTATTATACAAAATTTTAGTCATGATTATGATATTCTTAAAATAATACTGCAAATTGACATGTTAGCAATGAACAGCGACTAGGCATTACTGATGGATATAAGCCACGTAAGTAAAAGTTCAGCTCATATGAACTTATTTTCTTATGTTACTCAATATGTTCAGGTCTCTATCTCCTATGACCTTTAAAATGTCAAATCCCTTTTTGCCTTTTTGGCATAAGTTTTCATATCTCACTTTTGTTGTCGATTTGTCGGCAGGGATGCTCACTCCTCCATGGCACCTGATCCCACCTCTGATGTTTGGAGGTCTGGGTTTGCTCTGTTCCTATTTTGTATTGTTTAATGGACTTTTGAGCTTCAATACTGTTCGTTATCTCCATATATTTCAGTTACTTGATGTAGGACAAGAAATCCTGGCTACTCAGCTTTTTTGTATAATTTACAAAATAAAAGAATAGTCAAGCTAAATAATGTAAGTAATTATATCATCATAACTGACCAGCTTGTCTCTTTATGTGATGTAGAATGAAGAAGCTCGCATCCTCAATGACTGATTTGTCCTTGAACACGCAGCTGGGGTGAAGATTAAATACTTCATGCAGCACTCTCTGTCTCTTGCTCTGACCTCTGAAGTATTACGTCTATAAGCAACGATCATTTCATTTTCATCATGGGCCTTTGATTTCTTAACATTTAAATTGTCTTCATTTCAAATTTCAAATAAAAAAAATTCTAATTTGGAAAAATTGTTGAATTTCGTGAGGGCAACAGCACAGTATCGGCAGTATTCTGGCCACAAAAATAGAAATCGTTTACTTCCAGATGTATATACAACATCAGAAAATTTTTCAGTGATGGCTTATATAAATTAGGGTCGGGGAACCGAAAACACACTTTAATTCATATAGGCCTTAGTATTATAACTCATATAGTAAAGTTATCTAAAATAACTTAGCAAGAATAATATACCGTATGAAGGGTTCTTTTTTCTCTTTTTTTTTCAAGTTCTAAAATTCATATATACTTTATACACACCAAGGTCAATTCAAAAGTTAGATTATGATACTTATTGTAATTTATTAAATGAAAAAAAAAATTCCGAAAAAGCAACTGGGGGTTAACTGGTTGGGCATTATGATATTATTATATAATAGAAGCTTGTAAGATTTCCTTTACATTGTAGAAACATGGCTTTAAGTCAAAAGGTTGG
The DNA here is from genome assembly GCF_033153115.1 of Saccostrea echinata. Taxonomy (NCBI): domain Eukaryota; kingdom Metazoa; phylum Mollusca; class Bivalvia; order Ostreida; family Ostreidae; genus Saccostrea; species Saccostrea echinata. Next base: position 5,317,739 of record NW_026889766.1, read on the forward strand.
GTGCAGTAATTCACAAATCAGATAGTCTTTGGTTTCAATCCTGAACAAAACACGATTGAGAGTACGTTATCAGATAGTTGTCATAATGTCTGATAATAATAGTTTTTTGCTCATGAAATCCGACACAAGGTTCACATATTAAATGACGGACATTGATGTTGATGTCCTAACATTCTGAAGCTTTTTTTTAAATCTCAGATTATGTCTTACATAAATAATTTAAATACCTATACATCAAACAATTTATTATCTGCTATATAAGGTTGCCCTAACAGATCTACATTCTCCTATACTGGCAGGCAAGGACATTGCAGGAATTCAATCATGAAGGCGGATCCACTGTCTGTTTAAAATTGTTTTCTTTAAAACGACAGTGGGGGTAGAAGCATGGATCAAGTGTCTCCCTAAAACTAAGAAATTCTAGATAAAACTTAGAGTGTTTGACTCATATTAATTATAAGTAATAAAATGTGAGTTTCTTTGGTTATTTAATACCGGTAACCCATTTCAAGCCCTGCGCCTGGCCACATCTACCCCAAAATGAACAAGACCTTTTTCCAATGAAAATATACTCTTTTATTTTGTATTTAAATAAATTTGTATGTAAAAGAAAACCTGCACTTGTGATAGATCTTTCGGGAGATTTTAGTATTGATAATGGACGTAATCGATACATACGAAGGGCAGGTATGTTTTAAAATTTCTATTAATGTTATATTGTCCCATAATTTATAATACCATTTGAAATAACTGCGAAAAACACATGCCTTGACCAATTTCTTTGATAAATGTCTCATTTAATATTGAAATAAATACATATTTAAGCAACAAATTATTCCAATAAAAAAAAAATTCGCATATTTGGAATTTGAAACTCACAAAATAACATCAAACTTTTGCTAAAAATTGCATTTAAATCAAAATGGATAATCAAAAAAGCTAGAAATCTCCATTTTGAAGTGTAATTATCAAATCTAGTCATAGTTTACTGTTGTTAAACCTACATCTGAATTCTTAACATAATCATGCAATGGTATCATATATTCTTGGACACCGTGTATATCTTCAAATTACAAAATAGGAATTTTTAAATAATTCATCAGGTGCTCGTAATATAAAGCTTGCTAAGTTTTTGACTTAATTAAGTAGGGTCATAAGAATAACTTAAACACAATCTTAGGACCTGACTAAGTACTTCTTTAGTATGTCTTAAGGACATACGCAACGTAGTTTGAACTTTATTGTCTTTTTCCCTGGAGTTGAAGAGTTCCAATACTTAAAGGAATAGTGTGATACATTTTAACGTCTATATATTCTGTTGTACACTTCTTCTTAAACAAGTTTGGATAAACAAAACATCTAGAATATATGTTTCATAATTTTCGTATATTTTTCTTTGAATTACACAAGAATTTTCATCAATTGATATCTTTTTAAAAACCCCTGGTAATGCATGCTGATTTTTTGTCTATGAACATCTGATGGCACTATAATCTTAAATTAAAAATATCTTGAAAAATTATCAGTAGGTAAGGTACGTTGCGTATGTCCTTAAACCGTAACATAAAACGATCTTAGCGAGGTCTCAGCCAAGTCAAACTTATGTTCACCATATTTCTGAAAAATAACCCTAGTTTTTCACTTTATTAACATAGACAGCTAAAAATGATTCAGTTACGTTTTTTAAATGAATATATTTATTTAAGTTGACATACCTACTTATCGATTTTAGTTAGGTTAGATTAGATTTCGTATTGAAAATATACTTCTGTTAATATTATTTTTAAAATCAAATATAGCACGTTCACAAAGTGACAAGGTTTCAGTGTAAATGCATGACTTTTGTTTATTAATAGAGACTGCGATGCTTTCAGTTAACTTTTGTTGTTATTCTTTTGTTTTGACAAATGTTCACTTGTTTTGTCATTCTCCTAGACATGGCACGATAACCGAACGTCTATCTACTTGAAAAACTATGCATAGGGACATTTTGAATTCCCCCACCCCTCCCGTGTATCAGCGAATGTCAGCAAGCAAAGACCGCAGATATTTTGTGATATACTTATTCACAATTTAATCAAGGATCTGAAAATTTTTTTTGTATCAACTGCTCTCTCTCTCTCTCTCTCTCTCTCTCTCTCTGACGGTAGTATATCAACGCTTGTTGCGTATACATTTAATCTAATTTTCAGTTAACTTTTTTGTTAACTTGTTAATTTTCATCGTCTAATTCACCGAGTTTTTTCTGTTTTTAAAAATTTATTTCATCTCATATTTTCACAGTTAACATAGAAATCTTGGATTACAGTGTACACTTTACTTATAATGATTAACGCTGATAATCTATGTCCCTCTAGTATGAAAAATATTATGTCGTGTTGAGAGTGTTCAGATTAAGACTATACTTCAGTCCTTCTTAAGCATGGCCCATTATGTTACGACCCCCCAGATCTATAAATTTGACCACCAGCACCTCTATAATTTGTTGCTAACTTGATGTATGTATGTGAAAAATTTTATATACATCTTATAGTGTGCTTCATGTAATGTGTCTCCTTGACCGTTATTTTAGCATGCATATGTCGTTCCATCTGTTTTAAAACTCACTCGCTCGAACTTTAAATCTGATAAGAAAACGGTTATACTGTAGTACAGACAAGTTTTCGTTACCGTGATTTAAAATTTGTCCTTCAACATTGCAGTGTGTTTTATGCCTTTGGACCGGAGTACAAAAATGTCATCCAGATTCAGATCTGCCCAGAAGGTCAAATCTCAAAGCCTCACTGCTAAAACAGAATTCGATCTGCCAACAACAAATATATCAAGCACAAATCAACAGAAGAGAATACGTTCCTACCAGACCACAGAAAGAAAGCGTGAAACCAATTTCTCTGTCAGTTAGATCAAAAATTAAAAGCGCTAGCTTGGGGCAAGGTTATGTCGAGAGGAAGTAGAATCAAAACGAAAATGGTGCCACAGAACGTAAAGATTTTAGCAATTCTTTGGCACAGGAAACAGTTAATGGCAGCAAGAACAGCGAAGGAGAAAAATCAGAGGCTGGTGTGAACACCGGAAAGTTAAGTCAACCGGAAACAAAATCAATGTTGACGGGAAGAATGGCAAAGAAGAGAAAGAGGCTGGTGTGAATACCGGAACGTCAAGTCAACCGGAACCAAATGTTGGCAAGAAAAATGGCGAAGAAGGTAAACAAAAGGCTAGTCTGAATACCGGAATGTTAAGTCAACCGGAAAGAAAGCGTGAAACCAGAAAATGTTGGCAGGACAAACGACAAAGAAAGGAAACCAAAGGCTGGTGTGAACATTGGAACGTTAAGTAAAGCGGAACCAAATGTCAACACCCGGAATTCTTTAAGTTCTCATGAAATCTCTGATAACGATCCGGTGACAGAAAGGAAAACGGAAACGACAATGCTTCAAAACACAACAGCACAGCTGGATCTTCTAACAATGATTTAAATAACATCTGTAATAGTCAAATCACAATTGTTGAAAACGGAAACGTAAATGGTGAAGATACTTCAGAAGAACAACTGGACGCAAGCGTATTTGAGGAGGTTGGTCGATTTTTCATGTGTTCTGTTGACTCTGACGTCACACGCAGCTCTGTTAAGGCTGCATAAAGGGGGCGGGGCCTAATTTATACGGGGAAAGTTTACTGTGACATCACACAAATATAGCAATTCCTCACAATATCAGAAAATGAAATAATTTGCGAATCTAAACTGCATAAGAGTAATGAACTACATCAAAACTTACCACTGCATTCATTTTTGTCGCTAGTTAAATCCCACACAGCAAGATATAAACAAGTCACTGATCGCAATGCACTTGTCGACATGACGTCATCATGGTAAAGTTTGACGCATTTTATGTGCAGTGAGAGGCGGATCAAGTAATTTTTTCACAGTGAAAAATGCATTTTATTATTAAACAGAGTATTATTTGAAAATCTTAGTTAGACCATTAATACAAATCTGAAACATTTGTTTAGTGTCATTATTTAAAAACTATCGAGAGAATGTATTGAATTAATTCTACCGTGTTTTTGTCTACAGGGTGTGCATGTTTCACGCCGAGGTGCCTCATTAAATCGCCTTTTCGCAAGGGCATACACTTAATAGATCTTGACCATTTTTTGAATACACATAATGGACATATTCCTTAACTTGAAAAGTGCTGCTGCTTTGCTGAAATCGATAGCATAACTTAATAAATATATAAAATATTTGGTAAAGGTCACATATATTTCGACATTAGCAAGATAACATGAAATTTAAACTAATAAAATGCGAATTCTATTTAAAGCAGCAGCACTTTTCATAAACTACAAGTTATGTAGAAACAATCTATTACTTTAATTTTTAATTTTAACTAGGGTATGCCCTTGCGATATTGAAATTTGTTTGTGGCCTACATACCTTAAAAAGGTATGTATTTATACACGTTTATATTCTGTTGATTTCTTCGAAGTATGCCTTAACAGTGCTGCGCAACTCCGTGGATAGGTGGATTGGTGTACGTCGAAAGTTGTGATATCAATTGCTTAGACCTAAACAATGAGTGTATCAAACGATTCGACAAAAATTTCAAGATGGTGTCAAGCATTGAGGTCCCATTTGACTGTTGTGGAATGACAATTACATCAGATGTTGACATTACAGTCACGTGCCTTAATGGAATTCATTTTTATAACGTTGGAAATTCCGGAATGAATAGAACTGCAAGATATTTTACTTTAAATGGAATGGCGCACGGTTTTGCGTCTGACCAAATTAAAGCTGGTTTGCTGTGAATTGTGATATTTGAGAACCGGAAGACAGCATGATTCGAATAATCGACGAAAACGGAAATGAACAATTTGTAATCTATCAACCTGTTGTGTCAGAACTTCCATTAAAACTGTCATCTTTTATTGCGCTTGACAAATCATTACGTCGGGTTTTTATCTCAGAATCAGCACCGAGCCGGGTCGTCTGTGTTAACTTTCAAGGAGAGGCATTGTTGAATACTTCCATTCCCGGAGGGTCACGTGGTATAGTTTCCGTTTGTACTAATATCTTAGTCAGCGACCAGTTCAGTGAAAAAGTTCGTTTACTGACAAAAGATGGCGTTCTGAAGGCATCAGTGTTACAGTCTGAAGACGAACTCTGTAACCCTTACATCATAGCGTGCAAACCTGATTCTAATGACGTCATAGTGTCCTATGGTGGGCTTAGAAACGTTGGATTATTTTCTATACAAGAATTTGTTTTGTTAAGGATGATGGGAGTTTGCAATGCAATAATCATGATAATACAAACAACTGGAGAAGCATCGTGAGATTATTTTTGTTAAGTATTAGCTTTTACAATGCCTGCATTACACGTATCCTACCCCAGAACTGTTTTTCATTCTAACCCTTGTGAATTCGATTCTTGGTCATGATAAAAATAAGAAAATTTACATGTTTTATAGCAAGATCTAAAGATTTCAAAAATTCAAATATTGAATTGATATTATCTTTTTGTAAGTACATATATATTTGAAATTAAATCCATCTGAAAACTCTCGTACCCCTATGTAAAAGTTTTTATTAAATACTTCCCTGAATATATTATGAAGTCACACTCGAAAAAATGTAAATTGCGAATGGGCTAAATATATCAACGAATTTGTAATTAAATTTAACGCGTTACGTTTATATAGCTATGTAAATTCACAGGTCCCCAGGACTTCACTATAACCAAGTTTTAGGTACTGCACGCTCTTGGAAAAATTAATGTCAATACATTTTCATCCATTTTGTCTTTGTAACAGACATATATGTATACTCTGGACAAAAATATACAAAGAAGTTATTATGGCAAGCTTTGCAGGAGAATGTTTAAAATTTAGACTACGTCTTTTGACTTATTACTTTTAATACACTTTTCTACACTAAACATACATAAAGTGAAAGGAGATGACAAACAAAGTGAAAGTAGATGACCATGTTTAGTTAGATAAGAATGCAGCATCAGTTTGACCAAAGTCGCCCACGTGGCGCAGTGGTTAGAGCGTTCGCTCTAGAGTCCATCCATACCTCGCGGGTTCGAATCCCACTGTGGGACGTGGAGACCGGTCCCTCGGATGAGACCGTATAAACCCAGGTCCCGTGTCGCCGTGTTGCAGTGGATGTTGGCACGAAAAAGATCCCTCACTGCTCAATGGCTCTGAGTGCCGGGTATTTGTAGCTCTCCACCGGCAAGTGGTGGCGTTTCCATTTGAGTGAAAAATTCTCAAGAGGGGCGTTAAACAATAAAAACAAACGAACAGTTTGACCAAAAGAGAAAACCACATATATAAAAGTATTGCAATGCATTTTGTAATAAATGTAATATATAATAACATTTTCTTTTACAATATGTTTGAGCAGTAAGGAAAATTATTTGACACAAGTATTAAAATGCAATATGTTTTAAATGTAATGCTTCAATCTAAAAAATTGCATTTCTTACAATCTTAAACCAATTCTGAAATTTATGACTATTTACAATGTAAATCATATACGGTACCAATTTTGATGCACCAGATACGCATTTGACAAATTATATCTCTTCAGTGATGCTCAAGCCGAAACTTTGGAAATCCAAAATATTTAAATAAAAAAAAAAACAGGAAGAGCTGAAAAAGGTGCCAAAGACTGGACCCAAATACCTAGAAGGATCAGAGCTATGCATGAGGGAGATAATTCTTAATTTTGAAACAATTTTCTAAAATTTACCAGAGCAATTAAATATATATCCGTATTTTCAAGCTAGTACCGAAGTACTAGGTTACTGGGCTGTAGAGACCCTCGGGGACTAACAGTCCACAAACACAGGCCTCGACCCAGGGGTTCTGGTACCCAAGCAATGTTTTAACAATAATAAGAGGTCTATTCATATCCCAGTCATATAGTTAAAGTCCCAGGCATGACATGTAACGACAAAATTGGAATGCAGTCTCTTTTGACAAAAATTGAAGATTTTTATAGAACAGAGGCCTTGTGAAAATGATTGATAAATTACAGTGAAAATAAAAATTTGCAGATCATATATCACTCACATGTAACATGTATAAATAAACAATGTATCTACTCAATATGCAAAGTCAGAAGAAAGTTCACACTTTGAAATTAAAAAAAATGTTACATAGATTTTAAATGAAATTAAAATTGTTACACTGTGTAATTGCATCAGCTGTCATAAAAGTTTTTTTACTTTGACCCAGAGACATGGAATATATGATAGATGATGAAATCATAGATGTAACGTAATGAAAATATACAACAAAATGTAAATATAACTCAGTCCTCTTACGATTATATATACATAACAAAATTTACGGGGGGGGGGGGGGGGGGGGCTTTCCTCAATGTAATCGAATTCACATTCCTGAATTTCAAATAATAATAATAATAAATATAAAGAGTACCTACAGGATTATTCTATATAACACAGAAATATATGCATAAAATATCTTATTTACAACCTCATCTTTTAAGATCATATATTACATGTAAATCTCTTTTTTTTCAGGTATATTTACATATAATCAACCTGAGTGCATTTTTAATTCCGAAGCAATTTCTTGCATGATGACATGAAATAAGCAGGCAGGTGTAAATAAAAATATCCATGATAAAATGACTTGCAACCTTTAAGAAATGAAAATCCACCATTGTTTGAAAACTGTAAACCTATGTAAATAACGACAATTAGCTGAATGCATTTGCCCTTTAAATACATCAAACAACGTCTATAAAAGGAGATTTTTTAAAAAAGAAATGCATCTATTCTACTGTCTTTAAATGCATCAGACTAGTCTTCTCTTATAGTTATCTCAAGATAATATTAAGCAAGCCCTTGCAGAACCTCGGTGGCATCCTCAGCAACACACGACTACTTTGTGGTGGTACACGCCACCAGATTCGCCGTACGTCCCACCAGCCAATTCTCGCATACCGACTTCTGCTTCGCAGGTACGTCAAGGCTTCTCAGAGAATATCGCAGTGTACTCCGTGCCTTCACTTCTCTGAACTACAAATGTATTACGTCATAATTGAAAGTGTCGTCAAGTCACTGCAAACTTGAGCTGTTAGAGTGTCATAAACTTTACACCTTATTTTAATCTGCATATAAAGTGTCGGAAAGGAAGTGTAAAATAAACATGTTTTAATCTTCTTTAAAAATTTTATATATCCGAATATTTTAGAAAACTTTGCTTTATTACTCGTGTTTAAAAGTCAGCATGTTCAAAATATATACGAAAGTATACGTTTGACATTTACCCTTTTTTATACCCTTGGATAGATGTAGAATTTATACTATGTATATAAAAGAGCCTGGCGCAGGTGATTAATGGGGATTTGTTTGAGATCTTTTGTGGAATTCTGTAAGAGGAGTTTCCCCTCTAACTGAATCTTGCTTGGGAAAAATATGTGATGTCTTTGTTTTAATACAGATGACGATATTGAGTGAAAAATACCCTCAAATTTGTTGGTAAGTTGAATGTATTGTGTATTGAATGTATTGTATTGTACCAGAGTAATAGTATAATTTTTCCCAAGCACATTTCGGGTTCACAAGGATACGATGAGTTTATTTATGTGACAAAAAGTTAATAATAATTGTGTTAATCAGCTTCGCCGAAGCGATTTTTGTGAAACACTTCAAAAAAAGTAGATATGACCGTCATGTAATCAACGAGGTCATGTCATATCGAAACAAATACGTTTATATATAGCCTAGAGAACTCTCTATATAAATTGGCCGTACTTAAGTACATATAACTTACAAATAAAAATGAAAATCGACCTTGCGATGCAGTGTTATGTTTTGAGCGCATTTAAAGCTTCGGGAAGCCTTAAGATTGCTGCGTTGTCCGTCAAATTTTCTTTCCTCCAGGGATTTATCCACATGGTGAATTTGTCATGGAGCGTCAGGGACACTCTCTTGTTTGACTATATTGTTCAATATAATATCTTTGAAAAACATATAGTAATTGAAATTTTGTGTAATTAAGTTGTCAAAATATCTTGCATATCATCACTATTACATAATGAGGTCAACTCTCATGAGAAGACAACTAAGTTTTTAGAAAAAAAAAATGTTACAGACAGAATGAAGCTTGAGAAACTTTTATCAGAACAGTTCAAATAAACTTAGGGCTCATAAGTGTCACAGGAGCAGAAATATCATGTCTCAACCTGGAATCTAAACCAAGGCCTTTGACGTACATGATAGTGCTATAAGCTGAACTATTGAGACTTGGCTCCGGGGCCATACAACTTTGATGAGCTCACTTTTAATTTCTTCTCAATTTTACAAAAAAGAATAGATAATGGAAAAGTGAGACTGAGATCAAAAGTGAGCTCATCTAAGTTTTATGGCCTGGAGCCTGATATATTGACCGACTCTCACTCACCTGCGAACCCTGTGTCATAAACTACAGAATTTTAAAACTTGTCAGAACTTTTGTACACTTACCTCCCTTGCCTTAATGAGTGCTGTACAGATAGTACTCGCTGTTGACGACATACACAATTTTGAACGAATTGACGTTAAATTTACACTTGGTGTTGTCCAGTATGCCCGTATCCTCTGTCGACTGCTTAGGGGACCCTGGGGTTTCCTCTGTCTCGGTGTCCGAAAGAGATTTCTGATTATTCTGGTGAAATCACCACTGTCTCACATTCCTGAGACATATAATGAATTATAACAATATATGAACTTAAATATAAGGTATGTTGCCCGTTTAACATTATTTATACAAAGAAAAGTCCTTTTCTTTACATTTCCTAGGTCACAAAAAAGGACACCAACAAACATGATACAATTCTTTGGAGAGCTGGCAACTCGGAAATAATGAATTCTTCAATCTTAACCCCCCCCCTCCCATTTAGTTTAATGAAGATATCTGTGATACATAAATATACATGTATAAAACAAAGTTCCTGGATAGGAAAAAGTAGATTTTTAAAACGAGCTACATGTAGACCAACCCTCCGAATTAAAATACTGCTACATCACTATGACCTCTGGGATTTGACCTTGAGTCAAGGTCATGACATGCTTTTAAGTCATCAACCACACATCTTTTATCTGCCTCATAAACAAGAAGTTTGAATTCATTCTAAGCATAGAACCAAAGTAATATTGTATATGTTGGGGCTACAATTTCAAAATCTTCAAAATGTGACTTTGAGTTAGGAAGAAAGATTATTTCAAACATCTAACAACATCCCATCCGGGGTCACGTCAGAGCGACCTATCGATCAGCAAATGAAGTCGCCGTCTCCGGAATGTTTTCTTATAGCTCGGAAGCGTTTCTTTTTTCACTGCAAAAACCTAAACGGAGTTTCGTAGTAAACAATATATGCATGGCAAAGGCGAATGTGACATGTGGGATATCTTGTATAGTTTGTGCATTTTCGTTTGTGCTATTCAGGTAAGATTTTAGATTGGCGGACTATACATTCAATTTATACCAAAATTACTTTAATTCAACGTAAGACGGACTTCTGAGCATCAATAATGTTAAGATGTAGCTGTGGAACTAAGGACAAGATAGGCTAAGACCCCATTTTGGCCCCCGGTTCGGGGTGTCTTTTAGAATGATGCAACAGTTTATCAGTTAAAACCTGTTATCACCCCCTGCCACAAAATTAGTATTGGTTCTAAGTTATGGGATACATAGAGGTCACAGGAAGGTCAGAAAATATATCAATTTCCAAATTTTCTCATTTTTATGCAAATTTTCATCGATTTTACAGAACATTTTGGTTCAGAAAACATAGAGCACAAGCTTGCCTATCTACCAAATTTATATATTTCATACACTAGTATCAGATGCATCTTATGTATAAACATCTCCGATAGGCAAGCTTGTGCTCTATATTTCCCGAAGTGAAATGTATCTCAAATTTGACGAAATTTGACCAGAATTGAGGAAATTCGGGAAAATGTCCTACTTTTGCACCTTCTTGTGGCCTCCGTGTAAGCTTTGAATCAAAATTAGTGCTGGTTTTAAAACAAGCATCATTATAAGTTCTTAACTACAAACTATCACAATTTTAACTGTGTTCTAATTTTTACAACAAATAAGGGGCCAGATTGGGCCGTTACCATACCTTGTCCTTTAGAATCGTATACAGAAGCTTGAATCTGATTGGCCAAAATGTTCATCTTTATTCCTATCGAAAGGTCGCTCTGACATGACCCCAAATGGGATGCTGTTAGATGTCTGAGAAGCGGTAGCGGATTCGGAACATCTAGTTTTAATTAGATTGTATGTTGAAATGGTTTTCTCTTCCGTATTACTTACATTGACAACTTTGAAGCAGTTTTCCTCACCGACACTGTTTTGCCTTTTTCTGGTAGGTGCTCTCCTTGGCTGACCGCTGGTGGACAGTAGCCAATCGTCCCCCTGTACATGTGACGTTGTTCTTGCGTTTCTCCTGGAACAGTGCAGTGATCTTCACACAAACCTCATCCTGAACGATGTGCTGCATCTACAGAATAGAATAGACAAAATATTTATTCCAAATCAGGGCCCTTTTGAGCATATAAATACAGAGAGTGATACAATGTATGTTAGTGAAGCAAGTAAATTTTATTCATATTTATTTTTGACAATCAGCAACTTTTTTGATTAAGGTAATCTACACTTTGATTTTATTAAACATTTATAACATTATTCTGATCTCTGACCAGTAGAGCTTTTATCTAATTTAGCAATTTTTAAGCAGATTTATGAATATGATAAAATTCAAGATAAATGATATATGTATTTTTTAACATTTGAGTAATCTTTCTTTTAAACAATTTAAATTTTATTTTTAGATGATTTGATGAATACATTTAGAATATCCTCTATTTTGATTAATTGATTGATTGATTGATTGTATGTTGTTTAACGTCCCTCTCGAGAATTTTACACTCATGTGGAGAAGCCACCTCTTGCCGGTGGAGGGCTACAAATTTTTACCTATAGGGATCTTTTTTTCGTGCCAGCACCTACTGCGACACGGGACCTCGGTTAATACGGTCTCCTTATCCCACAGTGTCCTCTATTGTGAGAAAATTTTGTAAAAATCTTCTTTCTTTCTTTTCTTTTTTTTTTAAATATCAAAGGTGCAGATTGAAAATTTATCTGAAAGTCCTATATATTGACAGGTATTTAAATCACATGACCTGAATTTAAATCATGACCTGGCAAACCAAAACCACAAAGTAGATTGTCAGACAGTATTTTGGAAGCCATATTGATACTACAGGTAAGATATTTTCTTTTATTTTAACATATCACACTTTTTTTGCTACAAAATATCCTCTACCTGAATTAAAAACAAAAATTGTGAAAAGTGAAAATCCTTCAAAAATTAGGAGCAATAATATAATTATGCATGATTATACTGTACATGTGTTAAGAGTCTCAGCATGGGATTTGAAATCATATTTGTATCTAAAACCCCACCACTGATGATTTTTTTCATGACATTTGGTTTAAGATTGGTTGACGTCTGACACATGAAGTCAGAGTAATACTTATACACGATCACTTGAAAATATAAAATACATGGTCGCGGTCAATACAAAGTTATCTTTTATTTTGTTACACTTAAAATAACCCGGGTTTCTGGGTATTTTAGATTGTTATTAGACAAGAGGCTTGCTGATAAATAAACATAAACTCTAGTCGAAGGTGAACTTTATTTAAAACAGGCCAGCTCTCCAAAATAGCAACTATTCTCCTTGTTTCATTTTCTTCACATTGTCAAGTATTTCTTTCAATGATTTTCATCCTTGGTAATTTTTTTTACTTGTAAATCACATTATCATGATAATTCCATATATTTTCTTATTAAAAATATTTCTTTCTTACCTATTTATTGATATTGTCATTTTAATTTGCACAAAGCATAAAAAATAAAATTCTGACCAAAGAACTTAGACTTTACAATTTTTTGTCATTTTACAGTATCATCTAGATTTGGTCATGTGAAAAGACTGTATGGACCCCATAGACAGAGCTTAGGTACTTCCCCTTTGTGACTTGTGTCAAAGAGCAGCACTGCAGAGTCATTGTGAACTTTGTCAGATTAACCTCTGTAAGGCCTATGTAAGGGAGCATCTCTCTGATTTATCCCAAAGACACAAGGTTGTACCGTACAAACACAGAAAATCTGCTCCAAACTATCCAAAATGTTCAAACCATACCCATACCCACTGTGAATTTTATTGTGAGAAATGTGACATTCCTGTTTGTTCTACCTGCATCTCCTCTGAGAAACATCATGGGCATAAAATTACAGAAATTCTGAAAAAAACTAAGTTATACAAAAAAGAATTTAAAAAAAGACTTGGAAGAATTAGAGAAAAGAATTTATTCTGCATATGAAGAAATTACATTAGATCTAAACTCTGAAAAAGTAAAATGAGAAACTGACAACAGTTGTCACCGAGCAAGAAGAAGACTGGCACAGAGAAATTAACATCACTGTCAAAAAACGAAAATCTGAAATTGATGAGATGAAATCTAAACACCTGGCTGTTTTAAATAAACAGGAAAAAGAAACTAAACAGATTACTTCTGATGTCAAACAGAGTATTCTTGATCTGAAGAAAATACTTTACTCCAATGATATCTCCCTAACCTTTGCGTACAAATCAAGGAATGCTGAATTTAGAAGTTTATCTCCTAAAATCAATGTTTCATTTCCAAGTTTCTATCCTCGTCAGATCAACACAGAACAGCTTCATCAAATGTTCGGATCACTGTTAGCATTATCCATTACAACAGAAAAACATGGCTACACAATGAAGACACCAGAAGCTGTATTTTGTCCTCTAGTCAAACCACTGCTTGAAAAACCAGAGCTCATCACCAACATAGACACGGAATATAAAAACAAGCTAAACAGTGTTGCCTGCCTCAGTGATGAAGAAATCTGGACACAGGGAGAAGACAAAATAATGAAACTCTATAACATCCGGGGCAAACTAGTGAAGTCAATCCAATCGAAGTCAGGGAAAATACCAGGTGACATTGCAGTGACAAGGAAGGGAGATCTTGTTTATACTGACCCTGATACAAGCACTGTAAACATAGTGAAGAAGAAACAGATAAAAGAAGTGATCAAACTACAGGGGTGGATACCTTACACTCTCTGAAGTACCTCCTCCAATGACTTCCTGGTGACCATGGTCAGTAATGAAACTAAATCAAAAGTTGTATGTTACTCTGGCTCTACAGAAAAACAAACCATTCAGTTTGTTAGTGAAGGTACACCTCTGTATTCATCTAGTTGCTGTAAATATATCAGTGAGAACAGGAACCTGGATATTTGTGTGGCTGACAATGGAGGAGATGCAGTAGTGGTGGTTAATCAGGCAGGGAATCTCCGATTTAGATACACTAGTCAACCCTCTGGTGTTTTGGGATTATTCCCTCCATATGGCATCGCAACAGACAGCCAGTGTCAGATCCTGACAGAAGACACTAAAGAAAAGTATATCCACATCCTAGATCAGGATGGACAGTTCCTCCGTTATATTGATAACTATGATCTGGACAGTCCAGGTTGTGTATGTGTAGACACCAAAGACAACCTCTTTGTGGCCGAGCTTTACAGTAGTAAAATGAAGAAAATCAAATACATGTAAATACTGTCATTGAAAGTTTCTATGATAATATACAGTGGGCCGCGGTAATCCAGAAGCCAATAATCCGGTCGCTTCACCTTCCGGACAATATTTTTTTGGAAACTGATTTTATCCACATTATTCTGTCTCATTTATCTGAAAATTCGCATACTGGATCCGGACGGTAAATTTCTACTACAAAACGTAATATTTCATTGAAAAATGACTCGTTTATCCGGAGGGTAATTTTTGAAGGAGCGGCTTTTTTTATACCTTTCTTGCAGTAGTGATAATTGTTGTAAAATATTATCTGTGGAGTCAGTTTGAAAGTGGTTACCTGTGACCTCCAAACAATAGTGTCTATAATTAGCATGTGTTAAAACTGTTTATCTCAAATAAAACACGTCTTTTACATTATAAACTCGAAGAATTTAGCTTATAGTGTGCATTAATTCAATACAAATCCGTTCAGTATAGAATTGATTGCTAACCATATATAAATTTATGAGAATTTTGGAGAGTAAAATGAATAATAAATCACGAGATTCCCTTGTGGTATTGAGTTGCGTAATTTTATCAACAATGATTTTCCATTTCTCAAAGCGTACATTATTTGAAACGATTTTTTTTTCTTTTCATAAGACAATTTATAAGAATACATAAATCAAGAAAATATTTTAAAATTTAATGCACTAAGAAATACGTAACTGGTCTTAGTTATAAATGCCGATCACGTTTTTTCAAGGTATATATCTTACAGTTTATGAGAAAAATATTGAAAATCCTGAATTTGGCTTGTGTTTACGTTGAATGTTTACAATACGTACATGTACACTGATTACTGTGTTCTGTTACTTACTTTCCTATGTAGAGAAAATATGCAGTGAGTCATTTGAACATTCTCAATGGTGATAATGAACAGTTCTACCTAATATGAGCTTGAATAAATAAAAGAAGGTTAAAAAACAGTAGCAGATCAAAATTTGGTCGGCCCATGTAACCAAACGACAAATAAAAACGATTAAAGTTTCTGTGTTAAAAAAAGGAAGTTCTTAACATAAAACTGCCTTCACATTTTCTTATGTAAATTACATTTTATTTCTTTTTTTAATATTTATCATTTCTTTTTAAACTATCAAAATAAAAACGATAAATCAAGGTAGAATAAAGGTTTTATCTTTGCCTTCACTTTCGATACCACTATTCGTGTTTGAAAGGGTCTTTTAGAAGTGATTCACTTATCCGGATGTTTCATTTATCCGGACGATTTCCTTAATTAGGGACGGAGGCGTTCGGATTACAAATGCAACGAGGCTCCACAGACATGAGGGAAAGAAAGAAACACGACATTGAATGTATGAACAGTGGGTAAGTATATTTAAAGACCTAATGTTAATTTGCTTATATTAATAAAAATAATCTATTTACTTTGTACTTATTTTTTTTAATTCACATCATTGTGAAGTGAATGTAAAACATCTTACTGAATCAGACGAACATAAATACATGAGCACAAAACAAAGATTATTTTGCACAAAGATAGTTTATGATTAGAAAGTAAGCCATGGACCTAAACAATGGAAATTAGAACTATGTAAATTCAGTTACAGTCAATATTTCAAACCTTTGTTGATAGTGCTATTTCAGAAATCATTATAATTAACCAGAATTCTCTGATGAAACTGAAACTCTACCGGAATGTACTTATAATACAGAAAGAGGTATTTTTAGTAGTCTACTTGTGTAAAAATCCTTATCAGATCAATTAAGTAACAAGTATTATTTAAAGTGGACCAAAATTGTAGGAGTAGAATCATTTTGAACGAATTTCAAGAAAAATTCTATTTTTAGTATCCAGACAACACCATTTGTTAAAATCAAAACCATTTTACACAATTATGTTTCTTAATAGAGTCTGCTTGTGTTCTAAGTTTTATTAACATTGTACATAAACTGTAAGAGGGGTAATGTTTCGAAAGAATTTCAAAAAAAATTCTATTTATAGAAACCTTGCAATAGTGTTCGTCAAAATCAAAAACTGATACATGGAATTAAGTATTTCAATGTAGTCTACATTTTCATGTTTTACTTTAATTAGATTAAAACTGTAGGAGTAGTAGCATTTTGAAAGTTAAATGACTATATGCTCAAACTTAAACTCTTGTAGGAAAAAAAATGTTGGGCCTAGTTTTTCATGGAAATGACTCAGGTTTCCAAATTAAGCCATCATTTCCTCACTTGTCTGACAAGGTTTTGTACCAGTTTCTCCATGGTGAAGGCGATGTAGGCATGGATGCCATACATCTCTCTTAGCTGGTCCTCATACTATGTGGATTCTAGGTTCCCATCCAACAAACTTTTCATCATCTCCAGGAAGTATGGATAGTGTTCCTCTGGTTCAATCTCAACTGTAAACATGACAACAATCAAAACAATTGTCTTGCCAACCATTACATGTTATTATATTCAATGCAATAAGAGAAGGACTGAATGCTTTGTAAAACATGATATTCTATTGCAATAACTGGTCAGAGTTACAGTAAAAATTGTCTTATCCAGATGTTGTGAATTCCACAAATTTTTTATTACGAAATAAATTTTAGGTCCCTTTAGTTAATTTATTTCTAATCCAGAATGTTGTCTAATCCAGCCAATTTTTATGGAATCAGTGGTCTCTGGATTAGGCAAGTTTCACTGTATATCTGGAACATTGATATGGCTATGCAAAGTGAATCCTATAACAATATACTGAATTTGAATTTTACGCTTGATACCTTGAATCCGACAAACTTCCCATGTTGTTAAGATTTGAACTGTAAGTGTAATATACTAGTGTCCTCTAGGTTTCTTACTTGGGGCTTTGAGTCTGAGGGCCACTGCAGTGGATGCCTTTCGGTCTTTCCTACACTGCGCCTCCTCTGCAGCGATTTTAACAGAATACATATATATCTTGTACAGGCTCTCATATAGAATGTGATGGAGGCGGAAAAACAGATACCAATTATTGTTGACAAAGAACAGCAAATAGATGTAATCCTGCCAATTCACAAAAGGTTAGATTCAGAAAAAAGTTAAAAGTTGTAGCTATGTGTATATATTAAATAAGAAACTAATCAAACACAAACTATATTATTACAGAAATGGAGCAAGAAAAATCTTGTACAAAAGAATTTTTATTATTTAAAATTAATTCACTAGTTTTAAAACTTTCTGAAAAAAAAACAAAAAAAAAAAAAAACAAAAAAAACAAAACATGTACATACATTCTCGATATCTTCGTCGTTAGTGTTTTCCTCCTCGTCGTCGTTGACAACAGCTGGGTCTACAGACTTACTCGTACTCCTCCTCCATTTTTATCTCGGGATCAACCTTCTCCTCTTTGGCCTTCACCTTTACATATTAACACTGTGCATCTATTATTTTACTTTTTGATCTGACATTTATTTCGGGTCTCCTAAAGCAGAACATGGAACATGGGAGGCGGGGGTATCATTTAGTGAGCACTGTGCTCACAGTACCTCTAGTTTTCTTCTGCTTTTTGGCATTCATCAGCATCCATGTCATCTACAATGTAACACATGTAAACCATTAGTAAAGTTACTGAAACTTTGCATTAAAAACTGATTAAAAAATATTTAGTTTACATATTTGGACTAAATAACAAAACATTTATGAATATATATATATATATAATAAGTATAATAAGATTCTGAAAATTGCAAAATTGACTTTTTGACCAAAAAATATGGAATTTTCATTTCTGCTTTTGTTGTAAAAACTTAAGATAAATGTAATGGGAAGCGTTAATGAAATGTTACAGTTAACTGAGAATCAAGCAGATACGTTAAGAACGAGTAAGAGTTATCTCCCTGTACCTTCTTCCTCATCATCACTAATTTCCTGCCGTGACCTACAAAAGGAAAATATAAAGAAGAAATGTTGAGCCCAAAGTAGATTGGATTGTTATGAATATCGATACTTTGTACAGCCAAGCTTTGACTCGTCAATATCGATTTGAAATACTCAGCACAGTACAGTCCCTGATGGGTTTAAAAATCCATCCATTATTTGCGACACTAAAAATTTAATATCAATATTCTTTTTACAGGTAATTAAACTTTTTAGAATATACTCTTTACAGAAGAAAACCCGTAAATATGATAGACTCTGGAAAAATAAATAGGTTTTATACGACAATAGGTATTATCTCCGAAAACTTGAAATGAAAGTGTACGGAAAAGTTTCTAACAGTTGTATTTTATGTATTAGATTTTACTAAATTTAAATCTGTTGACTTCTTCTTTATCCAATATTGCACATGCTAGAATATCCTTATTCTCAGGACATCTTATATGAATACTTCAACTTATTAAGCTTTTTAAAAAAATATTTGATACAAGTAAATGTTTAGATTTCATATGTATATGCTATATTTCTCATTAAAGTTTTATTAAACCATCTGCGAGTGTTTTTAAAAATTCAGCGATTATTTCAAGATTTTCATTACATGATTAAGAAAAATACATACAATGGAGGGAGGAGAGAAGAAAAAGTACAAGGAAATTAAATAAATATAATATAAAACATTAGCACAAGAAAATTCATTATTTATTTTTATTTCACATTTGTTTTTAAAGTCACATGATACTATACAGCACGTACTTTGCGCATTTACAAGTTCACGTGTCAAGGAAAGTTGAATTATTGACAGCGTTGGATTCTGTGTGAAAGTAAAACTAGGTTGTAAATAAATGATTTTATTAAAACAACTGACCTAGTAATGAAAATTAATTCATTTTCACTCTCCCTCTTCATCTCTCTCTCTCTCTCTCTCTCTCAATCTAACAAAGTTTCAAACGATGAGAATGATCAAAATACAATGACTGCTAAAACATTCAAACATCATGCAAATATGCAAAGAATTTTTTTTTTTTAGAACTAATTAGCAGTCTATGATTATAAAAAATAACTAAGCAAGAGTTACATACCGTGAGAACGACCGATTTTTTTCTTTTTTCTTTTTATTTTCATGTTCTAAACTTTGTTTATAAGTTGCACACGCCAATATCAATCCAAAAGTTAGATAATGATACCTATTTTAATTTATTAAATTTATTATTTTTTTTCCTCCAAAATAGCAAATGAGTATATAAATAAATAAAACTGACTCATTGTCAGTGGGGTGGATGTTCAGTCCTCTTGACTCTGGATCCGGCAATTGCGGGGGTTAACTGGTTAGGCATATTGAGGGAGGTTCAAAAGATGACACTATAGTGGAAGCTTACGAGAAAATTATTTAACATTGTAGGTAACAACATGTTTCTAAATCAACAGATCACGTGCAGTAATTCACAAATCTGATGGACTTTGGTTTCAGTCCTTTACAAAAGAACTTTGACAGTGTGTAATCAGATTGTTGTTACAATGTCTGATAACTATTATCTTTTGCTCTTGTCCGACGCAAGGTTCACATATTAAATGACAGACATTGATCTTGGTGTCCTAGCGTTCTGAAGCTCTTTATCTCAGATTATGCCTTAAATAAATAATAAATACCCAGGCCCGTAGGAAGCAATTTCAGTTTGGGGGGCACAACCATACCTATTTATTTGGGGGTACACACAACTACCAAAAATTCAATACAAACAAAGAGAAAAAAAAGTCATAAGACTTTATTATTGAGGGGGCAAAGCATATAGTAGTGAAGTTTTCTACAGTATTCTATATATCGGCAAAATTATTGAGAGGACGCCCCCCACGTGTCCCCGGGTTCCTACGGCCATGATATCCATACTTCAAACAATTTATTATCTACTATATTAGGTAGACTCAGTGCATTTGTCGCACATACAGATCTACAATCTGCTATACTGGCAAAGCAAGGCCACAGCAGGAAATCAAATACGAAGACGTGTAACGGTACACATAGTCATTATTAAGATATCATATGTCCCCAGTACTTACATATCCCCAATAAGAAGAACCATTGGCGTCTGGTAGGAATTGTCCAAACTTGGCCAATAGTTCTTCCAGGTTCTGAAACAGCTTGACCACCTGAGAGCATTATGCCTCTGTTATGGACTTACAACCAAGGTAGACGATTTTAATGTCACATAACATATCGGCGACGTATCGGTTTTTTCATTGTCTGTGTTACAAGTTTACTGCCGCAAAAGTTTTCATTCATAATCTGGTATGGTCAGGCAGTATAAATAGACCAGGTATGTATGAACGTCACTCTAGTCTATAGACAAGATGTTTGCCAAACGGCTCCCCCACTCCATTATGGTACCATAATACCAAGCTTCATTAAATTAGGCAATATTTTGTATTATAGATTCACACTTTATTTTCTAGACTTTTTTTAGTGGATAATAATCAAACATAGCCGCACACTCATTAGCCATACAGACTTAAGTGCATGTCCTTGCACATGTGTTATAGATTTTTTACATATATATTCTTTTAGCATCCCATAATATTTAGCTACATTTTAAAGATATCAAAGACTTTCATTGAAAACAAGCGCGATATCAGAATTCAGCACACATGCCTGCATGTCTTTGCATTTAGGTTTGATAAGGACGCACTACACTTATAGATCTATAACGTTCTAAATTTCGTCCTTTTTTTTAATTAAAAACAATTTAAGCCATTTTAAATTTCAACCAATCAAATTGCAGCACATGAACATGCGTAAAATTTCAAGAATTCTCCGACATAACAGTTGTAGAATTACATAATATATACCCATACTTTTAATTTCGTTGCATTTCGTCAAAAACAAGGAAGTAATTGAGATTTTTGTGTCAGTCAATCAGAGTGAAGCGCACGTGCATGCTAGTGCTGTTTTTCCTAATTCACTCACATCAGCTAAATTACACGACTAATTAAGTCAATATATTTATGTTCAAAGCATATCATCAAAAAATGAAAGTAAACGCTGTTTCAGTCATACTATGCAATCATCATGTGTGCGTAAAATGACCTTGGTTCCGTGTAACATGCCTGTTAACCCTAAAGAAAATTAATAACAATATGTTCTCAATCTTTATTTGGGGAACATACATGAAATTAAAGCTATTTTCAGAACAATGGCTGAAAGTGAAAGTACATAAGAAGACAACAATTTTGGACTTATTCCTTTTAAAATACTTATTCTACACTAATATACACAAATTAAAGTGAGCGTAGATGACAAACAAAGTGAATGTAGATGACCACGTTAAGGTAGATGAGAAGGCAGCATCAGTTGTAAAATTTCATGTAAAAAAAGTATTACAGTGTAATTTGTAATAAAATGTAATACATATAAATAATAACATTAACTTTTACAATCTGTTTGACCAGTATGGAAAATTCAATGACACAAATATTACATTGCAATATGTTACAAAAATGTAATGCTACAGTCTAACAAGGTTTATTTCTTACAATCATCAAATCAATTCTGAGATTTATGACTATTTACAGGCAACTATTTTACAATAATAAGAGGAATATGTCATACCCCAGTCATATAATTACAGTCCCAGGCTTTACATGTAATAACGTAATTGTCATGAAGTCGCTATTCACAAATTGAAGATTTAACTTTATAGAGACCATGTGAAAAATGATTAAAAATGATTGAAAGGAAAATAAAAATTTGTCAATTATATAACCACACCTATATGGAGACAAATTTTACACGTTTTTATTCTAAAGAATGAATTACACATTTTTTGCAGTCATCAATAGGGCTCTGATTTAATGTTTTTTACATACTTTGTAAATATGTGGACAAAACAAATCTTTGATTCTGAACATAGCAAATCTTATGACTATTTGATCACACACATGTAACATGAATAAATATACAATGTGTATATGCAATATGCAAAGTCGGAGGAAATGCTGACTTTAAAATAAAAAAAAATGTTACATTGACTTTAGATGTAATCAGTTTTGTAACACTGCGTCCCTGCAACAGCTGATGTAAAAATACACAGACTGTAAGTATTTTCAGGAATTTATATATGTTTTACTTTTGTTTGACTCTTATATGCAAGATACTGAAAATATACAACAAAACTTGAAATACAACTCAGTCCTCTTACGATCATATATAACAAATAATCTTCACTGGGGGATTAGGTTTTTCTCTGTGTAATCAAATTCACTTTCCTGAATTTAAAAAAATAGGTATACCTACAGGTTTATTCTATTTAACACAGAAGTATATATACATTCAAAATCTATTTACAACTTCATCTTTTAAGATCATACATTAAATCTCTTGTTTCTGGTAATTTACATCTAATCAATCTGACTGAATTTTTAATTCCAAAGTAATCACCTGCATGTTGGCATGAAATTAATAGACAGGTGTAAATAAAAATTCCCATGATCAAATGACATGCAACCTTTAAGAAATGAAAATACATCATTGTTTGAAAACTGTCAACCTATGAAAATAATGCCAACTAGATACTTGTTGCGAGCAACGAGAGGTCTTCCGTCCGAATAACCATCCTTAAATGTGATATTCTTCGCACGTAAAATTACATTTATTATGTTTATATCTGATCGTAGTAAAGACACCTTAAAATTTAACATAGGTCTTTAAAAAGATTTTTTTATTTATAAAAAGATGAAAAGAGCACAGAATTCAAAAAAAAAAAAAAAAAAAAAAAAAAAAAAAAAGAGAGAAAAAACGCTCAACATCATTGATGAAGATGAAATCGTAAATTTAAACAAAAAAATTCAGATATAGTTGAGATTAAACAAAGAACGCCTGCTTGAAAATTTAATATTGAAACCACTACACTAACGCAATGTACCAGCCATCATCGATGTTTATCTTGCACTCATTGCTTGAAGTAACGAGTGTCAGACAGGTTAATTTTTTTCCATAGTGCGGAATTATAGAATGAAAGCTAGCCAGCTAAATTATGTGCAAGTACTAGTAGTTTTACATTGGAATTTGTTATTTGAGTTTTAACAATAACTGTTAGCAGAAGAAATACAAATGAGTTTTAACAATAAGTTAGCAGAAGAAAAACAAAAAAGTTTAAAAAATCGACTTTTTAAATTTGTATCCGGTAACGACCGGAAGTATTGACGACGAACGAATGGTCACGTCTTGGCAAGTATTTATCATGATCTATAATCCATGAAAGTTTCACATTGATATCTTTTACCGTTCTTGAGATTATCCGCGGACAAAATGCCTTTTTAAATTAAGAAAATGGTCCGTAACTTGGCACCAAAAGTGAATTTCAAAAAATTCTCTCGGATAAAATACTTCAGATTACAATACATTGTTTCTGCAAATTTCAAATCCATCCAGTAGTATTTGAGAAATTGCGTGCACAAAATAAGATTGGCCGGAAAAAATAAGAAGAAACAGTTGAATCACTATAAGGTCTTCCGTGAAGACGGAAGACCTTAATTAGTTGAATGCATTTGCCCTTTAGATACATCCTACAAGGTCTGTAAAAAAAGATTTGTTAAAATGCATCCATTCTCCTATCTTTAAATGCATCAGTCTATTTTGACTTATAGTTATCTTTAGATAATATTAAGCAAGTACTTTCTGGAACTAAGTTTCTTATCAGTATCTTCATTGCTAACCTCCTTAACTGGTGGCCTCTTTGACGGGTTCAGCTGGTTCCCCTGCCTCACTGTTGGTCTCGTATTCTACTCCACTTTGTATTTGTTAAACGTGAAGTAGGGCGTGGCATCCTCGGTGCCGCATGATTCCTTGCACCGCCAGATCCTCAGTACGTCCTACATGTATCAGCCAATCCTAGCACGCTGACTTTTTATCTTCCATCAGATTTTTTCCTTGATCTGAAGGCCGTGAGTTCGAATCTCGGCCGTGACTGACCTAAGTCGATAAAAAATGAGTAGCAACTGTTCCTTTGCCAGGCGCTCGGCACTTTTAAGTGAAAGTTGTGGGTCTTTCGATTGAGACCTTTCAAAACCCGAGGCCCCGTGTCACGGCAGGCGTTGGCACGATAAAGATCCATCAGTGCTCAATGGCCCTGAGTGCCGAGTAAAGGTCCAAATTTGAAGCCCTTCACCAGTATATGGCGACGTCTCTATATGAGTGAAAAATTCTCGAATGGGACGTAGAACAACATACAATCAATGAATCCATCAGATTTTCCTCCATCCAGCGATTTATCCACGTCGTGAATTTGTCATGGAGCTTTAGGGATACTCTTTTGTGTGACTGTAATAATAGAACATGAAATCTTTGAAATACGTATAGTAATAAATTGAAAATGTGTGAAATAAAGTTATTAAAATATATTGTATATCATGGCTATTACAAAATGATGTCAACTATTCAACATGAGAGGACAACTAAGTTTTTAGAAAAAAAAAGCATTAATACATGAACATATACGATTTACAATGTAAGCATCATGAGGAGCTCATTATAAAATTATCAGAAAACATCTTAAAAACATTAGTACATGTACATATATAGAGTACAAGAAGTAAAATACTTTTAAACATTCAGATTTTGAGTGGGGGTTATTTTGTCCTGCTTATTAGTCCCCTACTGATGAAACTCTGCATTTCTCCGTCCATCTTTCTGTCCCTCTGTCTGTTAGTCTGTCCCAATTGGTTTTCCTTTTTTTTCTAAACCCCTGCAGATATTAAGCTGATTTTTGGTATGTGAGTGTATCAATTTTTTTAAGGGAACCAGATTACAATGCTAATGCAATACGCTCAGGATGTTTGTTAGTAAAAACTTTTTGCTTTAACGTTGGAATCCTAAATTAAACAAGTACACATTCTCAGGCATACACCGGCCCTAAAATATGCCTATTCAATGTTCTTGTAGACTATCAAAACCAACGGTATTTAGATCTATGTTGAAATGCTCGTTTTCCCCTTCCCTCTTACTTACAATGACCACTTTGAAGCAGTTTTCCTCGCTGAGACACTGTTCCGACAGTGCAGTGATTTTTACACAAACCTTATCCTGAACAATGTGTTGCATCTACAGAGTAGAATAGACAGCATATTTTATTCCAAATCAGGGCCCTTTTGAGCAAATCCAAACCCTAATGTATGTTAGTGAGGCATGCAAATTTTATTCACATTTATTTTTGACAACCAGCAACATTTTTGATTATGTTAATTTACAATTTGATATCATTATACATGTATTATATAATTCTGGTCTCCTTCCAGTATCGCTAAAAACAGATACTTTTATCTAATATAGAAATTTTTTGAGCAGAGTTTTGAATATATGATACAATTCAAGATACAAAAAATATATATTTTTTTCAAACTTGAGTTATCTTTTTTAAACATACTGCGAAAATCAATGAATGATGATTTGATCAATACATGTAGAATATTCTATTTTTGAGAATTTAATGTACATTTAAATATATCTGCCATTTATTATACCAAAGTGCAAAGTGAAAAATTATTTAAAAGGTCTAGACATTGACAGGTATTTAAATCACATGACCTGGCAACAGGTCATTACTAGGAAGTAGATTGTCAGACAGTGCTTAGGGAGCCATTTGGAGTTTTACAGGAAAGACACTACTTCAATTTTAATATCACCCTTTTCTTTACAACGTATTATCATACCTGATTTACCGTTCACGGTAGCTCAGTCGGTAGAGCGCTCGCTCCGTGATCGGGAGGTCGTGAGTTCGAATCTCGGCCGCGACAGACCTAAGTCGATAAAAAATAGGTAGCAACTGTTCCTTCGCCATGCGCTCGGCACTTTGAAGTGAAAGTTGCGGGTCTTTCGGATGAGACCTTAAAAACCGAGGCCCCGTGTCATAGCAGGCGATAAAGATCCCTCACTGCTCAATGGCCCTGAGTGCCGAGTAAAGGTCAAAATTTGAAGCCCTTCACCGGTATATGGTGACGTCTCTATATGAGTAAAAAATTCTCGAATGGGACGTAAAACAATATACAATCAATCAATCATACCTGATTTAAAAACGTTTGTTAAAAGTTTCTTTGTTTGTTTGTTTGTTTATTGTTTAACGTTCCTCTCGAGAATTTTTCACTGATATGGAGACGCCACCACTTGCTGGTGGAGAGCTACAAATTTTGACCTATACTCGGCACTCAGGACCATTGAGCAATGAGGGATCTTTTTTCGTGCCAGAACCTTCTGCGACACGGGACCTCGGTTTATACGGTCTCATCCGAAGGACCATGTCCCACAGTGGGATTCGAACCCGCGACGTGTTTGTTAAAAGTGGAAATCCTCAAAAATAGGGGGACAATACAATTATGCAAAATTATACTGTACATGAACACGACAGACAGTTAAGGTCTCAGCATGGGGTTTTGAGATCACAAAAAGGCAATGTAATACTTGTACAGGGTCACTTGATAATCAATAAACCATCAGTATGGAGTTATCTTTCCTTTTGTTACACTAAAAACAACTCGAGTTCCTTCATCTTTTTAATTGCCAACTCTGTTGACAATTAAAAGGCTTACGTCAGTAACAAGCGCAAATTATGAAACTTTTTTCTCTCCATAATAAAATTCTTCAAAACTATGAGTTATTACTGCACGAGACACACACAAAAACAATATTATGTATAGCACAACATAATATCATAATAGGCACTGTAGAGGAGTGATGAAACATATAGCAGGGAGAAGCAATTTTACAAGCCATAGTCACCTGAATATATAATTATATGATTGGTGGGGTAAATTTGTCACTCATTTCGGTTGCGTCACATACTAGGTACAAGTCGAAACCTGGGCCCGGTTTCACAAAACTATCGTAAGATTTGTCCTTAGATCTTACGATCATCTTAAGATGTGACTTATGACGATCATAAGATATGCCCCTGCCGTTTCACAAAACTATCTTAAATATAAAAAATCTTAAGACAAGTCGTAAGACAAATCTTTCGCTTCGATATTTAAATAAAAAAAACATGTTTGCTCAAAGTTTAGTGGTATTTCTTTAATTTCCTTTTAAGTATTGAAATAATGGTGTGTCTCAAATATTTCTTCTGCAGTTATAGTAATACTCTCGGAAAAACGACATTTTATTGCATCAACTTCATTGTATTTGGGGGGGGGGGCAGAATAGCTAAATTTGAATAAATTTCGGTACAACAAATTTATTGAATGAAATTTGCTTAAATGTCTTTTTGCTCAGAAAATAGTAGTTGCTAACAAAATGTTTTTGTTACTACTTTTAATTAAATCCATGCACTATTGCACTTTGTACCTATGCAACTAATGAATGCTTTTCCACTATATTCAGCTGAAACACCAAATCGAGTTCAAAGTCCCCAGGTTCGTTCATAAAAATCTATGAAGGTATCTCTGAAACGCTGAACTACTATGCAACGAAATACAGTGGTAACAGACGAAGTAGAGAAACGAAAGTAGAATTTAACAGTTTCAAATGATATGGAAAAAAACATATTTAGCATCAAATATTACAGCAGTGTTTAATTTTGTAAGACTGAAAGACATGTTTAGTTTCAAGAAAAAAAATAACCACAGTGTAACAAAAAACATCAATATAAAACGTATTAAATATGCAGGGTGGCTACACCGAAGTTCGATTTGTTTTTACTTCTATGGACGGGACTAGTCCAAACCATAAAAAATTCATATATTTTTTTTATTTTTATTCATTTAAAATGTATTTACTTATCAAACCAATAAATCAACTACATGTATCTCGAATTGCGTTAGCCATTCTCAAAACATCGTCGGATACCCACGGGTGATCTCGTCTTTTACTCATCGTCGGATACCCATGGTTGATCTCGTCTTTTACTTCACTGAGTAAAAGACGAGATCAACCGTGGGTATCCGACGATGTTTTCAAAACTGCATAAGTTAGCATTGCTTGGTCATAGATCATATGTTGTTCTTGCGAGGAAATGAATTCAAAATTAGATAATTTTGTTTAAGTTTATAAAAAATAACTGGATCTTGCATACATGTCCGTAAGAAGCAATTTCTGGGGGAGGGAGAATAATTTCAGTTGGAGGGGGTACAACTAAACAAAAATTCACCGAAAAGAAGAATCGGGCACAGCCATAAAGTATAGCTACATTTTATGTTTTTTATTGTATAGTATTTACTGGCAAAATTATTACATGTAGGTGGAGTGGAGGTTGGGGGGGGGGGGGGCATTGTTCCGATAGGCCTGATCTAGTTCAAAGGTGTCTATCTCTAAAAACTGTTCTCTTTTAAAAAAAAATCCTTCGGTTTTTAGCCAAAATATATACTGTCGCATTGTTCACTCTAGTTTTAAGACAGGAATCTAGTTGTCTTAAGATTAAGATAGATCTTAAGATTATCATAAGATATGAGAGTTTTGTGAAACAGCTATGGTGCAATCTTACGATAATTTTCGGTCTTAAGACAGGTCTTAGTCATAAGATAGTTTTGTGAAACGGGTCCCTGGTTAGTAAGTTTAATACCTTGCGAGTAAAAATAATACTTTATCCTTGCCATGGTAAAATATAGTTGAATCACAGGTATTATGAAAAAAAAATTCCAAATTTTAAACTCTTATCTTAAAAAACATATTCTTTGAGACCATATTTCCATTATGACGAAAACAATTTTGGTCGGTAAACAAAAACCAAAGATAACATTGACTTTTATTTAAAACAGGCCAGCTCCCGAAATATTCATTAACAATTCTCTAAATAATTTCTTTACATTGTCAAGAACTTTCTCTCCATAGTTTTCATTTTTGATATTTTTTTTTTTTTAAAATATGTACTTTGAAATAAGAAAAAAATACACATCCCAGTAACCGAGTACCATTTTTAGTATTCGATACTCGGACGTTCGATCGAGTACCCGGTTAACCGGGTATTCGTTGACATCCCTACTTAATACATTTCAAGACCTATTGTTATTCTGTATATTAAAAATTATGCATCTTTATGTCGTCTACTTGTGTACCAAGTCTGATAAAATTGTTCCAAAACTGTAGGTGTAGCATTTTGAAATAATTTTAATGAAATTACTATTTTTAGTAAGTATGGCAATATTGTTTGTTAAAATCAAAAACTGATATACAGATATATGTATCTTGATGTGTAGTCTACTAAGTCTTGTGTACCAAGTCTTATTGAAATTGGACTGCCACTGTAGGACGGGTAGTGTTTTGAAATAATTTCATACAAATTTCTATTTTTAGTGTTCAAACTTTTACCTTCTAAAAGTGTCCCCCCCCCTCACTCTTTGACCCCCTCCCTCAAATCTGCGCATGCTCTTGTTTTATCCTTAAGCGGAGGACACAGATTCTCTGAATTAGCTTGTCTATCTTTATCAGTGACGAAATATTAGTCTTTATTTGTATGAAAACAACACTTTTCATTTCAGTTTCTTTTGCAATTTAAGCAAGTGATTTTAAGGTAGAGACATTCAGCATGTTATATTGATATCCCCACTCTTTCAGACTATGCCACATGTAAGAGACATGGCGCCAGCTACAGAGCACTGCCTATGTCCTACCTCCAGCCCAAGTGTTCAGGACGATCCCCACTGTGTAGAGGGGTAGGTGGGAATCGTTCTGAATGTCTCAACCTTAAAATTACTTTAAATAGGCAAGCTAATTCAGATAATCTGTGTCCTCCCCCGTTTAAGGATAAAAAATAAGAGCATCCGGGGATCTAGGGGGTTCAAAGGGGGCGAACACTAGGAAGGGTGGGCGGGGCCATAAGGAGTTATGGTATAAGTTTCATTGCTTGCAAAAGCTCAAAAGCTTCTTAAGATACCGCCCAGAAATGAAAGTTTTACACACACAGGGAATGTATAAATTTACGACCTTTGACCTTTGATCTTTTGACCTCGAAATAAAAAAGTGGTTTTACAGGGCCTTAGGGAGTTGCGGTATAAAATTTCACTGCAAAAGCTTCTCGAGATATCGCGCGGAAACAAGTGTTAAAACAGAGAGAATTTATGAATATATGACTCTGAACTTTGAGGTTTTGACCTTTTGACCTCAAAATAAATTGGAATCTTTCTTTGGCCATAGGGAGTTGTTGTGTAAAATTTCATTGCAAAAGCTCAAAATCGTCTCGAGATATCGCGTGGAAACGAAAGTGTTACAGACAGACAGACGGACGGACGGACAGACCAAATTAATATCCCCAACAGTGAAAGTGAGGGACAATAATATATCAAAAACAATACAACGCTAGATCAAATTCATAATACTCATATCCATTGTGTATAATATACATTAGGAAATTTATCTGTAATATTTTTTTTAACATTTTTGTTTTTTACATCGATAAGCACCAACAGTAGCTATTTTAATACTGAGGAAACCATCAACAGAAACATGGACCAACAGGGTGATAATTACAGAAGTATCGAACAGCTCATTTGAAATTGATGATAAACTGTCATAAACACTGAACTTTTTCCATTGCAAGCTCCCCACTGACCCTAGCTCTCCTTCTTAAGGTCACTTTAAGGAACTGTCTCTGTGGTGCCACCTGATTTCTTGTATCCTAGAGAATCCTTGAACAACGTGTAAAATTCAGAGGATCTTTTTTTAAATATAGTGGCATTTTACAAGTTCAAGATTGTTTTTTCTGCCGAAATCCTTCATAATAATATAAAAATATTCAGGATGTGGACAGTAGTGGATGCTTTAATTAAATAACTACATGATCCAATAGTCAAAGCAGTGACATTTTTATTATTTGTGGGAAAGGTTAGATATATACTAGTATAAAAGTAACAGTTTTTCCTGCCTTTTTTTATTGCAAAAGATGTTAATTGCTCAACCTTTAACCCCCTCATTCACACTGAAGTATGGCTTTCTGCTAAAAATGAAAAAAAAAATCTGCTTAAAACATAAAAAATATGGCTCTAATTTTTTCATCACACACTTTATCAAAGAAGGCAAACTCGTTAAGAGTTCCATATCTTCACAGATTCAGCAAGTGAAATATCATTCAATGCTCCCGTTCTGTGCTTCTGTAAAATACGAAAATATTCTTAGGGATATTCCATTAAAGAAAATCTACCCTACCTCAGAAGTACGGAATATTTCAGATCTAGCACCCTAAAATTCTGATGACTTTTCTCACAGAATTTTTCATTCTGCAAACCTTCTGAGAAAGTTTGAACATAACCCTGCTGATTTTACTACCTATTACTGGCCTTCTTTAAAGGGGAGAAATGGGGATTTCAGACCTTGCATATAAAACATTCTTACAACACTACCTTTCTGTTGAGGTTGCAACCCAGGACCCTGCTCATATGACTACTGCAAATCTTAAAACTGTATTTTCACATGATAATGATATAAAACCGTCTGCTTGTTAAAATTTCATCCTCATGTAAAATTCTTCTTTTAAAGATTGTATCTCCATATGACTGAAAAATTCTCGAGAGGGACGTTCAACAAGAAAAATTATATAGAGCAATAACCTAAAGGACAAGGTATGGTAACGGCCAAATTTGGCCCTTCATTTGATGTAAAAATCAAATGTTAAAATTGCGATAGTTAAGAAATTTAAATATTGTTTGTTTTAAAACCAGCAGCCCTGATTCAACGAGTACAGGGAGGCCCCAGTTGTACATTTTACTGAATTTCCTCAATTTTGATGGAATTTTTATACACAAGAAGCATCTGACACTAATGCATGAAATATATAAACTTGGTGGATAGGCAAGCTTGTGGTCTGCGTTTTCTGAAACAAAATGTACTATAAAATTGATGAAAATTTACATAGATAAGAGAAAATTCAGAAATTTACATATTTTGTGACCTTCCCTTGACTTTTGTGTGCCCCACAACTTAGAATCAATAATCATTTTGTAAGAGGGATGACAACAGGTTTATAATGATGAATTATTGCATTGCTCCCGGAGACACCACAAATCAGGGGACAAAAAGGGGTCTTAGCCTATCTTGTTCTTTGTGGAAATTTTCCTCTCCCTTATAAATACCAAACAACAATCTTGGGAAAATAAAGTGTCACAAAAATTTGTTATCTACAGTATATAACACCGACTTTCTTTGGAGGTGATTTCAGACCTCATCCATTACATCATTTAACAGTACTAACCTTCTGTGGAAACTGTGGCCCGCCGGCGGGTCTTCTGTGCTGATTTCCACTTTTCCCCATCTGACTTTTGTTGCCAAGGTATGGTTTCGTCACAGTGGTGGAGTGGTCATACCTCACCCCAAGGGATGAGCTATTAGTTTGCAGCATGTTCAGCTGTAAACCAAAGCAGATGGTGGTGGTATTAGACAGAAAACATTCTGAAGAATGTTAAACAAACCAAAAAGTTTTCAGATGTATTTTAATCATCATAGTTCCAACACATAAAGACATGCCAAAGAAAAAATTGGGTACAGTCAGAAGCATCTTTGTTTCTCGGATTACAGTAGAAAGACTGGCCATTAGTATTATACAATAACACACAGACTAGAACAAGCTGAAAGTTACAGATGTACCATTCTACAAACAAAGAGCTTCCTTTTGTTACATACACATTCAAACCTCAAGTTACCCTCTCCCAAGATATCACATCTCACCAATAATTTCCTTTCCATCACAAAATGCCCTCCCCCAAATCAACTTATTTTCCCCTTTAAGATACCATATTTCCCCAGTACTTACATATCCTCCATAAGATGACGTCCGGCAGGAACTGACCAATCTCGGCTTCCTGGTTCTGGAACAGCTTCTGTCATGGGGCTCACAACCAGGGGAGACGATTTTAACATCACAAAACATCTCAGTGACGTATCATTTTAACAATGCCTGCATTACAAGTCTACTGCCACAAAAGTTTTCATTCTTAGTCTGGTATGGTGTGGCAGTATGTAGACATACAAATAAAAGCTATAAACGTCTCTGTATAGACCAAGCTAAACAAGTGCTAATTGTAACGGGAAAGGATGTTCCCCACATTGCTCCCCACTCCCTTTCGGCGTCACATTTCCTACAAGCTTCATTAAATTAGGCAATTCTTTTATATTATAGATTCACACTATTTTCCAGACTATTTCATCGGAAAACTACTCCGATATAGCCGCACAGGTATTAACCTATCAAATATCAGTGTGTGTGCTTGCACGTTTTCTAGATTTTTCACATATATTTTCTTTAGAATCTCACAATATTTACCTACATGTTAAAAATATCAAAGACTTTCATTGAAATTAAGCAAGATATAACCAAGTAAATATTAGCCAATCAGAATTTAGCACATATACATGCATGTCATTGCATTTAGGTTTGATATTGGCATAATGTAAGGATGCACCACACCTATAGATTTACTTTCAAAATTTCGTCTATTTCTTTTCAAAACTCAGAAAGTTATAGCCACTTTTAGAGTTAACCAATTGCAGCACACGTACATGCGCATATTTACAAGAAATCTCCTACATATTTTTTGTAGAACTTTATAATATATGCCCATACTTTAAATTCCGTTGTATTTCCTCAAAGGATCGTACTGTTTTTGCTTATTTCCTTACATCACCTCGATTACACCTTTAATTTTAGTAAATATACTGACGTTCAAAGCATATCATAAAAAAATAGGAAAGTAATTGCTGTTTCAATTATAACAGTCATCACGTGAGCGCAAAATGACCTTTGTTCCATATGACTGTTAACTCTAAAAGGTTCCATGTCAAGATGGACCAAAAAGTACTGGAGAAGAAATTTTAAAAAAGAAAAAAAAGAAACAATATATTCCAAAAATTCGTTTTGGAAACATACCTGAAATAACAGCTATTTTTCAGAAGAATTGCGGAAAGTGAAATTACATAAGAAGACAACAATTTTGGACTTGTTACTTTTAATACACATTTTCTACACTAAGCACACAAAAAGTGAAAGTAGATGACAAACAAAGTGAAAGTAGATGACCATGTTGAGGTAGATGAGAAGGCAGCATCAGTTTGACCAAAAGATAAATTCATGTACAAAAGTGTTACAATGTAATTAATGATAATTGTAATATATAAGAACATTACCTTTAACAATCTGTTTGACCAGTATGGAAAATTCAATGACACACGTATTACATTCTAATGTGTAATAAAAATGTAATACTACAATCTAACAAGTTGTATTTCTTACAATCTACATTGTAATTCTGAGGTTTATGACCATTTACAGGCAATTATTTTACAATAATAAGAGGTATATGTCATATCCCAGTCATAAAATTACAGTCCCAGGCTTTACATGTAAAGCAGGTATATAAAGGCAGTATCCAGATCATTTTTTAGCAAATTTAGACTTTTTTTGTAAAATGCAACATCGATAAATTGGAAAATCCATAGATAAAACATTTACTATTATCATCCATTATATAGACATCATTGAGTCTTTGGCTGAAAGAAGCACTCCACTACGACGTCATCACGTGACGTCTATAAATAGAAAAATGCCTTAACAAAAAAGTGAAAAGTTCAACACTACCACGAGGATAATTTACTTCTTTTTGTGAAAATAGTTATGTAAAAACATCACCAGGTCATGAAAAGTGCTGGTAGAATCCTACTCTCCCGGCAAAGATAAAATTATTCCAAAGTTTCGCATGAAACCTTACCAAAATTTTCACAATTTGAACATACGATCAAGGAATTGTCATCAATTCATTTTAACCACGCGATTCTAGCAGCACTTTCCATGTACTATAGAATACAAGCTTTCGATACAAACAAAATTTATGTTTCAAAGTATGCGGCGTAGTGTTGAACTTTTGCATCTTTGTTGTTTTAGAACGACAGAGGAAAGGCTGATTGGGATTTTAAAACACTGCCTGTGTTCATTATAAGAAAACATGATAAGTATAAATCAGTGTACTTGATTCCTAATCTTTAGTTCCTTATGAATCACACATGACATTCACCGTATATGCTTTAAAACTCCCATTTCATATATTTGTTGACATGAATTCTCGTCACGTTTTAATTTTCACTCGGCAAATATTTGATCAATAGTTATGACGTCATGGGTTTGGTATTTTACCCCCGTGATAAATACTAAGCTTTTTATACCACCCAAAAACGACAAGATTTAGTTTATATTATGTTTTTGAATTATTTCATTTACTTTTTGAATCTGACATTAAACTTAAGATATAGATATTAAGAAATCATTATCTCTAAAGTTCACGTCATACAGCTTACTACTGTGTAGGCAAGTAGGATATCTGAGTGCAGCCTTAACATACCCGCGAACAACGTAATTGTAATGCAGTCTCTATTCACAAATTGAAGATTTTACTTTACAGAGACCATGTGAATAATGATTAAAAAATAATTAACAGTGAACATAAAATTGCGGATAATATAACCACACACATAGGAGACAAATTTTTACCTGTTTTTGAATTTTAAAAGATGAATTATATATTTTTTTCAGACGTCAATAGGGCTCCGATTTAATGCTTTTTACATACCTCGAAAATATGTGGGCAGAAACAAAATTTTGATTCGGCATATAGCAGTTCTTATCAAAATATGATCATACACATGTAACATGAATAAATATACAATGTGTCTATGCAATATGCAAAGTCAGAGGAAAGGCTGACTTCGGAATAAAGAATATTACACTGATATTAAATGTAATCAAATTTGTAACACAGTGTCGTGGCAACAGTTGATGTAATAATATTTTATAAGATTTAGGCATATTTTACTTCCCAGAGACACGGAGTATATGACAGATGATGGTCCCAAAGACGTAACGTAGCGAAAATATACAACAAACGTGAAATATAACTCAGTCCTTTTACAATAACAATTACAAAAAAAAAATGACTGGGGGATTAGGTATTTCTCTACATTATCTGAATTTTAATTAAAATACATATACCTACAGATTGTTCCACTTAACACAGAGGTATATACATTGAAAATCTTATTTACAACTTCATTTTTAAGATCATATATTAAATCTGTTATTTTAGGTACATTTACATATACATGTAATCAATCAGACTGCAATATTTGTATTGTAAACCGTCTGTTGGTTACAGGCGTCCATTGAAAAAGGAAGTGCGGATGCTGTAATTTCACAGTAATATACGAAATGCTTATCAATTCCCGGTCCAAATTTTCGGATTACGCAACAAACTAATACACAAAATTATCGACTAAATAAACCAAATTTTAGATTTACACAATACATAAAATCGCTCAATATTAGCTTAATACAATTTTATAATTTTATGAGGAGGATAACCTTGATAACGGCACAAATTTATAGACAAGCTACAATATGTGCAATTATATTGAAATCAGACCAAAATTGTCGTAGGAGTCGTGTTTTAAAATTTCGCAGAAATTCCTTTCTTTAGTAAGCAAGGCAACAATGTTCAACGAAATCAAAAACCGGTGAACAGAAGCATGTGCCTCACGCAGCACAGTTAAGGGGCATTTGATTAAAACGCATTGAAGACTTCAAATAGTGGAATGACCTGACAACCCTTGGAATGCACTAGCCGAACTGAAGGGTATATAAGGCAAAGCTTTGGGAAAGGCAAGCATCCAGAAAACAGCTGAAGAAGGTGGATATTGAATCAGCAATAAAGAAGTAAACGTATTCCATCCCTAATAGTAGCAGATTCAATGAAATTAAATACATAACAGATGTGTAGGGGTTGGATACTAAGTTTATTTAGATATAATTCCCATTCAGGGTGGGATGTGTTCTAATTTATTACCTTGAATTTTGGTATGAGTTATCTCCCTCTGTTTTTAATTAACAAAAAAATCAATTTAAGAAATAAAACTTATCTGGTAAAAATAATTGTATTCAATTGTCATTCTACACAGCACAGTCAAGGCTACAAAAGGGAGTGGGACCTAATTTATACGGGAAATGCTTACTGTGACATCACATAAAAAAGCAATTTCTTACAATGCCATAAAATCAAATAATTTGCGATCTTAACTTGTGTAGGAGTATTGAACTGCATCAAAACTTTCCACTGCATTAATTTTTGTCGCTAGTTACGCAGGTACGTTAAGGCTTCCCAGAGAATATCGCAGTGTACTCTGTGCCTTCACTTCTCTGAACTACAAATGTATGACGTCATAATTGAAAATGACGTCAAGTCACTTCAAGCTTGAGCTGTTATGATGGGGAGAGTGTCATAAACTTTACACCTTATTTCAATCTGCATATAAAGTGTCAGAAAGGTAGTGTATGATAAAAATCCGAATATTTTAGATAACTTTGCTTTATTATTCTTGTTTAAAAGTCAGCGTGTCCAAAATATATACGAAAATATACGTTTGACATTTACCCTTTTTTATACCCTTGGATAGAAGTAAAAATTTATAATATGTGTATAAAAGAGCCTGGCGCTGGTGATTAATGAGGATTTATTTGAGATCTTTTGTGGAAATCTGTAAGAAGAGTTTCCCCTCTATTTAAATCTTGCTTGGGAAAAATGTGTGATGGCTTTCTTTTAATACAGATGACGATATTGAGTGGAAAATACCCTCAAATTTGTCGGTAAGTTGAATTCATTGTCAAATATTTTGTACCAGAGTAATAATATAACTTTTCCCAAGCACATTTCGGGTTCACAAGGATGCGACGAGTTCATTTATATGACAAAAAGTTAATAATTGTGTTAATCAGCTGCGCTGAACCGATTTATGTGAAACACTTCAAAAAAGTAGAAATGACCGTCACATGATAAACGAAGTCATGAGATATTGTAACAAATACGTTTATATGTAGCCTAGAAAACTCTCTATATAAATTGGTCGTACTTAGGTACATAACTTACAAATAAAAATAAAAATCGACCTTGCAATGCAATGTTATGTTTTGAACGCATTTAAAGCTTCGGGAAGCCTTAACATTGCTGTGTAAATCTACATAGCAAAATATTGACAAGTTATTGATCACAATGCACTTGTCAACATGACGTCCTCATGGGAAAATTTGACGCAGTTAATCGGCAGTGAGAGACGTATCGAGTAATTTTTTCACAATGAAAAATAGAATTTGTAAGTAAACAAAATAATATATACAAACATTAGAATAACATTAAAACCAAAGCAAAACCTTTGTTTGAATGTTAGTAATAAATAGATATAGTTAGAATGTAT
The DNA here is from genome assembly GCF_033153115.1 of Saccostrea echinata. NCBI lineage: Eukaryota > Metazoa > Mollusca > Bivalvia > Ostreida > Ostreidae > Saccostrea > Saccostrea echinata. Next base: position 5,356,504 of record NW_026889766.1, read on the forward strand.
TAAATTAATTCTATGGTGTTTTTGTGTATAGGGATGGCATTTTAAACATCGTGGTGCCCCATTGAATCGCATTTTTGCAAGGGCATAAATTTAATAGATCTTAACTATTTTTTTTGAATATACATAAAGAGGATATCCCTGAAGAACGAAAGGTCGATAAATATGTCAAATATTTAGTAAATGTCACAAATATTTCAACATTAGACAAATTACTTGAAATTTTAAGTAGTAAAATGCAAATTCTATGTAAAGCAGCAGCACTTTCCAAAAAGTACAAAATATGCAGAACAATCAATCACTTAAATTTTTAATTTGAACTAGGGTATGCTCTTGCGATATTGAAATTTGTTATGACCTCCATGCATTACACATTATATATGCATTTATCACGTGACTGTCCAATGATGGAACCAATCTTAACTCAATACCAAGTGGGGTATACTATCTTATTTCAATAGGTATTTAAGTCATGTGATAATAAAACAGCCTTACAAAAATAAATACAGTTGAATATGTCCCCCTTTTTGCTCGTTTATTTTCAGTTGATTTCCTCATAGTAGGCCTTAACAGTGCTACGCAGTGTAGTCGACTAGTATGCCAAGTTATATTGAAAGCAAACCAAAACTGTAGGAGGAATAGCGTTTAATGTACTTCGCAGATATTTCTATTTTAGTAACCACGACAATACCGTTCATCAAAATGAAATCCGATACGCAGAATTATGTATTTTAGTGTAATCTACTTATGTGCCAAGTTATATTGAAATCAGACCAAAACTGTAGGAGGAGGAGTATTTTGAACAATTGTTAGAAATGCACAGACAGACAGATGGACGGACGCACGACAGAGACCTTACTTTTGCATAAACTCTTCTAGTCTCTGACCAGTATAGCGAAAAACTGAAAAAAAGAAAATATATCTTGATTTAGCTTTATTGGGTACTTGTCTTGTTGAATTAAACCAAAAGTGTTTGAGGCTATGGTTTCGAAAGAATTCCAATGAAACTCATATTTTAAGTAACAGTGGCACTTTTTGTTGAAAACAAAAATCCATCTAGAGAATTATACATCTCCTTATAGCCTACTTGAGTATCAAGTCTTATTGAAATTGGACTAAAACTGTACAAGGATTGGACTTTTGAAAGACGTTTAGCAATCATTGGAACACCAATGGCTGAATAAAAAATATTATACATTTATTGACTAACAGTTTTGAAAAACTCTTTACAGACAGACAAACAGCTAGACAGATTAACGTACAAGGGACACCTGTCCAATGCATAAGCTCTTCTGTTCTCTGACCAGTAATGCTGGAATCAGCAATTTAATCTAATTTAAGATTTTTAATCATATTTCTGAACACTATTGAATTCAAGATTTAAAAATTGTCAACCTTTATGCCATTTGTACATTAGATAACTCATAAATGACTTCATGCAATTTTGTTTTTTTTTTTTAATTTGAGTTACTTTAATTCTTTTAAACACTTTGCAAAAATCATTCTTCTTATTTTTTAAAAATGATTTGGTAAACACAATCAGGGTTTTCCCTTTATTTCAAAAGAAGTTGGAGAAAAGAGCTAGGTTCACTTTATGCATAAAATGGCCCTGTCCTTATATCAATTAATTGACTATCACCCTCTGTCCCATTTCATATATCAAAATAAAGTAGAGACTTCGTGCTTTCATTTCCTATAATAAAATTTCTTTTTGAGAATCCAGGTATTGGAAAACAGGCTTTGAGAAAATGCAATGTTCTTGAATTTTGCAGAAAACATGCGTATTTGACTACCTTCAGTAAAGAATTAAAATATGAGCACAGCCCACGATCCAAATATTAAAACATGTTTTGTGATCTTCAGAAACAGATCTTTCATTATGTAATTGCATATTTTGGATCAGAAGTTGTGCTCTATATGAAATACTGAAAAAATACCTCAACTTTTGGCCATTTTTAGGGGAATTTACAGGATATGGGAAAAATGACGCATTTTATGACGTCATAATGCATTGACTAGAGAGAAAATAACGTCATGTTCAATAGGTACACGGTGACCAAAGGTCCAAGTTATAAATTCTGCATTTTCAACCAAAGCTTAGCAGTTTTGATTTTTCCGAAATTCTTAGGGCCAAAATACGCCCTAAGTGGCTCTTGCTCTTTGTTACAGGTTTGGGGTCGAGATTTAAATGTACAAATTCTCTGTGGACCTTCGACAATTGTTTTTTTTTCTCTTATTTTCAAGTGGCATTTTTTAAATTAAATTGGTCAATTGGGGACAACACTCTACATCTAAAGTATCCTCTATTTTGATAATTTCATGTACGTATAATCTGTCTATTTTCTTAATACCAGGTGCAAATTGAAAAATTAACTAAAAGGCCTATATATTGAAGGATATTTAGATCACATGACCTGGATTAAAATCATATGACTTGGCAACAGTCCAACGCCAGCAAGTAGATTGTCAGACAGTATTTAGGACGCCGTATTGAAACTACAGGTAAGACATTATTTTTTTAATTTTAATATCACACTTTTTGCATCTTAATCTCTTAATCTTCATCTCTATCTGAATTTTTTAAAAAAGTGTAAAAGTGGAACTACTTCAAAAAAAAAGGAGGTAGGAAGATAATTATGCATAATTATACTGTATGTGTACATTACAAAGATTGATGGTCTAAGCATGGAGTTTTGAGATCTTAATTGTATCTATTGTAACCCACATCTGCTGATGTTTCGATAAAATCATTGCTTAGTTATGTAATGTTCTTATACATTCTCATTTGGAAATCAATAATCGTTCAATACAGAGTAACATTTTCTTTTGTTACTCCATTCCAAGTTTTTTCTATGTTTAGCGTCCACCCTACCTATCTACTCGCCTAAAACACACAAATCAAAAAGTAAAACGCAAGACTTTATAGCCATAAAAAAAATGTCATTCAAATCATGATTTCATTAATCTATTTTCCTCGTAGAAATATCTATTCTTCAGCAAAATCAAGGTAGTAAATGCTTACAATATTCCTAATATGACATAATGTAGACAAATATTTAGAGAAATTGACTGAATTCGTTGATTTCAACCAGAATAATCAATTTCAGGACTCCTAATTTTGTTTGTTTTTTCTGATATGAGGTGTCTAAAACCAAGGCGGACGTTAAACATAGAAAAAAACTTGGAATGGCCTTCGAGTTCCTTAGTCTTTCTAATTTTAATTAGACAAAAAGCTTGCCGAGTTCGCAGCATTGTTAAGGCTGCATTAAGGGGGCGGGGCCTAATTTATACGAGAAATGTTTATTGTGACATCACACAAAAATAGGTTTTCCTCATAATACCAGAAAATAAAATAATTTGCGTTTTTAAACTTTATTAGCGTAATAAACAAGACCAAAACTTACCAACGCATTAATTTTTGTTGCTAGTTAAATCCCACTCAGCAGGTTATAAACAAATCACTGATCGCAATGAACTTGTCGACATTTTGGTAAAACTAACGTATTCTATGTGCTCTGAGAGGCAGATCAAGTGATTTTTTTTACAGTGAAAAATGCAGTTTATTATTAAACAGAATATTATTTACAGATGTTTGATAGGTTATCAATGAAATATATGGAGATAACGAACAATATTCAAGCTAAAAGTCCATTAAACATTACAAAATAGGAGGAGAGCAAACACGGACCTCCACAACATTAGAGGTGGGATCAGGTGCCATGGAGGAGTGAACATCCCCTGCCAACCGGTCATACCCGCCGTGTGCTCCTTGTCATGATCGGGAAATAAGGGAAAAATCCGTCGACAATTCAGTGTGTAAATAATGGCCTAACAATTAGTATGAATAACGTCAGTCACCATTTGAGTCAATAATAAATTGTATTTGCTGACAAGGTCATTGTATCGACCATAGAACTTACGAAATGATGACTTTAAACGAGACTGCTGATATTCTTTTTTCATCAACTTGTTTGTCAATAATTTACCTCGTTCTAGAAATTGTACATACGTAGAGCATGCTCTTGCGTATCGAATCAACTGAGAGATATAAACCCCGTATGCAGGTGATGAAGGTATATTGCTGCATAAGTAAGGGAAGTTGACGATTGAAAAGTTAAAGTCATCACGTTTATCATAGAGCTTGGTTGTTTGATTATCATTAACGTCTCGTTCAAGTAAAATATCCAAATATGAAACAGATGTGTCATACTCTGTGGTATCTTTTATCTCAAGCTCACCGGGATATATTGTATCGACATAAAAATGGAAATAACCATTGTTAATTGACAATACGTCGTCGATATATCTAAATGTCGAGTTAAAGGCCACAGCAAGTGTTTTCTTCTTTTCACGTATACATTCCAATATAAATATACCAATGCCAATATAAACTTTATTTAGTGCGATTATTCATTTAATATCGAGAAAATGTATTAAATTAATTTTTCCCGTGTTTTTGTGTATAGGTTAAGCATGTTTAACATCGAGGTGCCTAATCAAATGGCCGTTTCGCAAGGACATACACTAATAGATCTTGACCATTTTTTTGAATAAACATAAGAGATATTTTCATTAAGTGGGGACATATGTCCGAAAAGTCTTTGTGTGAATTTTTTGGAATTTTGACATTCTTTTCATTGTCACTTATTTAAAATTTTTAGGTAATAAAAAGGATACCCTTATATGCTAATTTTCATGCGGAGGCACTTGCAAGAAGAGACTGTTTTGGTGTTAAAAGCTAAGAATTTATTGAATTAAAGACAGCATCAATTTTACAATAAAAATGCATTTAAAATGAGACAAACTGCTAATATAAATTTAGAATTAATAATTTTAAGATCAGTAGACTTAAAGATTTAAAATTATATCTAATTTACTGGGATTTATACAGGATAAAAAAATGTTTGCACAAAGTACAAGTATCAATCCATTTTTCCTGCAGTATTTGTTGTGTATTATAAAAAATATTGAAAAAAAATTTATGTGAAACTTTTGTAATTAATCTATTATTATCTCAGCTGTGCGTGATTTAATTCGAAAAGTTATTTTCAGAGAAGATGCATTATGAGAATATCTCCAGAAGCGTCCCTCATGTTTTCAAAATTCACTTTCGTTCGCGTTGTTGGGGAAGATATTTTTTAAGAAGAATTTTTTCTACTAATTTTCTCGAAAACGGTTGAATATATGATAGAAACTCACTGCCATGATAGAACATAACATGTGGATGTGCTTATCGTCCTTTCTTTTTTGTCGTTCGTACTTCCGGTTTCAAACGGAAGTGAATTCAAAAATTCGATTTACAACTTTATTGTTTTTCAATGCTTTCTCTTGGATGTACAAAGTTAATAGAATGTGTAGCAACAATTCTATATTTATTTTCAGTTTTTTGATTTATGCATTTATTGCAAAGCTTTGACAAATCCAAACTTTTTCGCGGGGTGGGGATTTGAATCCCGCGGATTTCTTATGATATGAAAACTTAACTTCGAAATTAGATGTGAAATATATATATATATATAACGTCAACAACAATGCAATGACGTCACATTGCTTATAGAGGAAACAATTATAGAGTCTAAGTAAAGTTACAAAGATCATTAATAGCGTAATAAATAATAAAGTCATAAAAAGTCTATATTAAACTATTAAAGGACGGTTTAAAAATCTTGATGAAATGTTTTTTTTTTCTTTTTTCCGTCTTTCTAAAAGATTTGCTGTCTATGTATGCGTATACGAGTGCGTAGTGTGGTCCCTGTTTCTCCTGTGTATAATTGTCCGCATCCAACACATGTTATACAATAAATAACGTTTTTAGACGCACTGGTCATATCTGCATTGATAGTAAATTCTTTATTTCCGAGTGTAAAAGTACTTCCCTCTTTAATATACTGGCAGGTTCCACAACGTGAATCAGAGCATTTATTGATCATATATGAATTCCGTTGGTGAAAAGTAGATTTAAACAATATTCTTCGTGAGGTTTTTAGGCTGTCTTTTACTGTTTATGAATTTTTATTTTTCCAGTACTTTGGACATTTTCTCATCAGTCTGTAAAATGTTGTTGAGGTGATGCACTGTAGGGGTTATATTCCTGTTCTTTGGATTGTATGTAGTTACAAGCGGTAATATTGCGGAATCTGATGTGTCACCTTTTGAAAAATTAATAAGTTTTTCTCTGTCGATTTCTATAGCCTTTTTGATTCCGTCCTCAACGATTCCAAGAGGATAGCATTGTTCAAGCAGATATTTTTTTAATTCACTCAGACGTTCATCTCTTTTTTTCTTGTCGCTAACAATAGTGCAGATTCTTCTAGCAAAATTGTAAGTAATCGAACATTTCGTATGACTTGGATGACAGGAACTGAAATGGACATATTGATGTGTGTATGTCGGTTTGTAGTATATGTCTGTCGAAAGACATTCTCCATGTTTTGCTATAAGGACGTCCAAAAACGGAATGCTTTGTAAACTTGCGTCCATTGTGAAGTTGATATCAGGATCTACATCGTTTATAATATTTAGATAAACTGCTAGATTCGCATCGCTGTCATTTCAAATGATAAAAAAACAGAAAAATAAAACTCAGTGAACATCTTGCTGTTTGTGGACAGGGACAATTCTCAGTTTATATCTTTTATAAACTCAAAACAGAAAATCTTTTAGAAAGACGGGAAAAATAAAAGCATTTCATCAAGATTTTTAAACCGTCCTTAAATAGTTTAATATAGACTGTTTCATGACTTTATTATTTATTACACTATAAACGATCTATGTAACTTTACTTAGAGATTCTATAATTGTTTCCTCTATAAGGATTGTGACGTCATTGCATTGTTGTTGACGTTATTATCAGGTAGCATTATTACGTCACATGTTTGAATTGTTTTGGAATGTAAAACGTCTGAAGAAGTAATGAAAGTGCTTACGCTTTACTAACATTGTCGCCTTGTTATTTTTTATTTTCATTATATATATATATATATATATATATATATATATATATATATATATATATATATATATATATATATATATATATATATATATATATATATATATATATATATAATTGCATTAAAATGAATTGTATACATATTCAATGTATGAACTTGTACTCACTAGGGAAACTTTCCTGAACAGGTTTGATTGAATATTTGTAAATAATACCCTCCATAAATCTGCTTGTGAATTAAGATTATCTTAAAAGTTTAATAAAACATACATCAAGTGAGAAAAAATTGAATTATATACAATTATGGAATGGGTATGAGGGAAATAGCAAATTTATGGTTCCCCGAGGGAAATAGTTTCCTGTCGAGGGGAACCATAAATTTGCTATTTCCCGAGTACCCATTCCATAACTGTTTTATTATACCGAAACAAACAAAGGAGATTTATTAACTAGAGACTTAGACATTTTTAAAACAATATAAAGGCATTTATATAAATAATCAAAAATGCATGTGATTCCAATTTTGTTAAATACATGTATGTAATGCATCAATACGGAAGAAATAAAATTATTTAAAAAAATAATAATTTCACTAACATTTCGAAGGATTATCGTTGTCCTCTTTTTGCTTAGAAAAATTTTCAAGTATGATTTAGACATCGCATGTCGAAATGTTTTGACGTCATAGTTACATTGCTAATAACATTACGTCACGGACTCGAGATTCCTTGAACGCTCCGCCCGCTGTCCATTTTAATTGGTTAAAATTAATAATAAATATTCATGAGGGAGTAGTCCCAGGGAGTAGCCTTGATTTTTCAGGGAGTAGGCCTCAGATGGGGGATATAGTATCTTCTCGGGGAAATAGACATTTTTATGGTATTAATTTTATATAGAGTAATAAGAGTAGAGGTATAATAAATTAAATTATACAGTACTTACAGTTGCTCATATATCCTTTATCGATGTACTGTTTGAATGCAACCTATCATAACTGATGCTCCTGTGTCACAGTCCTAAAATGTAACAAAACTTAGAAATGTAATCAACAACCAACTTGTATTTCTTTTCATAATTACTACACCCCCAGAATCTATCAAAATCTTTTATAAAGGATTTGATAAATTCATTGTGGTAGTTGGCATTAAAAATGAAAAATGCTATATTCATTTCCATATTCAGACCATTGTTATATTATAAAATTCACCTGCTTTTAACTGAAAATTATTTCCCTATGTATTTTTTTTTACATCTATTTTCTTTTCAAAGCACAAGTACATCTAAAATATGTTTAAAGTATTTTCTTTCAAAGTAAAGAAACTCATTCTTATTGTCAATCATGAATACATACATTTACATGGGTATATTACATTTATATCTTATTAGTGTGTATTTATAGCTGCAGTTAAATATGTTTTGATCTTTTACAGTAAATCTGAATTATATGACTTCTTTTTAGGCTAAAAAAATTTCATGTGTTTCCGTTAAGTCAACCAACTCTAATTTTTACCCACCACTCCTACTACTTCTTAGGCCAAATCAGATTTTAAACTGTACAACGTTACCAACAATATATTTTTTATATTGCCTTGAGTATATTTTTCATTACATACAAACTTACATTTTCTATAACATACTCTTCCTTTTAATTAACTTTGTAGTTATGATTTGTCAAAGTAAGTTGCTTTCTGAAGCAAGCACAAATTCCTATAATGCAAACATATTAATAAGATATACATCTGGAATGTCCTGCTAACATGGTGATCTTTGAATATAGACCAATTAAGTCTATTATATAAAAAAAAATATTTGATTTAAACATTGTGTCAATTTATTTGAAAACGCTTCTTACATGTAATTTTTATACAAAATGAATATTTGAAAACATTAAAATTTATACCTTTGCCTAGGGTTGTTCAACCATTCCCACTGACTGCCGTGTCTTCTGTTTGTTGTTTTCCTTCAATCGCATTTTGCATTTTTCTCATGGGTCTTAGAGTACATGGAATCCAACATGATGGGAATGCAAGTCAGACTTCATAAAGTTTGTTTCAATATTTCACAAAGTGAATCTGACTTTAAAAATCTATTATTAATAAAGATCCGTACATCATTATCAAGTTGAATGCTGAGAAAGCAGTGTCTCCGTCGTTTTCATTCATTGATTGATGACTTTCTTTTTCATTAACACCTGAATTCCATTTTAAAAAGTTTAAAAACTCATCATTTTTCTGTTATTGTTTCATGTTTATTTTTCTGGCTTCTGTTTTTGCCACATGTTGTTATGAACTTCTTTAGACTTCAATACAGGAGAGTCAAGAAAGAGAAAGGTACCTAAACACAGTTTTGTATATAATCCAGGGGGGGGGGGGGGTTCTCAGAGAAAAGCATGATGGGTAGGGATTTCCCAGCTATTTTTATGCAGTGTACATGAAAATTGCAGCTTTTTTTATTTTTATTGCATAAAATAGAGACTTATCTTAAGATTAAATGCAAAAATTATACAAATATTTTTTAAGAATTAATTTTTGTATGATTTTTTATAGTGGGAGATAACTCTAAAAACACCCATTTTTCACATGTGCAGAATTGCATGATTTGACTAGCAGGTAAAGTAGCTCTTTAAAAAGCTGGAAAATGTACCTTAAAGTACAACAAAAAGAAACCTAAGGACTTGTTCTGTGAAATGCATAGCACTTATATTTTCTGATTTCAGCGCTGTTTGTGATCAAGGGAGCTAAAAATGCATAGGTGTGCTACAATTAGACACATGAACTTCCCTATTTCTCTCATGTTTCATGTGTCAAATACACCTTATTTGTAAGAGATAAATGCAAAATATTTATATATTTATAAGATTCACCATTTTATCTTTCTATTGATATATAGATGTCTATGTATTAAGTCTTCATATTATTTCTTTATAGGGGTCCCTCATTTAGTAACGTCATGATAACGTCATACATAAAACTGTGTTTTGCACCCAAATAACACCAGTTTAATTTTTTTGTCTTCAGTACAAAAGAGTCAGCAAAGGGAAATAACTCTAAAATAATTTTTAGAAAAAGTTATAATTTGAGGGGATTGCAATATGATTTCCCCACCTCAAATCTTTTTGCATCTTTTAGATCTAATCTCGATCTTACTAAAAAGATCTTTTTTTCAAAGTTTCAATTGCCTGGAAAAATAGGCACCTTTGTAATCAATTTATGACAAATTCATGTAAATTGATCTGTATCATATTAAAAACCTTGGGTTAAATTGAATAAAATTTATATGCACAGAAACTTTGATTACTTAGCTATAAAATGAAACCCATGTTGTGTTCATAACTTTCCTACATTAAGGAAGCACTGAATTATTTTACACGGTGATGACAATCAGGTCAGTTTTGCCATAACAATATTTCAAAGTCGTTGCTATGGAAACCAAGGAGGTACTGTCCAAAATTTACCCACCAATAGTCTTTATATAGGACACTCTCTAATATTATAGTGATAAAATAATATTCCATGATAGTGTGTGGCAAAGCATTTTTGGTCCTTACAGAGAATTGATGTTAAGTTTGTGCCAATTCTGAAGATCGGGATTCAATGATACGACCATATCAAAAATTCAGAGATGGCTGGTTTCTTCATTTCTTCAACAGAAATGTACCTCTGTCAAGGGGGAACAACACTGCTTAAAATTGGACGATATTTTTTTTACATGAGCTCGAGTAAAACATTTTACATATAGGGTAATTGTGATACATGGATTGTCCATTTAAGGGGATGAAGGACACATGGTCACATGATTGTTTAACTACGTCATAGTCTGTTTATATAAGTGCAAAACGTGTAAACCATAAGTTCTTGTATAATTTTTGACAATTTGTTTTTACTTTAATTCCCAACCTATATAGAAAAATAAAAAAAATTAACATTCTTGTAAACATTAACAAATTATGAAATTGTTTGATCCATTCCTCTGTTTCTCTAAACTGCACATCCAACACGTCGGTGACGTCATACACGATCTGTTAGTACAGCAAGATCATACTCGGTGAACACAGGGGCGGTATTATTATGTAAAAATAATCATAATCAGTATATGATGAAATACTTTGAGAAACGGGGAACACAAAAATTATTTTTGCATGGCTGATGACGGAAATCGTATGTAGGTATATCTAATTTTGCTTATTTAGCTTACGTGTGACGTCATAGTTGGTTTTTCCCGTACTCGGGAAATGTAAACACGACACGTTTTTGTCATGCTTATGTCATCTTTAACGATGTCCTGTGCAATATTGAGGTCAGCTTCACCATTTGAAATTTTTACAGTTAATGTGAAGGACTTGCATTTCAATGTAAATTTAAAAATATTGAATGATATAATATTTTGCAAATTTAGTTTTTTGTTGTTTAAGTTGTCTTAAAAAGTACGTAATTTTCCCTATCTAGATGCAGTGTGACAGAAGATATTTGCTTTTTCAAATTTAAAACCCTATCTATACTCTGAAATATTTTAAAAGATACATGTCCCCTTAAATATATTTTATCTATGCTTAAAAAATCTAATCATGGACAGAGTAATGGACAAGAAAACATGGAGAATTAAAACTCCACTTAGATACTCGAAGGCATAGTATTTGTCAATCAATATCTCTAAAATAAGGTAAGAAACCTAATGATCTAATTGCTTTAAGATATGTGGGACATACTTAATTAGAAATTTCCAAAATATGAAAAAAATTGAATGACGGGATTTTTTTAGCCCAAAGGTCCTTCACCTCCTTAATACCAATATTCCAAACCTTAAAGGTTAAGGCTGTATTAAATGCCTCGATCAAGTATAAATATTATCCAGTTTTAGTAAATAGATTAACTTATTATAGGAAAGACGTACATGGCCAGAAGGGAGTTTGTGGGGAATAATAATGAAAAATTACATGCATCATGATATAAGATCTTTTTACAGTTTTTTTCATTACAACACATTTTTATCAATATCATTTTTTTCTCATTTCTGTTAGAAATACATGCCTATGGTCTATGTATTTTAGTACTTTTTGACGGATAGCAATTCCCGCTTATATTTTTTTTCGAATCACTCCCCTTCTGATGATCATCCTTTACAATCTCCAGCCGTCTAAAAGATATTGTCCTTTCGTGAGGCAAATTACGTTGAGGTTAAATACTTTGCTTTCAGTAAACTTGAAAGTGACCAAACTGTTTAATGAAAAAAGTTGTATTAAATTTGCAGTTACATAGTATCTCTTTTTTTAAGTAATTCGCGGAAGGATCTCAGTAGTACTGTAATTCCTTTCTAATTTTCCTTCTTCTTGGAAATGTGATAGTGGTTAAAATATATCACCATCAAAGATCTTTCAGAAATGAAATATGATAGACACCCCCTCCTTCCGTAAGAAAAACAAACAAACAAACAAACAAACAAACAAAAAAAAACAAACAAACAAACAAACAAACAAACAAAAACAAACAAACAAACACACACAAAAATCACATATTCTTACAAATTAAGATGCATATGACGCCCAGTCCCCGGTTTGGGGGAGGGGGTTGGTGATATTTTTTAACATTAAAGGTGCGATTGCAACGCTTAATGATACATTAGATTGTATTATTAGCGGTCGATAATATAGATATTTGCTTGTTTCATTAAGCGTTAAGGCTGCTGTGCGTTTGTGACGCCTAATGATATAATTCTATCATTAAGAGGCGATTTAGCATTCGCGGTTGAAAAGGTCAAACATTAATGCAGTAATTTATGGCATTAAACGTTAAAATTGCAACGCTTAATGATATTTGTATCATTAAGCGGTGTTATATCATTAGCGGTTGTTACAATGCGTGGTTATTTTAAACCAAAAATACTTTTTAAGCGCTAAGCGCAGCGCAATGCGCTTACTGGCATCTTAATACTACTTCCGTTCGCGATCCAGCGCCACTAAGCAAGTTAGATAACTCCACTGAGTCTTGTAGAAATGTGCAACTGGAAATCATCGACTCTCAATCGGCTATTTTGGTCTAACACTGCTTTACGTGCACTTCTAATTATGGGTGTCAATTAGTAAGGTAGAGAGTACAAAAATCCGCTGTTAGTGGATAAGACCGGTTCTTATCTCTATACATTGTAGTTCATTTAAAAATCATGTCGGCACACACCAATATCTAACAGTTGCTGCAGCGGTAATTCAAAGTAAAGACACATATATCTTGCAAATAACTTAAAAAGGTTTATTATATGTCACGTATAATGTAGTGATTGAATAAGTACATATTTTATAAAACTCAAAAGTTATTTATTAAAAACAAATTCGCATAAAATTGATTTACAATATACTTACGTTGTATATAATTCATATTCATACTAATATTTTTTCTAGATCCTTATTTCAGGCAATGTAACTAAAAACAAGTCTTGCTATTATAAACCCTTGCACCATGCAGAGAGCTATCAATGATGTTGATTTTCGCATCTTAGTATCAATTAGTAACAGATTGGAATGCATTCATGGACTCTATACTCGTGTTGTTATCTATACTTGTAACATGGCTAAAAAATACTATGTAAATAATTCGCAAAGAAAGGCAGTTTGCGGTTGTATGTACATAAAGGGCACGTAGTGGCTGTGTTTCCACCTTATCCACTTAGAGTGGAAAACTAATTTCTCGGAAATATTAATGACAAATATGGTGCTTTGTATGTGAGTTGTGCAAATACATTAAATCATGTAAATAAAAGTCAGAGATTAAAGGATAGTCCTGAATGTTTTATCATCAAACGAAGAAGAAAAATACATTATACTCAAAATATATATTTACCAATTATTTCTGACACAATGACGAAAACTCTTCGGGTGCTAATTTCCTAGATTTTTGTCACATGATAATGCCGATATGTTGCACAGCGCGATGAATGAAATGAGTAATGCACAGATTTTGCATATTCAAAATAAAATATTGTAATAGTCTAAGTTTTATTAGTAAGTAGTAATATCGGCGATTGTGTAAATATTTTGCACACTCTATCGATTGTACTTCTTGTATAATCCTTTCTATATATAAAATCATAAATTTATAAATCGCTTATGAATATAAGAAAAAAAAAAATGAAATATACTATAAACAATTCAGACAGAATACTTATTATGTTTAAGATCTTTTGTTCATAACTTTAATGTATTTGTTATCAATAAGGAATTATTTCATCGAAGTAATAATAAATAACATCTTATTTTTCCGAGTGAACTTAAATTTCTAACAAATAAATCCACAGTCACAAACAGCCAATCTTCAATCTGAAACACTCGTAAACACGGAATAAATTTTATTATTAAAAATTATCACCAGATCATTCTAGTCGTCAGTGTTGCATATTAATGAGAAGAATATAGGCGACATTTTCAAGTGTTCAAAATTGCTCAAAATTTACATGCCTTTTCCAGCATTGAAATGTATAGTTACATGTATAATCTGAATTTGGTCGGAAAACTCGCAGATCATTTTTCACCCTCCAATTCCTTGCAATTTATACGCAAAGCTATATTTACCTCTTTTGGTCTCCTAAGGCGATATTGAAAAAAATTACGTGTAAATCGAGACACCCCAGGTATTGTGGCTAAGCCGTTTTAATTTGAAATTCAGCAAAGTAGGACTGGCACTTGAATTTTCTATAAACTTGAATAATTGTTTGTTTTTTGTGTATTTATAACGTCTTTTCGAGATTTTTTCATTCATATTGAGACGCCACCACTGTAGAGGGCTGCAAATTTAAACCTATGCTCCGCACTTGAGGCGGTTAGGGATCTTTTTGTACCAACAACTACTGCGACACGGAATCTCGGTTTATACGGTACCATCCAAAAGACCGGTCTACACATCCCACAGTCGGATTCGTACCCGCGACGTAAGGATAAATTTGCATAATTGTAATAATGTTTAAGAAAAAGAAAACTAGAAGCGAGTGCTGTACATACATGTAACTGCAAACTAGCTCTTAAAGGAACGCCGGAGGCTAAATTCGGATTGCGCACATTGCTCCGAATGAACTTTTTCCCATGATAACTTCAGGGAATGCATTTTAACATTAAACAAACTTTTTTTTCATAAGCTTTCGGTGATAAACAAAGAGGCGGATACAAGTTTTATTTTGAAGTGAATATGTATCAAACAACTGTGCTCGCCCTAGCGGTCGAATTGTCAACATATAATTACTTATTCAAAAACAATAGGCAATTTTAATGCAAAATAATTGTGATGAATTTCAAATTGCAAACATTGCTTAGCGACAGGGTCCCTCTGGTAACCACATACCATCCCGTCCTTAAGAACCTCAGCGGTATCCTTCCAAAGAACCTGCCAATTCTCCATTCAAATAAACGAATGGCAGAAGTCTTTAAGGAGCCTCCATTGGCTGCACACAGACGCCCGAGGAACCTAAAGGACATCGTAGTAAGAACCAGATTGGACAATCCATTACCTAACGGGGGCTTTAAAACTTGCTCTGACAGAAGATGTCTTCTCTGTAAGCACTGCTCTGACATAGACAGCTTTAACAGTCCCGTTACAGGCCGAAGCTACAAATTACTAGGGAATTTGTCCTGTCAAACAGACAACGGCATTTATCTCATTAGTTGCAAAGTTTGCTCCAAACAGTATGTTGGTAAAACAGGAGATCTCCGCAGGAGTGTCAATAATCACCGTTCTACCATTAGGACCAAAAAAATAAATGAACCCGTTGGGGAACATTTCAACCTTGAAGGTCACAAATGGGAAGACATGACAATAGTGGTTATTGACCATAATCAAAGGTGGACAGACGCTCAGAGAAAAGGCAAGGAAAAGTTCTGGATGCACAGGCTGAAGTCATTCCGCCCTAATGGTATTAACAAACTAAATGACTTCACCAGGATGAACGTGAACTAGACCCAATGCCGAATTGTAACAAACAAGTTCATTCTCTCTTTATAGTGTAAACTTTACCGTTAATTCGCAGTAGCAATTCTGGAACAACCTACGCAAATATTTATAGCTTACATTTTTGTTTATTTCTTTAATCCGATTTCCAAATTTATAATATATCCAAATTGATATTTTAAAATTGCCCTTCCATATCACTTTTCTTTAGTTTTTTTTTTATTATGTATAGTTACGCTATATTGAAAGAATAAGACAGTGTTCGACTTACTACTTGGTCGTAATTAATAAGCGATAATTAATTCGTACAATTATGTCAATCGCACTTCACCGGAGTACACCCGATAGACCGGACGCAATTCATAGCGCTCCGGAGTTCTTTCTTCACAACTGTTTATAAATTTCAAATTAAAAACGTAACACTGTAAATATTTAGTGTTTGGTAGTTTAGTAGTAGTGCTAGTTGTTTTTGTTTCTCTGTTTCCTTTGTTTTTATGACTTCTTAGCTTTTTTCTTTGTCCTGAGGAAGGGACAGGTCGTCCCGAACATTTGACAATTTTTATTGTTCGTATCCTTGGTCATTTTTAGTGCTTTATATAAATTTATATAAACTTGTATCTACTTAGTTGATCCGACACTTAGGATATACAGTGTTGTTGGTTTTTTAGTGCTTTATATATTTATATATATATAAAGTTTTGTGTGAGTTATTGGTGTGTAAATCACACAGACTTGCACGTAGGCATATTTTTCATGAAGCGCTAGCGCGTTTCATGAAAAATATGCCTACGTGCAAGTCTGTGTGATTTACACACCAATAATTCACACTAAACTGAAAAACATTCCTTATATTTACATTTTAGAAGTTCAAAAGCAACAATATTATGCTCAATATTTGAATTTCTTGCTGCCCTATATCGTTACATTTTTATTAACGTCTCTGTAGCCTCATTGTGACGTCACTTTACCGCGAGTTTCACCGTGTATATTTCTACGCGTGAGTATACTTAAGAAATGAATTTCATTTTTGAAGATTCATGAGGACATGAACTACGACGCTTCACGCCGGCATATTTCATGAAGCGCTTTAGCGCTTCATGATAAATATGCCGGCGTGAAGCGTTGTGGTTCATGTACCTCATGAATTTTCAAAAATTAAATGCATTTCTTATATTTACATTATTTTTTCTGATGATTTGCCACAAATAACGCCATTCAATTGTCATTTTTAAAGCAAAACAGTTTGCACTATAGTTTTGACGTCAAGTAAGGTATTATGACGTAACAATGGAGATATTCATGCTCATCCATGGTAGTTCATGAGAAAATGAACTGTAATCTATTTTGTAAAGAATCATAGGGGAAATTTATTGGAAATGTAAATATACAAAAATGAACTTCAAATCAATTGCACAGTTGGCTTAGTAGAAAAACATAGCAAATGTATATATATATATATATATATATATATATATATATATATATATATATATATATATATATATATATATATATATATATATATATATATATATATATATATATATATATATGGGGCGGAAGTGGGCATCCTTATAAAAGTCAATTTCTTTGTGCTGTCTATATTAATATTTTTTCACCTAGGGCAGTTATGTAAGTTTAAGAGTTGTTGTAAAATGTGCTTTATAAATCAAAATTGATTTCATTACAACGTGTATTGGTAACGATCCTCTAATAAAACTAATATCCAAATAACTGTATCTCACTTCCATTCTCAATGACCGTGTAGTGTAGAGCAGCACCGCGGGAATTCCATCGGCATCGAAAGCAAGTTTTTTGACTTGCTTAGATAGCCGAGCGGTCTAGCTTGCTGTTCCTGTACTGCCAGGAGAACTTTCCTTAGGTCGAGAGTTCAACCCCGGGATGGGGCAGAAGTGGGTATCCTTATAAAAGTCAATTTCTTTGTGCTGTCTATATTAATATTTTTTCACTTAGGGTAGTTATGCTAGTTTAAGAGTTGTTGTAAAATGTGCTTTATAAATCAAAATTAATTTCATTACAACGTGTATTGGTAACGATCCTCTAATAAAACTAATATCCAAATAACTGTATCTCACCTTCATTCTCAACTCCGGGCTGGGGCGGAAGTGGGTATATATTTAGATATAATTTTACAAGTGTTTTATAAAATATTATAATTTGACCTAGAGTATTAGATATAAAAAGAATACATCGTGTGGTGTTGTACAAGTATTATTTTTTCGACTGCATATATACCCTTCTTGGATCCTGTCTTGGCCACTCCACCCCTTCCATTACGAAAACACTGAATCAGTCTCTAAAATAGTATGAACTTAGGCGACTTTCCTTAGGAATACTTACATACAAGAAGCTTGGAAGAAGAAATCATTTTTTGTTCAAGTTAATATGTTTCAAAACGATTAAGGTTATTTAAATAATTTTAAGAATGTCTGGAAACTGAATTTGACGCACGCGACTTCAATACGTTTTCAGTGGGTTACGTCAACGTTGTTTTGAAGCGCCTTATGAATAAAATTTTGAAAAAGTGAGATACTTTTAAAAGTTATGTATTTTTGCAGTCAGAAAAGATCAGACTATCAAAATTTCCCAGAAAGTCAATTTGTAAAATTTGGACCTTAAAGGCCCTTTACTCATGACGGCTCTCATATATATATATATATATATATATATATATATATATATATATATATATATATATATATATATATATATATATATATATATAAAGCACTAAAAATGACCAACGACACGAACAATAATAATTGTCAAATTTTCGGGACAACCTGTCCCTTCCTCAGGACAAAGAAAAAAGTTAAGAAGTCATAAAAACAAAGGAAATAGAGAAGCAAAAACAACTAGCACTACTACTAAACTACCAAACACTAAATATTTACAATGTTACATGTTTAATTTGGAGTTTATAAACAGTTGTGAACAAAGAAATTCGGAGCGCTATGAATTGCGTCCAGTTTATCGGGTGTAGTCTGGTGAAGTGTGATTTACATAATTGAACGAATTAATTATCGCTAATTAATTACGGCCAACAGTAAATCGTACATTGTCTTATTCTCTCAGAATAGCGTAACTCTACATGATAAAAAGAAATTAAAGAAAGATAATATGGAAGGACAATTTTGAAATATGAATTTGGATATATTATAAATTTGGAAATCGGAAAAATGAAATAAACAAAAATGTGAGCTGTAAATATTTGGGTAGGTTGTTCCAGGATTACTAATACGTATTAACGGTAAAGTTTACACTATATAGAGAGAATGAACTTGTTTGTTACAATCCGGGATTGGGTCTAGTTCACGTTCATCCTGGTGAAGTCATTAAGTTTGTTAATACCATTAGGGCGGAATGACTTCAGCCTGTGCATCCAGAACTTTTCCTTGTCTTTTCTCTGCGCGTCTGTCCATCTTGGATTATGGTCAATAACCACTACTGTCATGTCCTCCCATTTGTGACCTTCAAGGTTGAAATGTTCCCCAACGGGTTCATTGAGTTTTTTGGTCCTAATGGTAGAACGGTGATTATTGACACTCCTGCGGAGATCTCCTGTTTCACCAACATACTGTTTGGAGCAAACTTTGCAACTGATGAGATAAATGCCGTTGTCCGTTTGACAGGACAAATTCCCTAGTATTTTGTAGCTGCGGCCTGTAACGGGGCTGTTAAAACTGTCTGTGTCAGAGCTGTACTTACAGAGAAGACATCTTCTGTCAGAGCAAGTTTTAAAGCCCCCGTTAGGTAATGGATTGTCCAATCTGGTTCTTACTACCATGTCCTTCAGGTTCCTCGGGCGTCTGTATGCAGCCAATGGGGGCTCCTTAAAGACCTCTGCCATTCGTTTATTTGAGTGGAGAATTGGCAGATTCTTTTGAAGGATACCGCTGAGGTTCTTAAGGACGGGATGGTATGTGGTTACCAGAGGGACCCTGCCGCTATTGTCTTTTTCCTTGTAGCGTAATAGGTTTTGCCTGTCATGTTCCGCCATCTCATCAATAGCAGTTTGTACGGTGCGGGCATTGTAGCCTCTCTTGCATAAGTGGGACTTAAGGAGACCGCTTTGTTCTTGATATAAGGCAGGGGATGAACAGATGCGCCGAATTCTGGTGGCTAAACCCTTAGGCACACCCTTAAATGTGTGTGGGGGATGACAGCTAGTTGGCATAAGATACAGATGGGAATCTGTGGGTTTCGTGTGGAGACTGAACTCGATTTCACCATCAGTCAGGGTAGATGTAGTATCTAGGAATATGTTTTTCGAATTAGATACGTCTACTGTAAATTTGATAGACTGATGAAAGGTGTTGGCAAACGAAATGAATGCCTCGAGGCTCTCGCGACATTCCACCCACTTCATCTCTATATCGTCAATGAAACGCAACCAGCTAAGGGGCCTAAATGGTGCTTGAAGTAGCAAGTTGCGTTCCAGTCTGCCCATGAAAATATTGGCATAAGATGGTGCCATTTTCGTACCCATAGCAGTGCCATTAACCTGCAGGTAATGTTCTCCATTAAACATGAAGTTGTTATCCTTGAGAACATGTTCAAGGAGCTTGGCAAGGGACTCGGTAGAAGGAATTTGTATGGATCTACTATCCCAGACTTCTCTACAGGCTTCGATACCCTCATCGTGCGGAATATTGGTGTACAAAGATGTGACGTCCATAGTCACGAGAAGGGTATGATCTGGAAGGCCAGTAGAGGGCGTCTTGTTAATGTAGTCCGTGGTGTCCTTGAGATAGGATGGCAAATTCTCTACGTGTGGACGGAGATGTAAATCGATGTATTCAGAAATTTTCTCCGTGGGGTGTCCAATAGCGCTAACTATAGGGCGACCTGGCATACCTTCTTTGTGTATCTTAGGAAGCAGATAAAATTGTCCTGGTCTACAGTCAATAGGATTGAGTGTCTCATAGACGTTGATACCAATCTCGTTTTTCTCAAACATTTCGTCAAGAGTTTTGGTGATTGCGGTCGAGAATTCTTTAGTAGGGTCAGAGTCCAGTTTCTTATAGAAACGTTCGTCTGAGAGTTGTCTGTGGGCCTCCGCCATGTACGTCTCTTTATCAAGCACTACTACTGTAGAGCCTTTGTCTGCTTTCTTGATTACAATGTCATCCCGATTCTTTAATGATTGTAAGGCGGATCTCTCTTCCTTACTCAAATTGTCGGGAGCCTTGTCTGGCATTGAAAGGAGTTTCTCTATGTCTGACTCAACGGCGTCAATATACGACTCAAGGGCTCCGCATTTGCCCGGTGTCGGTTCCCAGTCACTTTTTGGCCGATAGAGTTTGTGTTCCTCTAGGTCGTGCAATTGTGGCTGAGAAGAGTCATATGAGTCAACTTCGGAGTTTTTTTCTAGAAAAATGCTCCTTCAACCGAAGTCTCCGAAAGAAAGCTCGGGTGTCCTCTCTGACTTGTTTTTCGTCGACCTCATGTGGCGTGGGACAGAAATTCAGCCCCTTGGAAAGAAGTGAGGTCTCCGATTCGGAGAGAGGAACACTAGATCTATTGAGCACTGGGCAGACGTCAGGAGTTTGTGAAGGTCCGTCCCTCGCGATTGTCGTTAAGCGCTTGAAGCGTCTCGAGCGGGGCTTACGTGTTTTGTTAACTAGGACCTCTGATCGGTTGTTCTTGGTCTGTGGAACACTGTCTCGGAGAAATTTCTTTCTTTGAGTCTTGTTGAGTTCATTTGTTAGGGCCATATTATAGGTGTCAATAATATTATGGGCTTCATCAAGATCAGCTTGGGACATGCTGTCAGTGAGGGATGATTCTAAGGAAGTGATATCACTCTCAAATTGTCCTAACTTGTGGATATCCCAAGAAAGACAGAGTGACATCAATTGTTTAGAACACCTCTTTGTAATATCTTCCCAACGTTCTTGAAAGCGTTTGGAGATCGGCCCTATGTTAGGCGTGACATTAATCTGGAAACCTTTAGGTATAATGTCACAGTCTAAGTAGGTCTGTAAATTCGAGACCCGGTGTTCAGTTTTGATTGATTTTTGGTGTTGTTTCTTCAGAAGTTTGAATGTTGGATTACTTTTTATAGACATGTTTAAAAGGAAATAAACAGGTAATTGCCTAAAGAATATGACTAATTTTTAAACTGTAGCCGTGTGAAGTCGAAGATTCAACGAACGATTGCACTATTTTCTTAATACGTAGGAGATAACTCGTACAAGAATTCAAAAAAATAAAAACAAATGCTACAGGAATAAAATTTTGAAGAGAAGAGTGGAAAGAACTAAATTGCAAGAGTGGAATATAAATAAATAACCAGAAAATCAAACGATGATAGAAATAAACAAAAATGAATGATAGGTACAGAGAATTAGAATAGAGAAATAATGGATATACGGGTGGATCTGAGAAGATACAGTTGGCGAAAAAAGGATATAAAAAGCACTAAAAACCAACAACACTGTATATCCTTAGAGTCGGATCTACTAAGTAGATACAAGGTCACGGATGGAAATTTATATAAAGCACTAAATATATATATATATATATATGTATGTATGTATGTATGTATGTATGTATGTATGTATATATTATACATATATTACATGGTAATATATGGTATATAACATTTTTAAAAAAACCAAAATCGGACATATTTATTGACGACTATATGTGGACCGGTGTAAATATCTAGAAAAAAATATGCAAATTATTTTTTTAAATACATTTAGCTGATTGGTGGGTACGAATAGTTTCGATAATAATGCTAAAGAAAACACTATTGTTGTTAAAATGATAACGGGGGACGGCTGAAAGTTATGAAGGCCGATTTCTCTTCCTTTATAAATAATTCCGAAATATTTCGTCTTTTTTCATTGCAGAATGTTTTCAGCACGCTGACATTTGTGTTTATAAATTTTGTTGTATTTATGGAATTTTCTCTTCAATCAAACTATCTAGTTCCTCTGAATTTAAATGAACATAAAAAAACGCAGACGTTGTCCAGACATTTTCATTTTCGCGGAACTGTTTACGTTTGCTTAGAACTGCCTCTGTGAATTTCGAACCCGATTTAATCAATATGCAGAATGACTGCACGCGAGGGAATATAACGGCGTTCGGGAGGGCAATATAACTGTTTCCGGTGTAATATAACTATATCCGGCGTGATTCAGCGGTTTTTCAGGGCATATGGATAGAAATATCATATTTGTGATATAATGGGAAAACTTCTTCAAAAACGTTGTAGTTTATGTACCTCATGAATCTTCAAAATTTAAATTCAGTTCTTATATTTACATTATTTTTTCCACAATTTACGCAACTCAACTGTCATTTTTAAAGCAAAACAGCTTGCACTATAGTTTTGACGTCAAGTACGGTATTCTGACGTAACAATGGAGATACTCATTCTCATCCATGGTAGTTCATGAGAAAATGAACAGTCTTCTAATTTGCGAAGAATCTTAAGGAAAAATATTTAGAAATGTATATACATATATATATATAAGGAATGTTTTTAAGTTTTGTGTGAGTTATTGGTGTGTTTAATCACACAGACTTGTCACGTAGGCATATTTCATGAAGCGCGATAGCGCTTCATGAAAAATATGCCTACGTGCAAGTCTGTGTGAGTTACACACCAGTAATTCACACTAAACTTAAAACATTCCTTATATTTACATTTTTCATGTCCAAAAGCACCAAGACTTGCACGTAGGCATATTTTTCATGAAGCGCTATCGCGCTTCATGAAATATGCCTACGTGACAAGTCTGTGTGATTTACACACCAATAACTCACACAAAACTTAAAACATTCCTTATATTTACATTTTTCATGTTCAAAAGCACCAAAAATACATTCATTGTTTGAATTATTTGCTGCCCTATATCGTTACATTTTTATTAACGTCTCTGTAGCCTCATTGTGACGTCACTTTAGCGCGAGTTTCACTTTTTATATTTCTACGCGTAAGTACAGTGTATACAGAAAAATGACTTTCAATTTCAATTTCACAGTTGGCTTAGCAGAAAAACACAGCAAATGTTTATATATATATATATATATATATATATATATATATATATATATATATATATATATATATATATATATATATATATATATATATATATATATATATAAAATTTATGGATAGTGGAAACACCTTTTGTTATTCAAAAACAACTTTAATTCTTAGATTTGGTCACATGAGAAGAAGACTATTATGGAACCCCTGAAAAGAGCTCAAGTACTACTCCAATGTGACCTGTGTCAAAGCGATTCATTACAGAGTCATTGTGAATTTTGTCAGGTAAACCTGTGTAAGGCCTGTGTAGGGGAACATCTCTCTGATTCTTCCCAAAGACACAATGTTGTACCGTACAAATATAGATCTTCTGCTCCTTACTACCCAAAATGTCCTGACCACACCAATACACATTGTGAATTTTATTGTGAGATATGTGACGTTCCTGTCTGTTCTACCTGCATCTCCTCTGATAAACATAAAGGGCATACATTTACAGATGTTCTGAAAAAAGTACGTTCCAAGAAAAAAGAATTAGAAAAAGACTTGGAAGAACTAGAGAAACGAATATATCCTGCATATGAAGAAATTACATTAGATTTAAACTCAGAAAAAGTAAACTTTGAAAACCATTATAAGAATCTGACAACAGCTGTCACCAAACAAGAAAAAAACTTGCACAGAGAAATTAGCATCATTGTTAACAAACAGAAATCTGAAATCGATGAGATGAAAAATAAACACTCGGTTGCTGAAAATGAACATGAAAAAGAAATTAAACAGATTACGTCTGATGTAAAACAGAGTATCAATGACCTGAAGAAAATACTATACTCCAATGATGTCTCCTTAACTTCTGTGTATAGATCCAGGAATGCTGAATTCAGAGGTTTACCTCCTAAAGTCAATGTTTCCTTACCACGTTTCACTCCTCATCAAATAAACACAGAACAGCTCCATCAAATGTTTGGTTCTTTGTCAGCAATTACCATTACAAAAGAAGCACATAGCAACACAATAAAGACCCCAGAAGCTGTATCCTGTCCTCCAGCCAAATCACTACTTGATGCAGCCGAGTTTATCACCAGCATACAAACAAAGTATAATTACCTATACAATGTTACCTGTCTCAGTGACGAAGAAATCTGGACACATGGAGAAGAAAATATCATGAAACTCTACAACCTCCGGGGTGAAGTACTAAGGTCAATCATAACCAAGTCAGGGAACAATCCACGTGACACAGCAGTGACAAGAAGTGGAGATCTAGTTTATATTGACATATATACAAGTACTGTAAACATAGTGAAGAATGAACAGATTCAGGAAGTTATTAGACTACAGGGATGGAAACCTCATAATATTTGTGGAACCACTACGGGTGACCTCCTTGTAACCATGGACAGTGCTAATGGTGAACACTCAAGAGTTGTCCGTTACTCTGGCTCTACAGAGAAACAAACCATTCAGTTTGACAGTGAAGGTAAATCTTTGTACTCATATGGTTATACGAAAGACATCATTGAGAACAGGAACCTTGATATCTGTGTGGCTGACTGTAATGCCAAAGCAGTAGTGGTGGTAAACCAGGCCGGAAAATTCCGATTTAGATACACTGGATATAGCTCTTCTACCGCCAGACCACTTGATTTAATCGGAATCACAACAGACAGCCAGAGTCAGATCCTGATATCAGACCGTAAAAACAACTCTATTCACATCCTAGATCAACACGGACAGTTACTCTCTTACATTCGTAATTGTGATCTACACCTTCCATGGGGTTTAAGTGTAGACACCAAAGACAACCTCTTTGTGGCTGAGTTTCACAGTCATAAAGTGAAGAAAATCAAATACATGTAAATACTTCAAAGTAATTGACAGTTTCTATGACTTATATATACAAAATAAAAAAAACAATCACCACATTGATTATGTGATATTCAGACTACAGTGTATGCTCAGTGGGTAAATACATTTTAGGACCTTATTATGTACCCTTACCGAAGTTGGGGGAACACATTGTACTAACGTAGATTCTTTTTAAGATCTTTCCTTTCAGACGGAAGACCTTATAGAGTTTGTAATGTTTATCATTATTAGCTTCCCCCTTTCCTGTGCACCACTGTTAAATCATACTATGAAGAAATCAACGGAAAATAGACGTGCACAAATATATACCTTGTTATGCTGAATTTATTTTTGTAAAGCTATTATATTATAGATGACTAATATTTATAGAAATTACATTGTATATCCGACTCTGTATTGAATCTAGTTTGGTCACCTTATTTGAGAGTCACGCGGTATGTGCATAAAATGTGTTCTACATGGAGGTCATACACAAATTTCAATATCGCAAGGGCATACCCTATTCAAAAAAAAAAAAAAAACAAAAAAAAACAAATTAAGTTAAAACTTATTTCTATATACCTTATATTTTCTGAAAAGTGTTGCTGCTTTAAATAGAATTCGCATTTTATTAGGATAAAATTCATTTAATGAAGCGCAAGTTGAAATATGTTTGACCTTTACAAAGTATTTTATGCATTTATCAAATAATGTTCCCGAGTTCGAGAAAGCAGCAACGCTTTTCAAGTTAAGGAAAATATCCTTTATTTATATATATAGAAAAAGGGGGTTAAGATCTATGAAGTGCATGTCTTTGCGAAAAGGCCAATTAATTAGGCACCTTGATGTTAAATATATGCCAAATCTGTACACAAAAACAAAAATTAATTTAATAAACGAAGGTTTTACATTGGTATAAATAACCTATTTAAAATCTGTAAATAATATTCTGTTTAATAATCAAATGGTCGCCCTCGTGGCGCAGTGGTTAGAGCGTCTGTTCTAGAGTCGCGTAAGGAGTTGATCCTTAAGTCGCGGGTTCGAATCCCACTGTGGGACGTGGAGACCGGTCCTTCGGATGAGACGGTATAAACCGAGGTCCCGTGTCGCAGTAGGTGCTGGCACGAAAAAAATCCCTCACTGCTCAATGGCCCTAAGTGTCGAGTATAGGACAAAATTTGCAGCTCTCCACCAGCAAATGGTGGCGTCTCCATATGAGTGAAAAATTCTCGAGAGGGACGTTAAGCAACATACAAGCAAAAACAATAATCAAATGCATTTTTCATTATAAAAAAAAAATATTTGATTTGCCTCTCAGAGCACATGAAATACGTCAGTTTTACCAAAATTACTTCATGTCTACAAGTTCATTGCGATCAGTGATTTGTTTACAACCTGCTTTGTGGGATTTAACTAGCAAAAATATTTATGCTTTGGTAAGTTTTGATGTTATCTATTACGTTAGTCTGACACCTCTGTTTCATATTTGGATATTTTACTTGAAAAAGACGTTAATGGTAATCTAACAACCAAGCTTTATGATAAACGTGATGACTTTAACTTTTCAATCGTCAGCTTCCCTTACTTATGCAGCAATATACCTTCAACACCTGCATATGGGGTATATATCTCTCAGTTGATTCGATACGCAAGAGCATGCTCTATGATGTACAATTTCTAATTATTGACAAACAAGTTGATGAAACAAGAATATCAGCTGTCTCGTTTAAATCATCATTTCGTAAGTTCTATGGTCGATACAATGACCCTGTCAGCAAATACAATTTATCATTTAGTCAATTGCTGACTGACGTTTTTCATTATAATTGTTAGACCATTATTTACACACTGAATTGTCGACGGATTTTCCCGTTATTTCCCGATCATGACAAGGAGCACACGGCGGGTGTGACCGGTCGGCAGAGGATGCTCACTCCTCCATGGCAACTGATCCCACCTCTGATGTTTAGAGGTCCGTGTTTGCTCTGCTCCTATTTTGTATTGTTTAATGGAATTTTGAGCTTGAATACTGTTCGTTATCTCCATATATTTCGTTAGTACAGTTTAAAATTGCAAATTATTTCATATTCTGATATTATGAGGAATAGTTATTTTTGTGTGATGTCACAGTTAACATTTCCTATAAAAATTAGGCCCGCCCCCATTTTACAGCCTTAACAATGCTGTGTTCGGCACGATTACTCAAAGATGGTTGGATGGATTTTCTTGAATTTTCCAGGGATGAAAGAAAATGAAAATACCCCCAAACTTATTTTTTTCAAAATTCACTTCTTTTGGTCTGATATGTCCGATTTCCGTTTTTCTTTCAATATATATTGTCTGAGTGAGATGTCAGAAACAGTAAAAGAATAAGACACCAAACTTATGTGATTAATAGGCCCTGAGGAGTAGGCGAAACCAATTGGGTGAAGAGGGTCAAACTTCACTTCCGGTCGTCACAGGAAGTGATCAAACAAATCAAAAATTTCAACTTTTTTTAAAAAAATCAAAACTTGCATCACATTACTATATTTCTTTTGCAATTCCGAAATATGTTTGTCCCATCGGAAACAAAAACGATAACTTCCGGTTATAAGAGAAAAACTACATAATTTGAGTGTTTTTCTTTCCCATAAATATCTTTTATAGATAAAATATTTGAAATGATTTTTAAAAATGTTATTCAGAATGTCTAGAGTAACATCAAATATCTTTGTAAAATTCTCACTTCCGGTCTCGTGTTTTCATGTCCTCAAAATGAGAGGTCTGAGAGAAATATCAGAAACGGAAAGAGATAAAGACATTAAACTGATAAGAGTAATAGACCTAGAGGAGTAGTCGAATCCAATAGAGTTAAACGAGTCAACGGTCACTTCCGAATGTCACAGATAGATAAAAAAAAATTAACTCTTCTTTTTTAAACCAAAGTTTGCATCACTTTATTGCATCTCTTTCGCTGTTTTATAATATGTTAGGTTCCACCGGAAACAGAAACGTCGTTATTTTGATGTTTAACTTTCTCATTAATATCGCTTATAGATAAAGTATTTGAAATGTTTTTTGTAGTTGTAGATAATACAAATATCTAGAGAAACGAAAGAGATTTTTAAACAATTCACTTCTGGTCGCGTGTTTTCCTGTCCTCAAAATAAGAATTTCTGCTCACAAATTTTCAGCAACAGTAAATGACTAAAACATTACCGACTTATGGAAGTCCGTATACAGAGTTGAAGCATTTTACAGTCTTCGGACTGTGCACTTCCTCTCTTTGATTGGTAGAAATTGCTTGATGAAAAAAAATCAATTATTTCATTGGTTGAAATGTTGTTCAAGGCAAGGGAGATAATTTTCTGATAATCTAATTTTCGTTCGACTTAACAATTTTTCAAGATTTTCAATCGTAAAAAAATATTACAAAACGAACAGTGGAAATTGGCAGTGATTAATTCGAAATAACATGCTGGGTTTTTTTAAAGCAATTACCAAAAAAATTCCATATTTTCATTGTTAGCAGAATTGATCTTTATTGCATGCAAGCTTTACAGCTTGTGTTTATCTTTTTCCTTTTGTTTTGCACTGTCTTTTTAATCTCGTCAGCACTCGGCAACACCTCGGCCGACCTCATCTACATATCACAAAGGGGATGGAATCAGCCGAGGTTTGCCGAATGATCTCGGAAGCAAAGTCGACATAGGTTTTAGGCTAATACCAAATGACATGCCCATGCAAACTATTTTCCCTAGAAGTGCCGGCCGAAAAGCTGCCATAAACACTGCGCCACGCGGGCGAAACAGGAAGTAGTATAACGGAAGACCTTCTGATTACTAATAATGAGTTTCTAGTTATTATTATTATTATTATTATTATTATTATAAATTTCTCCCTCTTCATTATTGACTTTCTAATTTTGTGCAAGCAATTTCTCAAACACTTTTGGATGGATTTACATGAAATTTTCAGGAATAATGTGTTGTAATATGAACTTGATCTGTGTGAGAGAAAAATTTAAAAATCCACTTCTGGTGATGAGTTACAGACCAATTTCTGATTTCAAAATGACGTTTTGTCTGCGGATAATCTCAAGAATGACAAGAGACATAAATGCCAAACTTTCAGGGATTATAGATCGTGAGACACATTTTCTTGCGAAACGTTCCAGTCTATTCATTGATGTGTACCTAATCGGAATAGTCCACTTTTGGGTAAACAGAAAAATAACATGTGAAAACTTAGCGGGTTCACTGCTTCAGTGTTACTTGCCAGTAAAAGATCTGTTATATGTACAATGTGATCAATACGCATTCTAAAGATCAAATACCAGGCTATAAGAACATACTTTTTAAAATTTCATTGAAGTTAACACACCCATTTAAGCAATATGAGCTGCAACTTTGATGTCAGAAATTTGCAAAATTGCAATTAACTACTTCAAGGATAGAAAAAGGAACAATATTGTACAGGAGCCCGTTTTACAAAAGAACCTACGACTAAGACCAAAAACTTGATTTGATTGTAAAACATTATTATTATTATTATTGTAAAACATTGCAAAATTAATGATTCTGTTTAAAACTGCTAGAGTAAAAGTATCTTTCTACATACCTTTTAAAAAGATTAAAACCATTTCTATTTGATGTAAATTAAAAAGTTACTGGCAGAATTAAAATTTTGCCGTAGTCGTAATTTCTCTTGTAAAACGAAAAGCCCCTGTTGTTCATATTTGCGATGGAAGAACTATTCAAAAGCTTCGATTGATGCAAAATTACATTATTGTAGTCCTGTACAATATTGATGTCTTATATAATACTATGTATTTGATTGTACAGAATCCTTTATTCTGACACAATTTGATACTTTATTTCTGTCTCATTGATCAAGAAAGGTTTACATTACATACAATTTTATAATAATACCAACACATTTTAACAGCAAAATAAAACTCTCAAAAATGCAGCTCATATTGCTCTAAATAATTATGTATCGTGTCCCACCTTTCAAAGTAGACAGATAGACTGATGCAGTAGTATAGAAGTACAGAGAAGGATTTCACGGACATTCTGTGTTTGGAATTGCACAAAATAAAAAAAAAAAATTGAATGCATAAAGAATAAAGAAAGCAAACAAGTCAATAGTTTTCATGAGTAACAGATTATTTCTTCTGCTAACTGTTATTGTTAAAACTCAAATAACAAATTTCGATGTGAATCTGCTTTCACAAAATTTGGCCTGGCTAGATTTTATCCTATAATTCCGTACATGTACTATGAAAGGAAAACGTTTAACCTGTCTGACGCTCGTTACGTCAGAAAATGAGTGCAAAGTATACATCGATGATGCCGGGTGCATTGCGCTGATGCTGTGGCTTCCATATTAATTTTTCACGCAGGTAATCTGAGTTTAATTCCGACTATGTCAGAATTTTTTCTCATTTTTTAGGTTAGAGAGCTAAAGCCACGAACCATCATATTTGTCCCTGTGTTTTTCACAAAAATAAAGTTTCGATTCAAGAAGAGTACTATACGTTAAATGTTAGAGGACAACATACTACTTTTCCATACGTAACTCATTTCGTTATTTAATGCGCCATTAAGCACGTGCGGCGATTGGAAAATGCGAAGGTTTCATAAAAACGTTAAAAATGCCGTTTTTTCGACAGATTTTCCAAAAGTTAAGAACATCTTTTATACTTACCATAGATATAGGTATTGCAGATACAAAGTCTTTTCTTTATTATCGTTGTTGTTCGTGGATGTGGCCAATATGGAAGAAGAAGGTATGGTTTTAGCTTTATTGTGTCCTAAAAATTCAATGTTTTCAAAAAGTTTTGAAACTGGCTTAAATATTAACTGAGTATATGACTGTAATAAATCAGGAAAGAATATAGCATGATGGAGTACCATTCTGGATATATGACGTCATTAATTTGATGCATTTCTCTATTTTAAACAGAAAAAGCCTCAAAATGACCCATTTCAAGGGTTATTTTCCTTAAGAAAATAGTGTCCACATCCGTCGCCCACGTTAATTTTTAGATATGTTGTGTAAAATTCTTTGAAAAACCACAAATCTCAAAATCTTTGTAAGCGATGTTGTGGACAATATTATCTGAAAGAAAATTCCATTGAAAATTGATGTCTTCTGCAACTTTTTAAGAAAATACGGGAAAATGCACATGACGTCACAATTAGCATTTTGAAGGTCATTTGAGAAAAAAAAATTGTATGATCTTTCTGCATGGAATTTCAATAATTCAAAAAGCATGAGTTTTAATCTTTTACATCACTTTTATTTTTAAGAAAAACACAGGGCAAGATTTGAATTGAAACCGTACCTTGTTCTTTGATTTTATATTTAAATTTTGTTGGATCAAATAATCACTAATTTGTTAATCAATTATTTACATTCAATTCATGCAATAATATAAAAGATTAAAAATTTCACAAAATATGCTAGAAAATCATTCTACTGTTCATTTTAAACGCTAAATATGTTAAAGAGTCAACTATATACATTTTCTGAAATAAATGTCTGGAAAAACTTATGGTTTTTACAATGACTAGGTCTACTATATATGACGTTACTAGTAATACGTCAGTTGTGACGTCATAAAGACTGTAAATTATTTGGGATGTTGCTGAAAAAGATTTTAACGCTCTCGATTAATGAAATTAAAATAATGTCCCTATTTATATGATTTAAACCCAACTGGATGATACCATCAAATTATACGTTATCAGAAATTCCCGTCACGGTGTTTTTCTTTAGTACCCATGCCCCCCCCCCCCCCCCCCTTGAAATAATTCAAAATATTGTTGTTAAAGGATTTTTATCACATATCTATTTTTTTTTTTAAATGAAACACAATATATTCCTGAAACAAATGATTATCAATTAATTATGAAATGACTTTGAAAACAGTACTAGTTAGGCGAATAACCGCCTGTAATATAGAGTTCTTGAAGAAAAAATCTCCACTAATTAGATAGGGGTCAAGTGGTACTGAGACGTCATAGGTGTCAATGGTCAATAAGAACTAGTAAAGCTTATCGTAAGAAAAATGTATCAAATAGATTTTGACGTTAAAACATATACACTAAAAATAAGATCGGTGGAAATTTTGACATCAACGATATTCTTTTAGTTATAGACGGTCAGTCTTTTATGTATGAATGTCTACAGAGAGAAATAACCAAGACAATATGCCGACAATAGGAGAGGACACCAAAGGTGAAGCCGTTGACAACTCAGGACTTCCGACTAAATAGAATGAATAACTAAAGTTGGACTTCGTAAATATTTATACATATGAGAATTTTAAATTGAACTTCTTCATTATTTTAATAAACTGAATATAATTTTTTTTTCTGTTCCAGTGAATATCTTGTAGGCCTACTAGAAATTACATTTTTTCGCGTTACGAAGTATAGCGAAAAATAATTGTCCTGACGACATGTAAACGAATACGAAAGTGTGGTGTTACTAAGGTGAAATTG
This sequence comes from Saccostrea echinata, assembly GCF_033153115.1. NCBI lineage: Eukaryota > Metazoa > Mollusca > Bivalvia > Ostreida > Ostreidae > Saccostrea > Saccostrea echinata. The sequence goes on from NW_026889766.1 coordinate 5,389,753, forward strand.
TTATGTAGGTTTCAGCCAATGAAATGTCGGTATTGAGAAAACGTGTTCGATTGTATTTACGGGTGGTTAGTATGAGTTCACTTTCTAGCGCACGCTATCCCGAGCAAGTCGTGTTTTTGGTCATGGACGCCAGGCAGATACAAGGTGCAATTTCTTAAGAAGTTAATCGAGCAGTGTCTCTTCAACAGTCGGAATTACTAGACAATCTAAAAGATATGACGGACAGTCGTTTGACGGTATTCCAACAAAATATTCACACGTCTCAAATTAGCAAAATTGAGGAAAATTTGAATGAGCATTATGTTTTCCGTAAAAAAGGAAATGAGAACCAATATAAGCATGAAGCGATAGTTCTAACCAAACTGAAGAAGGCCAGGGAGCATTTGAACAGCGACGACGGAGTGGAGTCAGCCACAAGCAGTATCGCTGAAGGTATAAAATTGGTTAAGAATCGTCAAAAAGTTATTAAGTTAGCTGATTCGTCGCAGCTCGGTTGGAGAGTGGTTCAAGAGTACGAAGCAAACCCGATAGCAGACGATTCGGATGATGAGAAGAAGATGTACAGAGCACAGATGAGGGCCGAAAGGAAAGTTTTCAACGGGAGGAAGCGATCTAGATTCGAACCCTATCAAAAGAAACCGGCAACAGCCACTCGCATGGAGACTGACGAGAAATCAACGAGCAGTGGAAAATCCGGCAGATGTTTTGAATGCGGGACAAAGGGGCACTGGAGTCGAGATTGCACAAAGAAAGATGACAAATCAAATAAGATTAATGAAAACTTAGATGATGTTTTATCTATTTCAAATTGGGCATATTTTAATGATATAATAAATAAAAAATCTCCAGTTGGTCGCTTAAGATCACACTACGATGAGTGGGAGAAAATTGGAACAGGTAAAACAGTCTTGGATGTGATAAAGTCAGGTTATAGAATTCCATTTAAAACTAATCCTGTGGCTATTGAATTAAACAACAATAGGTCAGCGAGAGATGAACCAGATTTCGTCACAGGTGAGATCAAAAATTTGGTAGAAAAGGGGAGTGTGTCACGGATATCTGAAAAACCTACAGTTGTAAATCCTTTGACTGCGGTTAAAAATAGAAACGGTAAGTCAAGGTTCGTACTTGATTATAGACATATTAATCCTCATTTACACAAGTTTAAGTTTAGATACGAGGATGCTATAACAGCAAAGGAAATGCTTAAAGTCGGAGATTTCATGTTTACTTTCGACCTAAAATCAGCTTATCATCATTTAGAAATATACGGGGAACATCGACAATATTTGGGATTTTCATGGAAAGAAAATGGAAAAGTTTCTTATTTTGTTTTTAATGTACTACCTTTTGGCATTTCTACAGCAGGGTACATATTTTCTAAAGTTCTTCGAGAACCGGTGAACGCTTAAGATCAGAAGGAATAAAGATTATTACATTTTTAGATGACGGTATAGCTGCAGGCAGAAATTTTGATGAGGCATTAAATGCAAGTAATTCAATAAAACACATTTTTCAAAATTAGGGCTTCTTGTTTGCAAAAAAAAAAAATGTAATTGGGGTCCAAGTCAGAATTGTTTATGGTTAGGTCTGCAGTGGGATACAGATTAAGGTCAAGTTCACATCAGTGGTGACAAACTTCATAGTTTAAATTCTTGCTTAGATGCTTTACACTGCGAAGTACAGAAAAATGTTCTTTATTTTCATGTAAAATTTTTGGCTAAAATTGTTGGTCAAATAATATCTATGAAAGTCGTTTTTGGTGATATTGTTCGAATGAGAACAAGATTTTTATATTACTGCATATCAAACAAAGCTAGCTGGGAAGCTCGGGTAAAAATAACTGCGGAAGCTTTGAAAGAAATTGAGTTTAGCGCAAAAGTGTGTCAACATTGAATGAAAATGGTTGTTCAATTGATTTGGTAAGCGCATCAGATGTATGCAATTTGTATTTATATTGCGATGCCTCAGATGTAGGCTTTGGTGGTTATTTTGAAAGTTTGAATGAGAGAAATGAAAATGTTTTATGGGTAGTGTAGTTGAAAATTGGACAGAAGAAGAAGCGATGCAGAGCTCAACATGGAGAGAGGTTGAAACTGTTATCAGGGTTATGAAAAGTAAAGTCAGTATCATTGAAAACACAAAGGTAAATGTAATTTCGGACAGTAAAAACGTTTCAAAAATTATGCAAGTTGGGAGCAAAAAGCCATATTTACAAATTATTGCAAATCAAATATTTGAGACTTGTAGTGAAAACAGTGTTCAGGTTCAAAATGTATGGAAGCCTAGAAATGAAAACAAAAGGGCAGATTTTTTGAGCCGTGTAACTGACATGGACGATTGGTCAGTTCACGATGAGGTATTTGACATTTATGAGAAATTGTGGGGAGTTCATAATGTTGATAGGTTTGCAACTCATTACAATAAAAAATGTGAAAGATTCAATTCAAAATATTGGTGTCCCGGTACAGATGGTAATTGACGCTTTTACACAGGTATGGGTAAGTGAAAATAATTGGTTAGTTCCCGCGCCCAGTTTTATACCTAGAGTAATTAACAAAATGGTAGCGGAAAAGGCCTCAGGTACGTTGATTATTCCAGAGTGGAAGTCATCTCCATATTGGCCTTTGATATTTGAGGAAAACTGTTTCAAACATTTTGTTAAATTTTATGATTATTTGCCTAATGAAAAATTAATAACGCATGGCAAGAGTAACAAATCAGTATTTGCAAAATTTCCATTGAAATTTAAGATGTTGGTATTGAGGATTCAATTCTAGAATTGACAGTCAGTGCACAAAATTATGGATATTTTTTAAAGGTAATGAATATTTTTTCCAGGATTAGGAGTGCAGTTACATATAAACAAAGCAGTTACTGATAGTGGCATTTCATTGGGCAGCAAGCTTGGGTCTTTCAGCATATGTGTGGACATCTCTTATCATCGAAGAGTGACGGCACCAACAAGGCCTATAAACATAATTTTCAACGATGGAAGAAGTTCATAAATGAGCACGAGCAAAGTGAAATTCCAGCGCAGCCTTTACACGTTGCATTATATATTACTTATTCGCTAAATTCTGGTGCGTCGTATTCTACAGTGAACAGTGCTATTTATTCGATGAAATGGATGCATGAAATTAGTGGTTATCCAGATCCTACCGAAAATTCCTTCGTGGAATCATTACAGGAATCAGCAAAACGTTTAACTGGTAGACCGGTGCGCAGGAAAGATCCAGTCGACCGTCAGATGTTACAAGATTTGTGTGATTTGTATACTGACGGTACAGATGTTCTTTTATTGAGAAATTTAGCTACGATTTTGATAGCTTTTGCTGGGTTTTTTGAGATTTAACGAACTGAGTTCTTTGAAATGCAATAATATCATTGTTGAACAAAATTATTTGAAAATTATTATTGAAAAATGCAAAAATGGTCAATATAGAGATGGAAATGAAGTACTTATTGCAAAAGGTACCACAAGCGCTTGTTCATACGCCATGTTTCTACGTTATACAAAACAGATCAGGAGGTGCAACTGCTGCTGCAAATGTTGGTGTTAATGAAAGGTGTTTACAAAGGTACGGGCGATGGAAATCTGTGTCTAGCAAAAATGTTTATGGTAAAGACTCTTTAGAAAAAAAAGGTTACATGTGTCAAAACAATTGTTGTTGTGAGTTATAAATATATAATTTTTCTCGCTCTTTTCTCTCCCTTTCTTTGGTAATGTCTATTGTCAACCTGCTCGGTGCGCTACAATGCATATTAAGGTGTTCTGTTTATATATAAAGGTGCATAGTGAAATGAAGTGTGGACTTACATTTTTTCGCGTTACGAAGTATAGCGAAAAATAATTGTCCTGACGACATGTAAACGAATACGAAAGTGTGGTGTTACTAAGGTGAAATTGTTATGTAGGTTTCAGCCAATGAAATGTCGTATTGAGAAAACGTGTTCGATTGTATTTACGGGTTGTTAGTATGAGTTCACTTTCTAGCGCACGCTATCCCGAGCAAGTCGTGTTTTTTATTTTTATTTTTTATAAATACAATAGTAAAATTTATATTTTCATAAATTTTGGTATAAATTTTTTGGATGTTTAAAACATGAGTGAGGGTCCGCCACTCAACTTTTTCGCTTACTCTGCAATTTGCCGCGGACACACAGGTTTCCATAGTTTCTTCAAAATATTTGTTTTTTATCTATGGTTTTTCCTGGGCGGCGGAGGAGGCTTTAAATCTTATTATTATTATATTCGCTTTTGTGTTTTTGCCTTTTAGTATGTGGGCCTAATGTTATATCAAAACTACTTTGTTTGTATGTTTGAATATATTCAATATAATAAACCTGGCGTCAACCTGCTCGGTGCGCTACAATGCATATTAAGGTGTTCTGTTTATATATAAAGGTGCATAGTGAAATGAAGTGTGGACTGACATTTCTTCAACACTGTTCAATGGCGCCGCACGCCATTACGAAGTTCAAAACATTCCTACTGGCATGTACTAGATTCTGTGCGACTTTTTTCCGTTTTAAAAAGGTACCGTGTCCTTTAAATATTCTATAGTGCAGAAAAAAATCGTGATCGGGCATAAACGATTGTTCTGAATTGAGAAAAAGCTCTCGATCGCGTTTGCAGAAAAAAGGACCCCCTTTACTCCTCGACCAAGTCCAGGAAATATGAAAAAAAAAGTCTTCCTAAAACCTTTCTTGTGCACAATTGTGCATCTTAAAGCCACAAATTATACCTTACTAGTTGTCAATTATCCAATTATAACTTATTTATTTACTAACAGGTTTAATAGACACAATAAATGAGCCTTTCTGCATACACAATAAGTGTTTTGCTTGACCAGGATTGACACCTATGACGTCAGAGCAATGGCGCCTACCATCGGCGATCAAAATATACATATTGAGAAATTCAGTTTTAATCGCTGAAACATCAACAGTATTTAATTTTCTAGTAACGATTTTTAAATATATGATTTTAATAACATGCAAACTTTGGCATATCAGAAAATTTTGAGACGTGATAAAAACAATTTAACAGTGTTAACAGGCATGACTTAAATAGTAAACAAATAAATAGAGAATGTAGCAAAGATATCACGTTAGACCTTTATAAATCAAGCAAAATAATACTGATGTAGCTTGCTGTCCAAAGTGAAAAAAATTAAAACGAAAAAAGGAATGAAAAAATACGCATTAAAATAATCTACATTTCCGCACCGAAATTCACCCTTTTGTGTACATGCAGAAGAATCATCTCAGAGGATTTATAAAATTCAGTTATATCGATGGCTTATACATGCTGATACAAAATAATGTATAGTTATAGTATGCAGTTATTTGTGTACCGATATTGGGCTTCGCCAAAATACTTGCACTTGACGAACCCGCGCCCGTGATTTAGAAAAGAATATTATATTCTTAATATGTCTGTATTTATCAAAATCGAATTAAGAATATTGATGCATATATATATACATATAACAGATCTTGTCATCATATGTGTATACCATCAGTGAGCAGAATTGCATTAAATGCATCTTAGAAATCAGTATAAAATGTTTATGCATTTTTGTACTGTGCTCCAAATATTTCATAATGACTATATAACACGATTTAAGTAAATCTATGCTTCAGATAGTCAGTCAGTGAAAGGAGTGGTGATTATAAATCTATTTTGACAAAGCATCAATAAATAAATAAGTACACTACATATAATTTACCCTAAAATCTATCTCTCATCATTTCTTCATTGCAACTTTATTATTAACAATACACGTTTTTTTTTTCTATCTAAGAATTCAGCACGAGATAGAAAGGGGGGGAGTCCTTTTAGAATGTGTTTCAAAAAATAAATTGATAAACCGGGAATATGTTCTTTAAAACGTATGGTCGTAAGTTGTCTATTTTTTAAACTCAAACGAAGTAGATTTTTTTGTTAATAGTTTTTATTCTTTTTTTTTTTTTTTAAATCTATTGTCAGCTTATTCTGGTATAGTACACTTGTACCTCCTTCCTCAGTATTAACTATTAGTATCATGATATGTAGAATGGTAGATCTAAGACTTCCAGTTGAGATTGAAAAAAAGAGGGGGGGGGGGAGGGGTTACAAACTAATGACAGCAAAACTGACATCTAATATAGTTATTTTCAGTTTATTCTCATAAATTGTCTTGAATTTAACTTCTTTATTGCTAATTACTAGAAATCAATCTAGAAATTGAAAATTGTTTAAGACTTTCCTACTCCTCTTATTTTTTCCTCAGGGAGAAGGGGGGAGGGGCTGGTTAGGCTGCGCAACTGTTCAGCAAAAAAATATACGAAAACTGATAAAAAAAAAATATGTGTACGGACAAAAGTACTCTTATTTGTTCTCTTGGAAAAAACCCTTTTAAGCAAGCTTTTGTTGAGTAAAATCAATCTTGATTGTGAGACAATAGAACAAGGATAAATGAGCACCTGTACATGTATTTCAATTATTATAATGACCCACATATCAGTAATATAAATGCAGCTCTAATCTTTTTATAAACCATAAGAACAATAAAGTGCAAATGAAATCCGAAAGTGTGGATTTTACACTATGGTGACGTATGATAATAACGAAAAATTTCTCATGTTTAATCTTTTGGTACGTTTACATGGAAAATAATCATAGAATTTTCGCAGACTTCTACCTTTACAAATTCCTTACAGATAAGATATTTGGGAGAAAAATATTCGACTATTTTGCAGGAAAATTGGGGGATGTCTAGCAAATACAGTTAAATATATTATAATGGACAGCGATTTTTTAACAAATTTATTTTTCTTAAGAATATTTTTAGAAATATACATGCTTCCATATAACTCCAAAGAAACTGACATTTAGGGCTAGAATGTTTTTACGAGTTCTGTTTACTAAATAAACCATTCTGATAAATTGCAAAATCCCTTTCCAATTAATCTTAATTTCCGTTTCTGTATCGAAAACGACTTCAAATTATTGTTCAAATGAATTATAAATGGAATAGAAACAAGTCCTTCCAACTTTTTCTTCCTCCTCTGTTCCAAATAATTTATATCTGTTATATGTTAAAATACTCGCAATTTCAGGATCTACATATAAGAATTTCGCATCAATTTAAACAAAAAGTTTTGCAATTAAACTTCTACCCAGTTCAAGAATGAGCTCTTCAGTTTAGAAACATTCGTTTCAAGATCATTTCAGGTATCTTGTCAATTTTTTTTTCTGACTGCCTCCTTCCCAATTTTGAAAAAGATACTACGTGCATGGAGGAACATGCTACAGATCCGGAAAACAAAGTTGTACAGACTATCAGCATTTGAAGCATATCGTATATTGTTTATGATGATCAATTTTCAATACTTTACTAGAAGTGAAGGGATATAAATAGAAGGTTCCTTCTTTAATATAATATTATCATAGGAACCAGGTAGAATGAAAATTTTCTACGACAGCTAGTCACATAGATTAGTATACCCCCGCTTGAAAAGTTGGGGGTATATAGTGATGGTTTTGTCCGTCCGTCTGTACGTCTGTCCATTACGCTTTGATGTACATATCTCTTATCCACAACTCCCCCTATACCACTCAATAAAATTTAATGACATTTTCACAGAATCTTTGTTACCTAGTGCCATTGTGCACTTCCTATTTCACTTTTGATCGGACACATATTTCGGGTCTCCCATAGCAAAACATGGACTTTGCCATTATTAACATATGGGAGCCGGGAGTATCATTTTGTGAGCTTAGTACTCGCTCACAGTACCTTTAGTTTTTACTACATGCATCTATAAAATTCAATCAGTAAAACAAGAGGCTACCATAAAGACGGCAATGTAAAATCAAGTTCCAAATGCTCTTAATTGTCTTAAATTAATTATGATGTTTATTATATTATTAATACTTGTTTTTAATACAAAGTCACATATTCATACATGAAAAATCGATCAAGGTAATTTTTCAGCCCTACGACGTTACGTTACAGAAAATGACGTTGTACTAGCATTTTTTTCTTTTAAAACATCATCATACTACAAACTTTTTTTTCAAAAAATATAATCGATATTGAAAAAAGAAAAACGGCAAAGCAAAGGTAAAGGTCTTTACTATCTATTGCCAAAAACACATTATTTTTTTAGACAGGGCCATTTTTTATGGTTCGATGCTCTTTCTCTTTGCGTTTTCTTTATAAATTGGCGTTTTTTCTCTGTGTGAACTCTGCGCTATTTTTATTTTTATAAATAAAAAATCTTTAAAATCCTGCTGTTTTTAAAAGATCCATGTTATATTCTAAGGTGTAGTAAAAAGCACATATAAATTTAATTTTACATGCAAAGAATATCACATAGAAAGACGGGTATTCTGACGGAAGACCTCTGGTTGCTAGCACCTATACCTTCCGTATATTGTGCAGGCATTTCCTTGAAAACTCTTCGGTATTCAGTGATTTTTTTTTCAGGAATAATAGGCAATCATCTGAACTTTGTGAATAAGAAGACTTTAGAAAATTCTCTTCGGTTGTAATTTTAAAACTGATCTTTTTTCTTCGGAAACTCCTCAAAAACAGCTAAAGATATGTTCTGGAGACATGTCAAAGATGATAGAGCATGATTTGAAGATGTGTAGGTAAACATTTGGTGCGTCGCCGTTGCTTCAGGTCACCAGCAGAAGCAAATTTCAATTTTGTTCAACATTTTTTGTTTTTCAATACTTTTATGATTTTCTTAGGGAAAATAGAAAATCTAACCGGAATGCTAAAGTTATGATTTATATATATATATATATATATATATATATATATATATATATATATATATATATATATATATATATATATATATATATATATATATATATATATATATATATATATATTCCTTATTCTGGATTTTTCTCATTTTCCACTTTGAAGCGCTCGTGCCCGTTGGCGTCGTTTTCTCACTAAGACAACTCGGGCTCAATAACGAGAATGACCGAATTATTTCCTTTTTCAGCGAGGATTTACGATTTTATGTTTAAAATGTTATCTGGTATTTTGTATTTCCCATGAATTTTGGATTAAAAAAAATCTTTATAGTTTATGCATTAAGGAGTTACAAGGATTGCACAACAGTAACACCTGCTGTGTTATGATTTAGGAATAATAACTCTGATGACAGGGACGGAAGACCTTCTTGTTCCCATGGTAACGAGTTTCTAGTTTAGGTCTTCCATCTTCACGGAACATTTTATAGTGATTCCACTGTTTATAAATAAGGTTCTCCTTTTTCACCGAACATCTTCTAGTGATAATATTGTTTCTTATAAAGGTCCTCCGTTTCAAAAGGAAGACTTTGTTGTAATTCTTTTCAATATTTAAAGTATTCCGTCTTCTACGGAAGACATTCTTGTTATTCTTAGGTTTTTTTTCACTTTATTGTTAATATTATTGTGTTATTGTTTTATTCTTACCGAGACTGTGCACGCTATTTCTCGAAAATGGCTCAATGAATTTCCATGAAACTTTTAGGACCTACATATCATCCCTTGAATCTTATGATTTTTTCTTTTGATGACGTCACATCTGGTCACTTCTGGTCTGGATATATTGTTGATTTAATGATTTTTGAATGCTCCCAACGAGATCTCATTTTGTTATTATTATGTTTTTTTTCTTACGGAAATTGTGCAGACGATTTCTTGAGAATGCCTGAATGGATTTTCATTAAACTTTCAGGATTGATAGCAAATGATCTAAGCTGAAGACTTTTAAATTTTTTTCCGCGTCGTCCCTTCCAGTCGAAAGTTACCTTCAATTTCCAGTTTTTAAAATAAAATTTTGTCAAAAAAGCTTAAGTCTTGAATCTACCAGGGATGCCAGCCTTTTTCTGAAAAACGACGAAATTGAGTTTTATGAAACTTTCAGGTCACTTCCGGTCAGAGAATATGATCAATATAATGTTTTAGAAGGATCGTTTTTTCCGCAGAGTTTCTTCTTAAGGAGGGATTCTTCTCATATTTCTTGTATTGAAAAATTGATGAAATTTCCATAGATTCAAGGAAACATAATCACTAAGTGATGGTAGCAGTTGGATTAAATTTTACCGTTTATTTTAGAACCAAGGTCAGGACAAGGTCATATCTTTTTCCTTCACATTAAAAATTTTTAAAAAAATACTGTTGCCAATCATGCGATGCCTACTTGAATTTCAAAAGTTATTTATTTATTTATTTATATATTTTTTTTGCGTAAAAAGATATTACAGTCCCTGAAACGTTCTACTTTCCAATTTTTCCGTTCACTTACCGTTCGTTCATCGTGCGTTCAGCGTGCGTTTACTGTTCAATCTCCGTTCACAGTTTTGCGTTCAGCGTTCTCCGTGCGCTCGCGTTCACCGTTCACAAAGCGTTCAGCGTTCGATCTCCGTTCGTTCAGCTTGGGTTCACCTTTTCAGCGTTCAGCGTTAACTAATCGTTCAGTCTCCATTGTCATTCGGAACTCCAAAGTGAAAGGACTTATCTTTTTAAAGGGAAAAGTAGCATGAAAGTAAGGGTTTACTGTTTTAAAGTATCATATTTTCTAGAAAAAAAATTTGTCACCGATATTTATTATTATATTTTAAGTCAATTGTTGATTATTTATTAAATTAATCTTTAAAACAAATGTTGTTGGAAGCATATTCATTCAGTACGATGCTACAAGATTAAATTTAACTTACATTTGAATTTTTTTAAAGTCTTTGATTGTTAAAAATTTTATAATTAAAGTCTTTGTTCTAGGGTAATTTTGAGAAGCAGAAAAGATCGAGATTACGCCAGTGTTCCGCCTACAATATAGCCCCTGCTAGATTTCAACTCAGTTCACCATTTCTTTTTAAAGCCGTACAACTATGACGAAGAAAGAAAAATATGGGTTTTTTTTTAATTCCCTTACATGTAAGTATATAAGACATATAAGCAAAATATACTCTGAATATTTCATCTAGTCAGAAACCAGACAAGAATTCCTCCTTAACGACTCTTAATAAAACATGGAATTCAATGTGAGTAAAGCAACAGACTGTGGACAAAAGTATTCGCACGATTGCGTCATTTTTTAAACGTGTTTATCGCGTGTAGCACAATTCGGGTTGTCTCTCTTAGTATATGCACAATTCAATTTATAACCGAAGATCAACTTAGAAAGTCAAGGTCATTAACAGTGACGTAATATTATTTGTTTTCGTCTGCGTTTCTGTAATACCCAGTCTTGTTTAGAGTGAAAACATGGGTCGGAAATCATCTGAACTTAATCAGGGCTGTAGAGAAAACATCGTTACATTACTACAGGATGGTAAAAGTTTTGGTGAAGTTTCAAATCTATTGAAGATACCTTAATCAACTGTTCATAGTGTGTGGAAAAAATTTAGAAGACATTGTTCCATTGAAAATAAACATAGAAATGGACGCAGAAAATTAGCGTGCTGCACGGAGACTTGTTAGACAGACTGGGGTGGATAGAAAAAGACCGTTTTCAGATGTAACAAGGAAGTTCAATAAAAATAATAATGCTTATGTGTCAAAGAAAACTATACGGCGTTGTTTGAGACGAAATGGTTACAAAAGATGTGTGTGTAAAAAGAAAATACGGATCCGAGTGGCAAATCGTGTGAAACGTGTGCGATTGTGTGCAATACCATGAAAAAGAAACTAGACTGTTGAAAATGACCGGAAAAAAAGTAATTTCCCCTGACGAAAGTCAAATTGCCATTGCTAATGATCATAGAGTATATATATGGAGAAAAAGTGAAGAATCCTGGCTGCCGGACTGCATTAGTGTCATGATCTGGGGATGCATTACATATGATTGCTTAGTAGAGTGAATGGCAACATTAATTCTGAAAAATACATAGATATTTTGGAAAATAACTTGTAGCCTGTGGTAGCAGGCACTTTTTTGATAATAATTATCTGTTTATGGATGACAATGCACCCGTCCATCGATCTCATATTTCCACAAATTACAAAGATAACAGCAATATCCCAACACTGGAATGGCCCACACAGTCCTCTGATTTGAATCCCATAGAAAATATTTGGTTGAATAAATTCAGTTGATGAACTCTGTGACAAAATCTTTGAAATCTGGAATTCATTCTCAGTAGAATATGTAAAAAATCTGTATGCATCGCTTCTAAAACGAGTGCGCCGAGTCCAACAGGCCCGAGGGTACGTCACAAAATATTAAGGTAACACTTAGTTTTCTTACTTTTTTTACGTAAAATATGGAATATTTGGCTGCAATTTTTTGCATAAGACAATTTATTTGTGCAATTCATAAATTACATAAACACGTTTAATTACCGGCAAGTGTTTTCGAAAAACAAAATGGCGGCGATCATCATGCGAATACTTTTGTCCACAGTCTGTATGCGTATAGATGTGCAAAAGGTATTTCATTTTTACCGTAAATGCCACAAGTTTGATCTTGCAATGGTCCAGAAAAGGCATATCGAAAATATAAAATCTTTTAGAGTGTTGATACAATATCTTTTTACTTCTAATTAATTTGTATAAACATACAACACAACAGTTGCGCAGAATTACTAGATCTTTCCAACGTTATCATGGAACGTTCTACACTATTGACGAAAAAAGTGTTGAGACTGATAATTACTGTTATTTTTTCCGTTGTTGCTGATAATTTAAGATGTTTCTGATAAATTCTGATAATTACTGTCATCTTTACTGTTGAGTCTGATAAATACTGTTACTGTGCTGTCGATGCTGCGATTTACTGATGATTATAGTTGTCATTGTTTTTGAGTTGAGAAGGTGCTAAAAAAAAAGCCCGAGTGATGATGAATTGTTTTAAAGAAAGTATTTTGTCAACAAATTCATTACAGTCTATCTCCTAGATTGACTCTAAATGAAAAAGTCACATGATTTCTTTGATTTCATATTTCATTATTCATTTATTTATTTTTATTTTATTATTATTTTTTACATCTTAATATTAAAAATAGGTCATTGATGTTTATATTTTCCATTATCTTTATATTTCTTATTTGTTGTCAATATCTGAGGGGGAAAATGGTGTTGTTTATGCAGTGGTAACTCTACCAAAGTAATTTTATTAAACACGTTTTTATTCACAAAGGTTGAAAAAATAAATTCCCATCTCAAATTTTTTTCATGTGTCATTAAAAGTTTATAGGAGGCATCTTTTATACAGTCAATGGTTGCAATTATCAATTTATCTTTTCAGACTGCTGATTTTACTATGTAAATAATACGCGTTACCAATTTCGATGCACCAGATGCGCATTTGGACAAATTATATCTCTTCAGTAATGCTCATGCCAAACATTGGAAATCCGAAATATTAATTTGAAAAAAAACAAAACAAAACTGATGAGATGGAAAAAGGGGTGCAAAAGAATGGAGCTAATTACGTCGAAGGATCAGAACTATGCATGAGGGTGCTTAATTTTTAAATAAATTTATATTCATATGTACAGTCTTCAGATTCCCAATTTTGGTATTAAACCAATAGTTCATACAAAAAGTTGAAAGAATGTAAGGTTTCTTTTAGAGATATATTTGAAGATTCCTTTTCCGATCCCACGTCTTCTATTTCAATATGTTCTGCGAAAAACTGTAAAACCCGTGACATTTTGATAACTAACACTTCTTTCACCAGTCATCTTATTGGGCATAGCTTTTATACCAAAGCTTGGGAAAATCTATACTGCAAATCTTCTAATGTTGTCTACAGAATAGAATGTAATCTTTGTGGACTTGTTTATGTTGGTGAAACCAAGGGATCACTTAACAAAAGAATATCAGGTCATAGATTTCAAATTAATAATGGAGGTCAGTAGCTTTTCTACAAGCATTTTAATTTACCTGATCATTCTATTTTGTCAATGAAAGTTAGAATTCTAGAAAAAATTTACCACCACACAAACAGTCCATCAATGAGTACACCTTTCCGTAGACAACGAGAAGAGTTTTGGGTTAGAAAATTAGGGACAGCCTTTCCCTATGGATGTAATGACAATGTCGATAGTTTTGAAATCTTTGCAGTCCACAGTGTCACAATGTAAATGTGATGGGACTTTGTAACCATACACAGAGACGTAAGTGTAGTCACGGATATCGGTCTTACAATAAACCTTTAATACACGATGTCTCTTTTGATTCATTCGCACCAAACTTTACTCTGTCCCTTTGAAACTTTTAAATAGTCCTCTTGAAAAGGTCAAGAAAACTCCATTTTTTGATTCCTCGACACCAAAAGATAGGCTCGGATCTGTGATTATGGATATTGCAAATCATAGTCGTTTTAAACCACCACGTTTTACAAAAGAAAATGCAGCTAAAACAATCCGTTTTTTCCTTAAACTTCAATATGCCAACAAAGGAATTGACGCGGTTAAATACAACTTATATTCGTAATCACAAAAGGGTCCAGTCTTGTATTCCACTGTATTTCAAGTTAAAGACTACACCTTGTATTTCCTACAAATATACATCGACTATTGCTTCCAAACATTTTAATTACAAGAAAACATTACAGGGCTTTGATATCGAATAACTGAAACATAATCCTCCATCGTGGTCATGTTCTTCTTCACCCTATAACTATAGTCCTGCTGGACACGTTATTACTGGTGATGTAAATATAGTTAATAATGAGGACCTTAGATCACTAATTTTAAAAGGTCCTAAATATAGGGAACCCCGATCCTTCAACTGGCGTCTGAATTTCATAAATATTATGGATTCTGTAGAGGATTACCGATGGGCCAGACCTTGACACTTTGTCAGAATGGATTAAATGTATCAGATGTATGTAAAATTCGCGCATTAAAAGATTGAGGGGCAATATGAGAACCATCTATTCTTTTGTATTCAATAATCCAGAAGTGAAAAAAGAATTAGATGGATTACATGATCAGTACGTACTGGTCCTTGCTGACAAAGCAGGTAACAAAATTGTCTTTGTTTGTAAGGCTCATTATATTAAATGTATTTTAGAAGAACTTGGATTTAATTTTAATGGTTGGTAATACAACTTTTACCCATAGTTCCCTTTCTAAGGAAGACATTCTTCAAAATCATATGTCAGTTTTGAATATATTTTTAATATTCCAAACAACCAAAATGAATTTGAATTACCATATCTGTATTGGATTCCGAAACTTCATAAAAATCCTTGCAAACAAAGATACATAGCGGGTTCCAGTAAATCTTCAACCAAGCCTCTTTCTTTACTCCTCACTAAATATTAACAGTAGTGAAGGAGAAACTTCAAGAGTACTATGCAACAATATATTCGAGAAGTGGTGTAAATCAGATGTGGATACTTAAAAATTCCAAGGAACTTTTAGAAAATTTGAAATCACAAGATTTTACCAAAATCAACAGCTTAAAAACTTACGACTTTTCAACTTTATACACAACCATTCCCCACGATTAATTAAAGTCCAGGCTTTTTGATATCACTGACAGCTGCTTTTTCAATAAAAATGGAACACGTAAATTTACTTACCTTGTCATTGGTCATTTGCAAAATTATTTTGTTAAAAAACATTCTGATTGTACACACATGTACTCTGAAGTTGACATTAAAAAGATACCTGAGTTTCTGATTGACAATATCTATGTGGTTTTGGAGACCAGGTCTTCCAACAATCTGTCGAATTCCCATGGGTACCAATTGCGCCCCGTTATTAGCAGACCTTTTTTTGTATTCATATGAAGCAGAATTTGTCCAAAATCTTATACCTGAAAAGAAGAAAACACTTGCTGTGGCCTTCAACTCGATATTTAGATATATCGACGACGAATTGTCAATTAACAATGGTTATTTCCATTCTGATGCATTCTTATGTCGATACGATATATCCCGGTGAGCATGAGATAAAAGATACCACAGAGTCTGACACATCTGTTTCATATTTGGATATTTAACTTGAAAAAGACGTTAATGGTAATCTAATAAAGGCTTTATGATAAACGTGATGACTTTAACTTTTCAATCATCAACTTCCCTTACTTATGCAGCAATATACCTTCATTATCTGCATACGGGGTTTATATATCTCAGTTGATTCGATACGCAAGAGCATGCTCTACGTATGTACAATTTCTAAAACGAGGTAAAAATATTGACAAACAAGTTGATGAAACAAGAATATCAGAAGTCTCGTTTAAAGTCATCGTTTCGTAAGTTCTATGATCGATACAATGACCTTGTCAGCAAATACAATTTATCATTGAGTCAAATGCTGACTGACGTTTTTCATACTAATTGTTAGGCCATTATTTACACTCTAAATTGTCGATGGATTTTTCCGTCACATGGCGGGTGTGACCGGTTGGCAGGGGATGCTTACTCCTCCATAGCACCTGATCCCACCTCTGATGTTTTGGAGGTCCGTGTTTGTTCTGCTCCTATTTTGTATTGTTTAATGGACTTTTGAGCTTGAATACTGTTCGTTATCTCTATATATGTCATAAAGTTTGCCACGGCATTTAAATACATGTATTTATCCGTATTTTCAAGTTACTATCTATCAATGATCTTCTTTGAAGAATATTACAATGCTACCCTTCTGTTAAGTTTTTGGCCTGGGGCCCTCCTTATTTTACAAACTACTAATCTAAAAAAAATTCAAAGATGCTATCCTCTACTTTAAAACATATTCAAACCTCAAGTTCACTTCCCTCATATTCCCCCAAGATGTCACATCTCACCTATACTAGTCTTTCATTCCATCATAAAATGACCCCCTCCCCAAAAAGTGATCTACAGTATATATCACCGATTTTCTTCAGATGTGATTTCAGACCTCACACAGTACACTTTCTAATACTACTAACCTTCTCTAAGCCACCTGAGGGTCTTCTGTGTCCCCTCCCCAAAAAGTGATCTACAGTATATATCACCGATTTTCTTCAGATGTGATTTCAGACCTCACACAGTACACTTTCTAATACTACTAACCTTCTCTAAGCCACCTGAGGGTCTTCTGTGTCCCCTCCCCAAAAAGTGATCTACAGTATATATCACCGATTTTCTTCAGATGTGATTTCAGACCTCACACAGTACACTTTCTAATACTACTAACCTTCTCTAAGCCACCTGAGGGTCTTCTGTGTTGATTTACGCTCTTGTCAGCTGATTTTTGTTGACAATGTTTAGTTTTTTGACCGTGGAGGAGTGGTCATTTCTGACCCACAGGGACGAGCTTCCAGTCTGTAACATGTTCAACTGTAAACAAAGCAGATGATGGTGATATTAGACAGAAACAATTTTCAAAATTAAACAAGAGGCCAAAGGGTCTTAACGTTCACCCGAGTACATGTGTATAATACAACTATTTAGAGGATCCATGGAGTATAGAGTATAAAACAAACTGATACATGAAGCTTTGTTGCTCAAAAGCAAGAGAAATAGGATGATCAGTATCAATGAATAATTAGTCTAGTATTCAGTAACAACTCATAAATTAAGTTCTAATCTATCGAGCATTTATCCCTATCACCATGAAGACTATTAGCAAACTATTATGTATGTTATGTATGTGTGGGATATTTCATCTGTACAGTGCTGCTATCCCACAAGTTGACATGGGATGGGATTGGATAGGATTCAGGATTGAGGATTAACGATAGAAACATATAGTAGTTGATCCAATCCTATCCTATCCTATTCTGTATCCTACAGCCAATCAGATTCGAGTAAAGGTTGATTCATATTTAAGAATTAATTACAAAAAACGGAATATGATTTAAAACGATTACAAAAATGAATTATTTATAAAATACAATAGAAAATAAACCCTTTTTTTCTTAACACCCCTTAATTATTAACTTCGAGTAACACGGCGTACGATTTAATCGTGAACGATCATCGGAAGAATCTCCGCATGAAAACAACGAAGCGTTTGGACATCAATAAATCTTATTTTCTTCAGCAAGTTTGGAAGATCACAGGAATCGGCAGTTTTATCCATAAAGCAATGTAAACAAGAACCAGTGAGCTTAGCGAGCGTGGCGAGCGAAGCGACAGGAATGTAACGCGTTTTTGGCGAATTCTGCTCTGGTGCTTTATTTAATTAAACTAACAACAAAACGCGGTATAATTTATGTCAGTCGATGTTTTTAACCTGGTTTCTGGTTCAATTACCATTTCAATTGCCGTACTAAAGGGGGGGGGGGAGGGGGGGGGTCTTAATCATATCGAATGGCAAGCATAAAAAGTTAGGGTGAAGGAAGGAATTTTTTCTCTCTAACAATAGATTTTATATATGTAAAGTATAAAAACAAATTGTAGTGTATTACATTTAACCACACTATCAATTTAATTCGCTCCAAAGATATTTGATTAACTGGATTTCTGCAGTACCATTTATAATTCTCAGAACTAGTTCTAACATGTATTTCTATAGTAATTGGAAAAAAAAAAAACGTGTTAGAAATAAATATTGTCATAATTTTGCCGAAGTTGGTAAATTAATTGACATGGATTATTATCTCCTCATTATCGTCTTTAACATAACAACAAAATGTTGCAGTGCTTGAAGTATCCGTATATTTCCCGTATTTAAAATTTAATTCTTCAGCATCGTTTTGCATAGGTACATACTTATAACAGCATTTATTTTCCAGATTAATCTAATAAATAACCTAACAGCTAATTTAGAATAATAATAAAACACTTTGTAGATAATTTTTCCCGTGAATCAATGTTCCTTTAAACACGATATGTTAATTATTGAATTTCAAAACCTGTAAATCCTTACTTACAAAAAAGGATAAGTCCCTTCACTTCGGAGTTCCGAATGACAGTGAAGACTGAAGGATAAGTGAACGCTGAATGCAAATTGAACGCAAAGTGAACGAACGGATGGTGAACGCTTTGTGAACGGTGAACGCGAGCGCACGGTGAACGCTGAGCGCAAAACTGAGAACGGAGAGCGAACGGTGAACGCACGGTGAAGGCACGCTGAACGAACGGTGAAAGAACTGCGAACGAACGGGAAAAAGGGAAAGTAGAACGTTTCAGGGTCTCTACATTGAAGAAGCAATTACCCTGAATAAATATTGTGAACTTGGTCAAGCATTTTTTGTTCTTCATTTAGACCCTGAATAACATTCAAGATCAAATGTTAAGGTCAAAAACAAGATTTATTTTAATATGGGTTATAAATACTGTAACTACTGTGGATTCATATGCATGTTTTATAAGATTGAAGGAAAATGTGTGTGTTCACTGCAATAATAATTGCTGTCAATCTTTCTGACTATGATGATCTATTAAAATATTTTCTGTTAAATATGAATTAATTAAATTCTCATTCATAAAATATGATATTTGAAATACATGTGTACGACAATGAACTAACCATAAAATGAGAACAAACTGAAGTGAATTAAGAAAAATTAACATTTTGAATATCTTGATTTTTATTTAGCAAACATGATAAAGGTTTTGCATGTTTGTAAGATATTCACATTTAAAACAATGATGAACTGAACATCTCAAGCCAGAATAACTTTAAAAAAATGAATATAAAACAATTCTTTATCATACATTTAAAATCAATTTTTACACGTTTAATATATAAAAGTCAAGATGTTCTAAATGTCTCTTCTCGATTCATTGTCTTGTCATATCGTCTTCTTTAGATTTACATCAGTATGAAATCTAATATAGCATGTACATGTATAGGCGCAGTTAGATCTATATGTTACTTTTCATGGAGCTCAGTTTAGAGGAAAATAAAGTTTTCATAAATTTTACATGAAACAAATAACAGTTAAAACATCCAACATATCATACTTTTTTCATTATTCAGTATGTGTAAAGAAATTGTATTTTCAACGGGTACGGTAATTATACAGCGTACCTTCCCCGCATAAAGGTATTGGCATTCATGGTCTGATTCTTATAATTAAAAAGGTTAAATTTTGTTTGTTTATTCTACTTAATCATAACATTAGAGACCGTTCACGGTAGCTCAGTCGGTAGAGCGCTCGCTCCGTGATCGGGAGGTCGTGAGTTCGAATCTCGGCCGCGACAGACCCAAGTCGATAAAATGGGTAGCAACTGTTCCTTCGCCATGCGCTCGGCACTTTGAAGTGAAAGTTGCGGGTCTTTCGGATGAGACCTTAAAAACCGAGGCCCCGTGTCACGGCAGGCGTTGGCACGATAAAGATCCCTCACTGCTCAATGGCCCTGAGTGCCGAGTAAAGGTCAAAATTTGAAGCCCTTCGCCGGTATATGCATGGTGACGTCTCTATATGAGTGAAAAATTCTCGAATGGGACGTAAAACAACATACAATCAATCAATCATAACATTAGAAAAGTATCTGAAGACTTAGTTTTTTTTTTGTTTTTTTTTTTTGTTTTTTGTTTTTTGTTTTTTTGTTTTTTTGTTTTTTCAATTTTTGTCCCCTCTCTTATTCTAAGCCCATTTATTTATCGAAGTGTATGAATTCGGAAAAAAAATCCTAAATACTGTGACGTCTGTCGATCATCCTTAGAATGTGAAATTAAAAATTAATTTTTCTGAAAGTTTACTTTCTTTACATGTTCTCTAGATCAATACTTGCCTATGTTTTATTACTGTCCTTTTGCTACATTTTAACTGGGTACTAGAAAATTAATTCGTGCGGGGTGTCGGGCATTAGTGGATGTCGATCTCGATTATTTTTTCTCTATTAAAACATATTAAATAAAACATATAATTATAACTGATTTTTATACGATGATCATTTTATTACATTTTTTTCGTTTTGTCAAATTAACTCCTAAATATTAAAAAAAAAACTGAAAGTAGCAGGATAAGATAGTATAGGATTACACTGAAATCACAGGATAGGATTGTGGTCAAGGAATCACGATAGGATAGGATTGTCAACTTGTAGTATAGCAGCACTGTACTATTTAAATCCCATATTGTGACCTCTCATATCTTTGATTGAATGATTGTATGTTGTTTAACGTCCCTCTCGAGAATTTTTCACTCATATGGAGACGCCTCACATCTTTGAAGAACATTTAATAAGGTAAGTTATTTTTGTCTCATTCTGATTTATTTATTATTTACAAGTCTACCTGATCATTAAAACTGTGAAAGTGCTTTCTGTATTATACAATAAAATTTTTGGCCTAATTCTCTTTTTTCT
Organism: Saccostrea echinata; assembly: GCF_033153115.1. Classification (NCBI taxonomy): domain Eukaryota; kingdom Metazoa; phylum Mollusca; class Bivalvia; order Ostreida; family Ostreidae; genus Saccostrea; species Saccostrea echinata. Next base: position 5,410,938 of record NW_026889766.1, read on the forward strand.
GTTAACTTTCCAAATACATCATTAACAGTGATTATTAATCAAAAGTGGATAGCAAAGGGAAATAACTTCTCTCAGTAGAATACAAATAAAGCCCTGGTCAGGACCAAAACACTTGACCAAATGGTCTTGATATTCAAAAATCTGGTAAAACTATCCTTGCTTATTAAAACTTTTATTCTGTTTGCCCTTACTATGCCAAAATTTAGAGAAGATTTTCAAAGAAATAATGCATTTTCACTACAGATTAAACACAGCTCAACCCTAACACCAAAACCTATGACCCATGGTCATAAAATTCGCAAATGTGGAAGAGATATCCTAATCATCATTACTATGCACTCAGTTTAAGAGTTTCAATGAAATAACACATTTTCACTATATGATCAATATAGACCCCCATCCCCAGAAAACACCACAACCCCTGACCCTGATACAACAAGTTTTAAAAATTTTGTAAGAAGCAATATTGGTCATTATAACTATGCACTTTGTTTACCCGCTCAATACTAAGGGGCAGACAGTATCATTTAGCAGAATTAATCCTTTTTCACTATATTATCAATAGAGCCCCACCCTTACACCAGAACATATGACAAAGGGGCCATGAAACTCACAATTCTGGAAGAAGCACACTTGTTCATCATAACCATACACTTAGTTTCTTTGCTTTATAACCCGGAGCAGAAAAGAATAATTTCAAAGAAATTATGCTTTTCGCTATATAATCATCCCCCCCCCCCCCCGCTCTTTCCCAATCCTTGGGTAATGAATTTCTGAATTTTGAATAGGGTATCCTTGGTTATCATAACCATACACTTAAATTGTTTGAATAATACCCAGGAGCAGAGAACATTTTCAAAGAATCGATGCATTTTAACTATCATCAAAGAGACCCGCCCTAACACCAGGACCCCTGACACAGGGGCCCTAAAATTCACACTTTTTGAAAAGGCAGCCTTGCGTACATGTATCATAACTATGTATTTAGTTAGTTTGTTTAATACCCAGGAGAAGAGAAGAGTATTTTCAAAGAAACAATGCACTTCCACTATATAATCTATATAGCCTCTCCCTAGCACCAGAGCCCCTGACCCTGGGGCCATGAATTTCACAATTTTGGTAAAGGGCTAAATGCTTTTTTACAATCATGCCAACATTTTGAATGCTTGATGTCTACGAGTAAAGAAGAAGTTTTTTAAAGATTGCATTAATTTTGGTGGTTTTAACCCTTATGCCCAATGGGGGCAGGGGCCATGAAATTAAAATTTTTGTCTCCCTTCACCAATAGATGCTATATGCCAAAATTGGTTGAAATTGGTTTAGCGTTTTCAGAGAAGAAATTGAAAATGTTCAGATGTTAATGCACGACGGACGACACACAAAAAAGATAGCAATAGGCCACATGAGTGACTCGACCTAAAATACAAGGCAAAGGTTTTTCAAATGTATTTTAAACGTCTAAGTTCCAACTATTGTAGAATTAGGTAGAGTCAAATGTACCATGGTATCTTGCATTACAGTAGAAAAGTGACTTTTAGTATTCTTCAATAACACACAGACTACAATAAGCTGACAGTTACAAATGTATACCTCTACAAAGATTTTCCACCCAAGAGCTTCCTTGTACTTACATACACATTCAAACTTCAAGTTACCTTCCCCCAAGAAGATGTAAATCTCACCAATACTTACTTTTCCATCCTAAATTGATCTATCCAAACAATTTCCTTTTTGCATTAAGATATCAAATTTGTACAGTACTTGCATATCCCTCATAGGATGACACATTAGCGTCCGGCAGGAACTGACCAAACTCGACTGGTAGATTCTACTGGTTCTGGAACAGTTTGGTCACCTAAGAGTAGACTTCAGCCTCTGTTAGGGGTTTACAACCAGGGACATGATTTTAACGTCACAAAACATCTGTGACTTATCAGTTTTACATTGTCTGTGTTACAAGTCTACTGCCATCAAAGTTTTCAATCTTAGTCTAGTATGGTCTGGCAGCACATGGACTAGGTACGTATAAACCTACAAACATCCCTAGAAAAGATGTTATCCAAACGCCTCCCCTACTCCCTTATGTTGCAAAATTCCCAAGCTCAATTCTATTAGGCAATACTTTTGTATATCAGATTCACACTTTATTTTCCAGACTATTTTTCCGGAAAACTACTCCGATATAGCTGCACAAAAATTAGACAATCAATTTTCAGTGCATTTGCTTGCACATGTTTTCTAGATATTTCGAAATACATTTTCTTTTAGTATCTCACAATATTTACCTACATGTTTAAAATAGCAAAGACTTTCATTGAAAAACAGGCGAGATATAACCAAATAAGTAATAGGCAATCATAAATACGTACACGTGCAGATTTGATCATAGCATAATGTAAAGATGCACTACTCTTAGAGATCTACCTTTTGAATTTCGTCCTATTAGTTTCAAAATAACGAAAGTAAAGGCAATTTTAATTTTCAACCAATCAAATTGCAGCACACATACATGGTCAGTATTTTGAAGAATTCTCTAACATATTTTTTTGGAAAACTTTGTAATATATGTCCATAAAATTAAACGTCATTGTATTTCGTCAAAAACATGTAAGTTATTGGGATTTTTGTGTCAGCCAATCACAGTGAAGCAGACGTGCATGCTCGGGTTGCTTTTGCTAATTCACTCAAATATCCTAGATTACACAACTAATTTACGTTAATATACTGACGTTCAAAGCATATCATCAAAAAATTGGAAAGTATAAATACTGTTTCAAATATAAAAATCATCATGTGAGCACAAAATGTTCCGCAAATTTACATAACATGCCTGTTAACCCTAAAAAGGTTTCGTGTCAATTGGATAAGTAGTTTCCGAGAATACTCGCAGACTAAGAGCCACCGGGGATTAAATTGAAAAAAAGAAAGTAAAAGTAAAAAAATTAAAGTCTGCTATTGCAAGCAATAGTGCAAGTCACCCCGAACTGAATCACAAGTTATATGATTCTTCAATGCTAAAAGAAGTGAGTATTCGTAGACTCCTCCCCCCCCCCCCCCCCCCCCCGCCACAACCCTGCATTTCACACACAAACGAAAGACATTACATTTGCTAGCTTTGGTCGGACCAAAGTTACGGGAAGCGAAAGTAGCGCAAAGTACATGTCAAAACATGGCTGAAGCAAAATAATTCATGAATTTTTCTCTTCAAATCTGGCATTTCTGCATTGGACGGGGCTGATATTTCTTGTGAGATTACAAAGTATGTGTAAACTTCCTTAGTTTAGAGGAATCATGAACACTTCCAGTCTGCTAAATCTTTTGGATACCGCAGTGATGAGGTTTTAACGCAACTGCGGAAGAGGATTCCAGGATTGTCAATGAATTAAAACGATGGAAATTTGATTTAAATAATTCTCAATATCATTGAATGAAATTATTCATATGTATGTAATACATTCACCAGAAAACGCGAAATATATTGAATACAGCTGACAATCGCTTCTTTTTAAAGATGAAATCATTTAAAATATAATAATTATAATTTCTATAGACAAAACAGATGAAGAATAAATGCTGGAAAAATATAAAATCACATCAGTGGAACTGAATTTTATTAATGAAACGCATAAGATCTCCATATTAATTGTTTCGAAGGGGGTGTTCTTGAGAAAAGACTTCTTATTACACTGTCTTCTTTATTTGAAAGAGTTAAATAAAACTGCGCCCACAACATTTATACAATCCTTTTTATTTACCAAAAATTCAACACTACAGGAGTTTTAGCTCTACACTACGTACTTGTGTGTATTACTCAAGTAGCACCCCCTGTAAACTACATAAGTTTTAAGTGTTTAAGAAACGTTGGTCCTCCGTTTCTTTCTTTCTTTTTTTAATGCTAAGATATCTAATTTCTTTTTAATAATATCAAGAAACTGGTAATATAGCTTCAAAGCTTCAAAGACAGGCATTACGGAAAAAAAGAAATTATGAAGATAAAGAAAATGAATAATTCAAAACTTAAAAAAAAAAAAAAGAACCATAAACGTTTACACAACGTTTATGGCTACTCGTTTAAAGAAACTGCAAACACAACTTTTTCAATTTGTAAAAAGAACATCACCACGTACAAATCACCTAACATATTAAATGACAAAAATATGCTGTAGTAAGAGTGAAAAAGTAATTTTTAAAATGAAACTTCTGAGAGCATACAAAGGTGACATGGTAGCAACATTTCTTAAATTATTCTTTTTATTCTAATGGCAACGTTGGTGAAAACTTCAAATGAAATTTGCAAAACTACGAATAGTGATTATTATTTCTGTGGAAGGTTTCAATAGGATTGTCAGAGCCTTTTACGAGAACATTCAATGACAAAACCAATTAAGTATGGAAACGGCTCGACTGCAGCTTTTTAAAAATTAATCGTTCTTTTTGTCAATTCTGTTCCATTATTTTACAGGAATCACTTTGATAGGATGCGACTAACAAGTCATTAAAGTTATAAAACAGATTTCATGAAAAATTACTAGAAACAACGAACTTTAAAAAAAATATTACTTTTCGTCTATTGCCATGGCAACAGTGACAATTATGAAATATTTATTGGGTTTTAGCATAACTACAATTGGTGATTATCATTTCTATAAAGTTTCATTAAGCTTGTCTGGGTCATTTACGAGAAACTTGCAGGACGGAATCACTAGCAATTTTTCACAAAATTGGACAAGTGGCATCAACTTTTCTTTAATTACTCTTATATTCCGTCCATTCTTTTTCCAATATTTTGCCTAAATTTTTTTGATAGGAGGCAAGGAACACTTCTTCAAAGTTTCAAAAGGATTTGGTTAAAAGCAGACGGGAAAGATGAAATTCAAAAGTACCACTTTTTATCAGTTTCCATGGCAACAGTGGCCATTTTGAAAATTTTGGAGAAAGATTACACATCTTTAGTCAGTGATCATTATAACAGTGGAGTTTCATCAAGATCAGAGCCATCTTTGAGAAATTGTGCGGACCGCGTTATTGGTCGAACAATACAATATGTATCCACGATTCATCCGGGATGATATAACAATATATTCACAAACTTCGTTTAGGGAACATAATGTAATAACAGTTTTTTTTCATAAGAATGGCTGAAAGGGAAAGTAGATAGGAAGACAACAATTTTAATTTTAATTTTCTTACTTTTAAAACAATTTTTTCTAAACTAAACATACACAAAGTGAAATTAGATGACCAACAAAGTAAAAGTAAATGACAATGTTAAGGTAGATGACAACGCAGCATCATTTTGACCAAAAGAGAAATTCATGTACAAAAGTATTACAATGCAATTTGGTATGAATGTAATATATAATAACATTATCTTCTACAATTTTTTTGACAAATAAGAAAAATTCATTGACACCAATATTACATTGCAATGTGTAAGAAAAATGTAATGCTACAATCTTACGAGATGCATTTCTTACAATCTTCAATCTGAGATATTCAATCTGCAATTCTGAAGTTTATGACTATTTACAGGCAATGCTTTTACAACAAGCATTCTGAGAGTATTGCATTAGCAATACTAGTCCCCTACCGGCAAGTGTAATCTGGTTCCCGTTAAAAATTGAAAATGCCATAATTTCGTCAAAAATCAATGAAGCGGAACGAAATGCAAACTTGATCTGTAACTCATCAAGATAAAGTCACATACCAAAAATCAGCTCAATATCTGCAAGCGTTTAGGAAAAAAGTGCGGAAAACCAAGTGGGACAGACTGACAGACAGACAGAGGGGCAGCTAGAAGGACAGACATACAGACGGACGGACAGACTCAGAGGAAACCTATAGTCCCCTCCGGTTTCACCGGTAGGGGACTAATAATAAGAGGTTTCTGATTCCTAAAATTACAGCCCAAGGTATGTACATGTAAGGATGTTATTGTCATACAGTGTCCATGCACAAATTGAAGATTTTATTTTACAGAGACATTGTAACAAAATTTACAAATAATTTATACGGAAAATAAAAATTTGCAGATCATATAACCACACCTATATGGAGACAAATTCGACATGTTCTAAATATTAAAGGATGAGTATACATTTTTAAAATTGTAAACTGGGCTCTGATTAAATGTTTTTAAACATCTCGTAAATACATGGACAAAACTTCAGTTCTGCATCTAGGCAATCTTATCAAAATATGATCACTCACAGATAACATGAATAAATATACAAGGATATTTACGTAATATGCAAAGTCAGAGGAAATGCTGACTTCGAAAAAAAATGTTACATTGATTTTAGATGTAATCAAATTTGAAACACTGTGTTCCTGCAGCTGATGTAAAAATATACAGACTGTATGTATTTTAAGAGATTTATACAGTTTATTACTTGGATACAAAGACATTGAGTATGACAGATGATTGACTCATAGATTAACATAATGAAAATATACAACAAACGTGAAATATAACTCAGTCCTCTTACGATCATATATAACAAACTTTACTGGGGGATTAGGTATTTCTCTATGTAACCAAATTCAGATTCCTGAATTAAAAAAAAATTACTGAGAGATTAGGTATTTCTCTATATAATTAAATTCACATTTCATTCCCGAATGTAAAAAAAAATGAGAATACCTACAGGATTATTCTATATAACACAGAAGTTTTTACAACGAAAATCTTATTTACAACTTCATCTTTTAAGGGTCCTCCACACACCCCCAGCTAATGTTATCATATTACTGAGCATTATTTTTACCAAGCATATCAGCCTTTAAAAACTGGCCAGGAGAAGTTAGTAATTTATACAGATTTTTAAAACAAAATAATTTCATAAAGTTCAAGATATTTTTCCCATGGAGTTTTCACACGTAACACAACAAGTTTTTTTTCTATCGTATATTATTAAGCTCACAAACTAACCAAAAACAATTGTATCGCTGAACATATTTTTAAAGAAATTAATTTAAGTGATATAAAATAAATAAAACTCTTTTTTCTCTGAAATACATCTAGAAAAAAAAATACGAAGACTCCTGATAGTATGGAAGATATATTAATGAATTAAATTACAACAATAAATTGAATTAAAATTAGATTCACTGATGAAGAAAATGTATTTTCAAAATCTTTGGTATAAAAGTTCCTTTTTAGAGCTATCTTTCCTGTTTCCCGGGACTGAAAAACTTAGGTAAGTCTCCTCATATATCACCATACTCAAGTTACTCATTATTTACTACTGAACTAGAGAGATATAAATGAGCTAAACTAGAAAAACACACTATTTATCAATATTTATAAACACAAAATGAAATATGTATTACTGAAATACACAAATTAGTGTGCAAAAATATCAACTTTCAACACAGACTTTGTTGACGATATGGCAATGGGTTGATTAGCCTGAAAGTATAAATAACCTTAAACTTTTCTCGTTATGCTGTTAATACCTGTTATTTACGAATTATAATGTAACATAAACCCTAAGGTCTGTTGTTCTTTTATCTAAAAAATAGATATCTTTTTTCTATCGGTCACTGCGTCATCATGCCATGTGTTCATTGTTTATGAATAGGGTGTCGCTCTCAGTTTACTGCATACTTTTCCCTTTCCAAAAGCTTTATCTCTACACCATTTCTAAGACTCTCATACAGGTGGTGCCAGGCAAATCGTCAGTGCACAAACTCTATAAAACCGTAAGTATAGTATTTGTTCTCGATATACGTCAATAGTCACGGGGTGTGGAGGACCCTTAAGATCATATATTAAATCTCTTGTTTCCGGTACATATATATTTATATATATATATAAATAATTAGGCTGCTATTTTTATTCCAATGCAGTGACGTGCATGATGGCATGAAGTAAATACGCATGTGAAAATAAATTCTAAAAATTCCCAAGATTAAATGACATGCAACCTTTAATAAATGAAAATCCATCATTTGAAAAACTTTCAACCTATGTAAATAATGACAATTAGTCGAATGCATTTTCCCTTTAAATATTTCATACAACATCTTTAAAAAGAGACTATATGCATCCATTCTACTGTTTTAAATGCATGAGTCAAGTTTTCTTCTTGAAGTTATCTTTAGACAATATTAAGCAACCCAGCAGGGTTTACAAGTAAACACATAGATAACAATTTGATTGATGATTATTTATCTGAGATAGAAGTACCAATATTAAGTGACGAAAATAAAAATATTCTAGAAAGATTTTTTCGACTTTAGAGGAATGTACTGAAGCTGTTTAAGGTATGAAACACGATTAGTGACCCTGGTCTCGATGGATTACCTAGTGAATCTTATCAATGTTTCTGAACGTAAATTGGCCCTTACTTTTATGATGCTCTTAAAGTAATGTATGACCAGGAGATGAAGGGTGCGTTCACAATTATTCCATTGGTTGATATTGGTGGTGAAAATTACCATTGGCAAAACATTGGTACAAATGTTTACCTTTACTAACTTCTTTTTGGTTACGAATTCTGCAGGCCAACCACATTCGCGGCAGAATTACCGACGCAGATTTTCGTTTATTAGAGTCACCAACAAGATGGCTAAAAGGACCGTTCCTGGTAGAGCGAGTGAAATTTTCTCATAAATGATACCACTTAAGATGAATTAAACAGCTATTTAAGAGAGAATACTGTTATCTCTACATAGTTGGTAGAAATGAACACTTTTTTGGCAAAAAATATCACCTGAAGACAAGAGATCATATAAAGTTATGTCCATAAGAATAATTTCTTCTATTTAAGCAGTGTAATAAAAAGACTTCTTATTGAATTTGTTATTTCTGAAAAATGGTGAAAAACTAAACATTTTCCGTTGGTTACCACTGATTATCATTTGTGACAATTAGTAACCAAGTGGTATCATTAGTCACCTTTGGCAACGTTTGATATAACCTTTGGCTGTTTTGTCCTTGGTTTACCAATATGCTGTTCACAGTTTTAAGGCAACCAATTGCACCATTGTTTAACACTGGTGCCAAAGACAGCCAATGGCAGAATCGATATTTGTACCAATGGAAAAATTGTGAACGAACCCAATGTCGAACACACAACGACAATCAATATTATTGTTAGTTTTTGAAAAAGGAGATAAACATTTATTGAAGAATTATCGTCCAATAAGTCTGAAAAACACTGATTATAAAATTATAGCGATTGTATTTGCCAAAAGATTACAAAAAAAAAATAAATCTGGCTTAATCAATGAAAACCAAACTGCGTACATAAAATTAAAGGACGATACATTGACGAAAGCACCAGGTTGAAATTGGACATTTTTGAATATTGTGAATCGGAGAACCAAGGAGGAATTTTGTTATTTTAGACTTCGAAAAAGCTTTTGATTTTACTGAATGGAACTTTCTTTTTAGAGTATTAAAGAAAATCAATATGGGTAATAACTTTATCAAATGGGCAACCATTCTATATACAAACAAATACAATACAAAACCAAACCACAATTTTTAAAATGAAAAACAATGGATGTTTTCCAAAGCGTGTACAATGACAAGAAGAATTAGACGGGGATGTCCCCTATCTGCACCCTTTTCCTTTTTGTAGCTGAAATATTGGCAATTAAAATACAAAATAATCATAACATTAACGGTATCTCAATAAATAATCACGAGGTTAAAAATATACAACACGCAGATGACTTAACGGTAGCATTAAATGACGAATTAAACATGAAGAATACATTAGATATACCTGTAGAAAAAGCATTTTGCAAATGTGTTGGTTTTAAAATTTATACTACTTAAATAGGATGTATTCTGCTTGGGAAGATGAAAAACGCTTTAGACGAGCTTTGCGGAATTAAAGTTACAAAAAAGCAAATAAATGTTTAAGTATTTAATTAGGTCACGATAAAGATGAATGCTACAATAAAAACTGGATGAAAATAAATTATAAAATGGAAAAACTTTTTTGAATTCTGGAAACGGAGAAAATAAACTCTTTTTTGGTAAAGCTTGTATTACTCGGACGCTTGCTATTTCTAAACTAATATAAACGTCGTCAATTTTATGTCCTCCCGATATTATTTTTATTATAAAAAATACAAAGATTAATTTTTAATTTTTATGGAAAAAAACGGAGAGAATTAAAAGTAATACGCTGATCGGCGACATATCAGAGGTGGACTATCTATAGTCGATGTAGAATGTAAACTAAAATCATTAAAAGCAGCGTGGATTCCACGATTGCTTAATTCAAAAAGGTTTACTGTTCGATACTTAAAATGATTTTTGTAAAAAAAAAAATTAAAAAAAAAAAAAAAAAAAAAAAAAAAAAAAAACAATGTTGCTATTCATTTTCTTTTAAAATGTTCAACAACAGGCGTGGAGAGTTTCAAAAGCATACATGTTCCAATATTTTATAAAGAGGTCCTAAGTTGATTTAACGATTGTAAAATTGAACTAAGTTTTGAGAAAAGACCATCTGATGATATTTTGCAACAATCAATTTGGAATAATCGTTATTTGGTCTATAAAGGAAAACCTATCTTATTTGATAATTGGATTAAATCTGGAATTTTATACATTTGTGGTTTCTTTCATGACAAAGGATATTTTAGACATCTAAACCATTTTTCGATATTATTGGCAAATCTAATTGGTTATGTGAGTACAAAATTCTGTTGTCGGCCACTAAGAACATTCGTAAAGTTCACAAATTTTCACATTCAAGCAATATAAATAAACAAAACGTCATGAATTTCAACTTCCTTACAGGCGTTTTTAACATATCTTGAAAATCAAGTAACTTTTTTCTACAAGAATCTTATTTAAAAAAATGTTTTGTGGACCATCTTTTCAAGCAATATTATCTAAAGATTTTGAATATATGAGGAGTCGAACTGGAGAAATATTTATGAATGTAAGATTAAAGATATGAAAGATAAACACATAGCAGAATTCAGCTACAAGTTATTGAATAATGTATTATGTAACAATGCCTTTGTGAGTAAGTGGAAAAAAGATGTATCGTGTATGTGTGTACATTGTAACAAAAAAGAAAATGTGAAACACCTAATTTTTGAATGTGATAATGTGTCTAATATATGGAATACTACAAGCAGCTTTTTATCATTTAAAATTCAGCGGAAATATACTGTTGTTGGTTTTTTTCCATGAAAAAAAAATGATGAAACTAAATCTCTAAATTTACTTATTACTTATGTAGCATATAAAATATATAAACATAAAATGTTATGCAGATTAGACTTTTTAAGTGAAACTGAATACAACATACATAATCATGTGCATAAATGAATTTGCTTTTATTCTTCAGTACCACGCTATGTAAATGTAAACATTGAGTAAGATTTTTGAAAATCTTTTTAAAATAATGTAGTACAAAATTATTATTTTTGTATACAATACTACTGAGAAGAGACCTGTCTTCCAGTAGTGCTGTCATAAGGGGGTAGCAAATAGACTGTGATACGTATTGTGGCTCCCTCTACTGACAGCTACTTAAATGATTCATACTTTAATTCATGGTGTATACTATATTAATATATTTTGTTGAAAAGACATATTCAGGGATTTTTTTTTAAATTTGAAACATCTTGCATGATGTAATAGGACATAGTTATTATTGTTTAGAAGGAGTTTAGTCCGGGCCCCATCCCTGGCAGTTGCCTTATTTTTTCTAAATGTTAGCCTTTATATGCTGTTATCGATTAGGATCTGGGAAATAATTGGAGAAAGAAAAAAAGGAACCCAGCAGGCATTTCAACGTTGATTCAACGTTGAATTTCGGTTGCATATGAAAGTTTAGGCAATGTTGAGACATCAACGTTGTTTCAATGTATATTTTCAACTTTGAATAGACGTTGAAAGTGGGTTGAACTTTGGTTGATTTATAGTTGAATTTGGTTGCAAATGAAAGCTGAGGCAACATTGAAACGTCAACGTTGTTTCAACGTATATTTTCAACTTTGAATAGACGTTGAAAGTAGGTTGAACTTTGGTTGATTTATAGGTGAATTTTGGTTGAAAATGAAAGTTGAGGCAACGTTGAAACTTCAACGTTATTTCAACGTCAAATATTAACATTGAAAAAGGGTTGAACATTGGTTGAAATTAGGTTGCTTTCGGTTAAAATTGTTTGGTTGTACAAACGTTCATATTTGGTTGAAATCAAGTTGAATTCATATTGAGTTTTGCTTTATAAACATACATATTTCAAATTCTAATAAAAGTTTTTATTCAAATTTGCAATATACGTAAGTTGTTAGTAAGTGAATTTATTTTAAACTGTATTTTAAAGACAAGCATAAATCCGGGATGGATCCAATCACCGAATCTTAAAAATTACTTTTTAACAAAATTTATCTTGCCAGTGAAAAGCGGTTCACAGTAATTTGATCCAGGGTCATCATAGCACGCTGCTGTCTTAAACTAAATTCCACGAAGTGGCGGATCCACTTGTTTTAAATCACGCACATAGTTAAATCCCACAAAATGAGTCGTCGGTTGGAAAGGAATGAACAGGAGGCTCCAGAAAGGCAAAGCGTATTAACAAAGAGATAATGATGTTAAAGTCATTTATTTTGATAATTTGTGATCTCAAATGATAAGCACATACATGAATAATTTTAAAAATGAGGCCCAAGGGCCTTAACGGTCACCTGAGTATAATACAACACTGTATATTATTTATTGTTTAACGTCCCTCTCGAGAATTGTTCACTCCTATGAAGACGCCACCACTTACCGATGGAGAGCTGCAAATTTTGACCTAAACTCGGCACTAAGGGTCATGAAGCAGTGAGGAATCTTCTTCGTGTCAGCACCTACTGCGACAAGGGACCTCGGTTTATACGGCCTCATCCGAAGGACCGGTCTCCACGTCCCACAGTGGGATTCGAACCCAAAATAACCATAGACGTATAAAGCAAAATTAACTGAAAGATGAAGCATTGTTGCCCAAAAATTTCAAACATAAGTAATCAGAACTTACAGAGATCATCTCATTGAATGTTGTCTTTAAGTAAGGCAAAGTCCCACACTTAACTAATAATTCAGTAGTGTGCCTATCTAGATGTAACATTTATGCAACTTTGATCTGATAGGGCTTGCAGTTACTTGGGAATGGACTTGACCTAAAAACTTTATACTAGTCACTCATTCAGAAAATATAAGTCAAATCCAGCATCTGATGCAAGTTTTAGAGTTTTCGTCCTGTGATACATCATCCATGCAAGTTTGGTTCAGATAGCCCTTATAGTTTCTTGGTAATGGACCTGCACCAAAAACTTTTACTTGGTCACTCATCTGGGAAATGTAGGTCAGATCCATCATCCGAAGCAAGTCCAGTAGTGTGCATCCTTAGATGTATCATCCATGCAAGTCTGTCAATATAGGGCTTATAGTTACCTAAACATAGGTAATTAAACATTGCGAAGCTCATATCGACGAATGTTATCTATAAGTAAGGCAAATTTCACATCAATTTCTTTTTCTAGTTAGTGCATATTCCAAGATCAATATCCATGCAAGTTTGTTTTAAGTACGACTTATAGTTACTTGGAAATAGACTTGCTCAGAAAACTTTTATCCTGTTTTCTAATCATGAAAAATTTTGGTCAGTTCCAACATCCAAAGCAAGTCTGAAAGTTTTCATCCTTAGATGCACCATCTATGCAAGTTTAATCAAAACAGGCCAAAATATTACATAGCTACTCCAAAAAAAAATTACCCTGGTCACTCATCTGGAAAATGTAGGTCAGATTCAGATCCAAAGCAAGTCTGGAAGTGTCATTTGGAAAATCTAGGTCGGATCCAGCATCCGACGCAGGTCGGGTATTGTACATCCCTAGATGCATCATCCATCCAAGTTTGGTCATGGTAAGGCTTATAGTTGCTTTGGAATGGACCTGCTCCAAAAACTTTAATCTGGCCACTTATTTGGAAAATGTAGGTCAGATCAAGCATCCGAAGCAAGGAGGTAGTGTCCATCTTTAATACTTGTTATGGGCACTCACCACTGAAGTATGAACAACTTAGTGCGGGCATTAACCAACTAATCTATGGTTTTCAAATCTCATCAGCTGTTAGTCAGGACATCAAAGTTTACCCATCTGTCATTTATATTGCGTTTCATCTAAGAATCTGACTTTGAGCATGCTTTGCTCATTTAAAAATGAAATTCATTTTTATTTTGTTTCTAAATAAATAACATTCTTTCCTGTATTCTCAATCAATCAAATAACCTGTGAATTAAATTATATACAGGATTTCTTAATCAATACAATTTAGCAAAGGGGAGTGACTTTCATTTGCTTCACCTTATGCAATTTTGAACCCTGTTTGCCCCCTAGATACCCAGGATCAGAGATAAAGCACATTTATTTATATTAATACATTTACATTTATAGTATTGCAATAGTTTGTTTGCTTAATACTCAGAAGTGGAGAAGAAGATTTTCAAAGAAATAATGCATTTTCAATATATATTCAATAGAGCCCACGGAACCTCTAACCTTGGGGCCACATCTTTCACAATTTTGGAGGAAGCATCCTTGCTCATCATAACTATATACTTTGTTCATCGGCTTAATACCCAGGAGCAGAGAAGATTTTCATAGAATTAATGCATATTTACTATATAATAATTAGAGTCCAGCCCTAGAACACCAGAACCCCTAGATTAGGGGCCATGAAATTCACAATTTTGGAAGAGGCACTCTTCCTTATAATAACTATGTACTTAATTCATTGGCTTAATACCAAAGAGCAGAGGAGAAGATTTTTAAAAAATTATGCATTTTCACTGTATGATCAATAGAGCCCCGCCCTAGCACCAGAACCCCTGACCCTGAGGCCATGAATTTCACAATTTTGGAAGAGGCACTCTTCCTCATAATAACTATGTACTTAGTTCATTGGTTTAATACCCAGGAGCAGAGGAGAAGATTTTCAAAGAATTAAAGCATTTTCACAATATTATTATTAGAGCCCCGCCCTAGCACCAGAACCCCTGACCCTGGGGTCATGAAATTCACAATTTTGGAAGAGGAACTCTTCCTCATTATAACTATTTACTTAGTTCATCAGATTAATAACCAGGAGCAGAAAAGATGTTTTAAGAAATAATGCATTTTCACTATATATTCAATAGAGCCCCGCCCTAGCACCAGAACCCCTACCCTGGGGCCATGAATTTCACAATTTTGATAGAGGGCTCAATGCTTATTACAATCATGCCAACAGTGACTGCTTGATGTCCAGGAGTTAGGGAGAAGATTATTTAAAGATTCCATGAATCTTTATGGTTTTAGCCCCTTCCCTCAGGCCTAAGGGGGGGGGGGGGGGGGTGTTGGCAGGGACCATGAAATTCAAATTTTTTCCTCTTCACCTATAAATGCTATATGCCAAAATTGGTTGAAATTGGTTGAGCAGCTTCAGAGAAGCTATAAATGTCCAAATGTTTATGGACGACGAACGACGTACGCAGAAAAGAGATAGCAATGGGTCACATGAGTAAACTCAGGTGACCTTAACAATAGACAAAAGCACATGGAATTAATGAAAAGAATTTTATTGTCCTTGTGCTAAAATTCATATCAGTATGATTATACATATGTACTACTAAAGAAAAATTTTTATAGACATGGAAATGTGCATACAAAATTTGCGTTCCTTTGTAATTTACCCGGGCATAGGATCTGATCCAATCATTGCATCAGTTACATTTCAAAGCCGCCAATGGTTGAAGGAACCTTAATTACGGCCATCTGCAATTAAATTGTATATTATATTCTAATTCCATGTGCAAACGAATATCAACACACAAATAAATACACGAACCAAGAATGTGCATTTCACACAGATTACAAATATGTTTACAAAACAAGAATAAAATGATGTATAGGTACTAGAAAATCGATTTTTTTCTAAATCCATTAAAAGGAAATTATACTTACTAAGCAGAAGTATATAATCCATCGTTAATTTTTTTGCATGACTTGTAAAATATATTTTATATTAACAGCAATCCAGGAGCAGAGGAGAAGATTTTCTGTGTATCAGTTGAATTTAAATTTAGATCAGCTGCAAACAATTACTCTGTATCGCTGCCCAGAAAGAAGATTGTATAACAAGGTTATCAGGAAACTGAAACTGACCAGCTAAGCTAGAGCCACCCCTTATCTGAAGCCTTGAAGATAAAGGAGAGTGGATCTTAAGAAATATAAACTGATCAGGATTAATTCTTAATTTGGAAATTGTAAAACCCTTTTCTAACGTGTTTATCTTGATGTTTTTTTTTTTTTTTTTATTTTGTGATAAGAAAGATTATAGTAATATATCTTATACAGCTTACTTTTTTCTTTCGTAATTGCAACAAAAGCACAATTAATTGAATTAAAATCAGACTTCATAGATCCGCTCTGTATACATTCCGCGCAGATAACTAAGTATATGGCGCTGATCTAAGATGTCTATAATTAATTGGAATACATTAATTCGGAATAAATCATTATTTTTTTTCATTCTTTAATAACATGGAAGTACAGTGAAGTGATGGAAAAAGATGTTATTATTTATAAAAAGTTTATATTACTTGTAAGCATAAAAAAGTTTCTTTTTTTCATAAATGCAGAAACACTATATATTCACAATTTATCTATAAATTACCTTTTTTCAAACATGGAATTACAGTTAAGTGTTGAATGTAGATGTAATACTTCATACATGTATAAACTCATATTATACATTTTATTACTGTAAGCACAATTCTTTTGATTGTAATTTAAATTAATTCATGATACATTTCTTTATTGTGAATATTCATATTTTCTAACAATACATATATACTGCAAAAAATTACATTGATTTAGCGTGAAATAACCTGTACTATTTTACAGTTGAAAAAAGCGATCATTACCAATTGTTTCATCGTCACATTTTCATCATTTTTTAACGTTGAAAATATGTTGCATCCTCAACGTTGTTTCAACGGTGAAATATCAACGAGCATTCAACTGTGAAAATATGCTGCTTTTTAACATTTTTATGCCCCCGGATCGAAAGATCCCGGGGGTATATTGTTTTTGTCCTGTCTGTCTGTTTGTCTGTTTATCTGTTTGTCTGTTTGTCCGTTTATCTGTTTGTCTGTTTGTCCGTTTGTCTGTTTGTCTGTTTGTCTGTTTTCAACTTTAACCTTGCCCATAACTTTTGATTGGTTGGAGCTATGACTTTCATATTACACATGTGTATTCCTTGTGACAAGATCTTTCTTTGGGTACCATCATATTTGACCTTTTGACCTTGGAGTTTGACCCACTTTTGCAAAATTTTATGAGACTTTAACCTTGGCCATAACTTCTGAACAGTTGGTGCTTGGGGTTTCAAACTTCACATGTGTATTCTTTGTGACAAGGCCTTCCTTTGGATACCAACCACTTTCACCTTTTGACCTTGACCTTGGAGTTTGACCTACTTTTGAAAAACTTAAACCTTTGCCATAGCTTTTGAACAGTTGGTGCTTAGGGTTTCAAACTTCACATGTGTATTCCTTGTGACAAGACCTTCCTCTGGATATCAACCACTTTGACCCTTTGACCTTGACCTAGGAGTTTGACCTACTTTTGAAAAACTTTAACCTTGGCCATAACTTTTGAATGGTTGGAGCAAGGGCTTTCATTTTTTACATATGTAATCCTTGTGACAAGACCTTCCTTTGAATACCAACCACTTTGACCTTTTGACCTTGACCTAGGAGTTTGACCTACTTTTGAAAAACTTTAACCTTGGCCATAACTTTTGAATGGTTGATGCTAGGGCTTTCATACTTCACATATGTAATCCTTGTGACAAGACCTTCCCTTGGATACCAACCACTTTGACCCTTTGACCTTGACCTAGGAGTTTGACCTACTTTTGAAAAACTTTAACCTTGGCCATAACTTTTGAATCGTTGATGCTAGGGCTTTCATACTTCACATAAGTAATCCTTGTGACAGGACCTTCCTTTGGATACCAACCACTTTGACCCTTTGACCTTGACCTAGGAGTTTGACCTACTTTTGAAAAACTTTAACCTTGGCCATAACTTTTGAATGGTTGGTGCTAGGGCTTTCATACTTCACATATGTAATCCTTGTGACAAGATCTTCCTTTGGATACCAACCACTTTGACCTTGACCTCGACGTTTGACTTTTATTTAAAAAACTGTTACCTTCGCCATAACTTTTGAACAGTTGTATCTAGGTCTTTCAAATTTCACAGGTGTATTCATCGAGACAAGACCTTTCTTTGGGTATCAACATTTTTTT
This sequence comes from Saccostrea echinata, assembly GCF_033153115.1. NCBI lineage: Eukaryota > Metazoa > Mollusca > Bivalvia > Ostreida > Ostreidae > Saccostrea > Saccostrea echinata. Next base: position 5,429,254 of record NW_026889766.1, read on the forward strand.
TCTTTTGGCTTCGATTTTGACTTGCATTTGAGAAACTTTAACCATTGCCATAAGCTGCCATACGGGGGCATCTTTGTTCCACAAACACATCTTGTTTCAGCCTTAAAATAACAGCAAATATTTAACGTTGAAAATATGTTGAATCTTCAACGTTGTTTCAACGTTGAAATATCAAAAAAACATTCAACGTTGAAAATATTTTGCAGCTTCAAGATTGTTTCCACATTGAAATAACACCAAACATTCAACGTTGAAAATATGTACAATTATCAACGTTGAAATATCGACAAACATTCAACGTTGAAAATATGCTGCAGCTTCAACGTTGTTTCAACACTGAAATGACATCAAACATTCAACTTTGAAAATGTGCAGAATCTTCAACATTGTATCAATGTTGAAATACCAGGGAATAGTCAGCGTTGAAAATATATTGCATCTTGATTCTTCAACATTGTATAAAGGTTGAAGATTCAACTTTGAAACCTCAACGTTGAAACAACGTTTAATTATATCTGCTCAACGTTGCAACTTATATTGCACCTACTTTCAACGTTGAAACAATGCTGCGTGCCTGCTGGGAAGAACTTGCTGAATTTAAGGTTGTTATCAGTAGCTTAATTGGTATCCTCTTTAACTTGTGGCCTCCTTGACTACGTTCAGCTGGTTCCCCTGCCTCACTTTTGGTCTCGTATTCATACTCCATCTTGTATTTTTTAAAAGGTGAAGTAGGATGTGGCATCCGCACTCCTTCGTGATGGTACACGCCACTAGATCCTCGGTACGTCCCATCAGCCAATCCTAGCACGCCGCCTTCTGATCTTTTGTCTGATTTTCCTCCCTTCAGCGATTTATCCACGTGGTGAATTTGTCGTGGGGCTTTAGGGACACCCTTTTGTGTGACTGTAATGATCAAATATAAAATCTTTGAAAAAACATAAAGTGATCGAAAATTTGTGAAATAAAGTTGTCAAAATATCTTGCATATCATGGCTATTACAAAAGGATGTCAACTTTCAAGAAAGGACAACTAAGTTTTAAGGAAAAAATATTACAGATAGACAGAATGAATCTTGAGAAACTTTTATTAGAAAAGTTCAAATAAACTTAGGGCTCATATATATCACGGGTGCTGAAAAATCATGTCTCAACCTGGAATCGAATCCAGGGCCTTTGACGTACATAACAGCACTCTAACCTCTGAACTGTTAAGACTTGGCTCCGAGGACATAAAACTTTGATGAGTTCACTTTTGATCTCTGTCTCACTTTTGCAAAAAGAATTTATAGTGAAAAAGTGAGACTGAGAAAAAAATGAGCTCATTTAAGTTATATGGCCCTGGAGCCTGATAAAAAACTGACTCTCACTCACCTGTGAACTCTGTGACATGAACTACAGAATTTTAAAACTTGTCAGTATTTTTGTTCACCTACCTCCCTTGCCTTGGTGAGTGCTGTACGTTTGTACAGATAGTACTTGCTGTTGACGACGTAAACATTGTGAACAAGTTGACGTTAAATTTACACTAGGTGTTATCTAGAATATCCATGTCCTCTGTGGACTGTTTGGGAGGCCCGGGGATTTTCTCCGTCAGACTGACTGTCTGACTGAGATTTCTGATTCTTCTGATGATGTTGCCACTGTCTCACTATCCTGTAGCAGATGAGTAATGTTCCTACAATATATAAAAAAGTTAAATTTAATTTATATTTTATATACCTTTATGATTAATGTAATCTGTAAAGGTATATTGCCTATTTACCATTATTCATACAAAGGAAAGACCCTGTTTATGTAATGCAGTTCCAAGATTACACAAAAAACTTCTTTTGAAGAGATGACAATGTTGAAATAATTAAGAGCCATTCTCTGTAATGGCTTAAAATTTTATATGGGAGCTGCGTCACGCAAAGTCTCAGAATTTCTCCAAACTTTCTATGATAAAAGTCCTTGATACCGTAAACTCAAATCAGGAAAAATTGGTTGCTACGTGTCATGGTTACCATAGCAACATGTCCTAAAGTTTGAAAAATGGCATTTTTCAACATGTTCAGAGTCCCACAGTGAACGTTTGCAGCAAAGCAAACAAGTGGCAATGACTGTTTCTAAAAGTTGAAGGCCTGATGTCTTAAATGCATGATAAACATGTCTGGTAAATCAAGTATTACATACGTTACTATGGAAACAAAGTATTCAAAATTAATAATTTTGTTCAGTTACTTTTATAAAGTCATACACTTAAGAATAATAACAATTATAGGTTGAAATGCAAGCAAATAATGGACAAGAGATCCTAGTAACATATACCAAAGACGAAATATAATATTTCTTAAAGGTTGGCAATGGTTGCCATGATTTTAATACCACAAAGGGATTTTAAATTTAAAATTTTTAAATCTTTTTAAAAAGCATATTTCTATATAACTGATGATCAATTTTTAAAGGTGTTGGTGTGACCCTAATTTTCACATATCAAAAAATTCAAATTTAATTCTTTAAATAGAGCGTTGCTATGGAAATTAGCTGAAAAATATGCATAAAATCTGAAAAATTTTCTGTTTCCTTGGATACATACCCTTGTATGTAGATTCCCAAAACTTTTATGATTGATATATATCAACAACTGACCTGACTTTCAATTTTGAATACCACACAATCTCTAACTGGATGCAAAAAGCTGGCACATAGGATTTAATATTGATATAAGATTAACGAAATCGAACATTTTCCCTTTTTGGTAACCATAGCAACAGTGTTGTATTTTTCAATCTCTAACTGGATGCAAAAAGCTGGCACATAGGATTTAATATTGATATAAAATTAACGAAATCGAACATTTTCCCTTCTTGGTAACCATAGCAGCAGTGTTGTATTTTTCAACAAACTTTATCAATATATGATATTCAACTTTAGTTCTACCAGATAAGTACTATTCAAGGTGAGTGAAATCAAGTGTTTCTTGATTAAAAGGTAAGTAAATTCCTAAAGCAGCAAAAAAATATCACTTTAAACAACAGGTACGTTGTTTCCATGGTTACACTGCAAAGTAACAATTAATCCCAATTTTTCTTATGTTGTCAGTGTGGCAAGGTCCTAAGGATGTATATGTGCAATCATAAATTTTATTGTTTTTCCTCAAAATAGTAGCATTCACCCAATCTTAGCAACATATTTTGCATGGTTACACTGTGTTACCATGGCAACCATGAAAGTTATTTTTAGAATAATATTGCCAATACCTAATTACTTAAGGTCAAATATTTTTTATTGTTTTTCTTTGGTTGTTGATTGGGTTTAATCATGTAACATCTATCATTAGTGAATATTGAGCGTTTTTCAGCATTTTTCAGCATCTAAAATGTATTCCGGATGTACCCATGGTTACTTTTTACTTAGAGATAAATTCTAAATACTTTCTTTGTAGCATAAGTGGCAACAGGGTATCATGTTTTTGCGAAAATGGTTTGTTCGTTTTTGAGTCTTTATTAAGGTTTAATAAAGTCTCAAAGTAGCAGAAAATCTCAATTTTTTTCAAATTTTCTGGCTGTTACCATGGCAACCAAGACACATAGCAACCAAATTTTATTTGCTATATGTTTCTGGTGTCAAGTTGTAATAATGGGCAAAGTTTCATCAAGATCGGTGACCATGCGTGGCAAAGAAGTTTAAGTGGTTACAGAGAATCGCTATTAATTCCTTACGTTTACTCCCATCACCCACGTATCCACGCACACATTCATTTCTTTCAATTTCATGAAAATACCTGTGATACTTACATATGTACATGTAACAGAACAAAGTGGGTGGATTAGACAAACTAAAATTTTAAGACTAACTAGAACCAAATTATAATCTGACTACATCACATTGAACTTTGGGATTTGAACTTGAGTCTAGATCACGACACACATTTAAGTTGTCAATATCTTTTATCTGCCTCATAAACAGCAAATTTGAATTAAATCTAATCCAGGGTCTAAATTAACACTGTATATCTTGTGGTTACAATTTCAAAATCTCCTTGTTCAGTGATCTATTATATATGAGCTTGAGCTATGAGATTTACAGAAAGAGAAGACCTACTTGGGTGTGAATAAATTACCTATGGGTTTTTAGACAGGTTTGCGGTTAAGGTGTTTCTTCAGGTCCTCTGACACAGTGTCGTCCTTGGAGACACACTTCTCTACATACGCAGATCAACGCTCTACTTCTATTGGATCATCAGACTGCTCATGGTCAGTGTCAAGAAGTTCAAAGGTCAATTTACATTCTTTCTTGAACTGTTGAAGAACAATTAAGACTTTATTCTGCTTACATTCCTTGAATTACTTATGGCTAACAAAGTTGAAGATAAACTTACACTTCCAACACCTTATAATTCTACATATTTTTAAAGTACGTCGAACATGAAACTATAGAACAAATCAGTATCTTTTGAGAATTTATCAATAAATTTCAAATTATTTTTAAAAAAATATATAACACTGAGGTTTCAAAAAGAATACTTTCTTATTTCATAGGCAAATTGTCCCATATTCAAGGAATGGATACTTACTGCAAATTACCTTTATTTTTAAATTCCTTTCCTCCTCTTTCTATCCCCACCCCATTTCTCTATTATTTACAATGAAAATTTTGACGCAGTTTTTTTTTCTGAGACACTGTTCGGACTTTAATCTGATAGGCACTCTCCTTGGCTGACGGTGGTGGACAGTGGCTACTCCCCCCTTCCCCTGTAACATTTCTTTTGCGTTCCTCTTGAACCAGCGCAGTGATCTTAACACAAATATCATCCTGGACAATATGCTGCATCTACAAATACAGAAAGTGATTCACTTATTGAGCTGCATCTACAAAAACAGAAACTCTTATAATGCTGCATCTACAAATACAGACAAATCGTAATCTCATTGTGCTGAATCTACAAATATAGACAGTCGTACACATTTTGTGCTGCATCTACCAAGATTCTATAATATTATGCTTTATCTAAAAATACAGACTTTTAAATTTTTATTCTGCTTTATCTTAAAATACAGACAGTGATAATCTTATTGTTCTGCATCTATACTTCAACTGACAGTGATACACTTATTGTGCAGCATTTAAAAAAAACAGACAGTATTACACTTATTTTGCTGCATCTACAAAAACAGACAGAGACATTATCACTGTCTGTATTTGTAGATGCATACCTGGTATGTACAGTACATATGCATCTACAAATACAGACAGTGATAATCTTATTATGCTGCATCTATAACAACAGACAGTGATACACTTATTTTGCTGTATGTACAAAAACAGACAGTATTACACTTATTGTGTTGCATTTATAAATAAAGACAGTGATACTCTAACTTATCAATCTATCTAAAAAAAAAAAAAGCAAATATATTTTACCTACTTTAGACAAGTATTTTTTTTTATTTTAAGTTATTTGAGAAAATGAACCAGTAGTCTCTGAGGAGACTGACGCTCAACCTTTTTGTACTTGCACTGTAAAATCACATACTTCAGTTCGGTCAAGTTTTCATGGTTTTAGGGGTAAAATTTGACTAAATTGGATTTGAATTCATCATTCCAGAAGCGTTCTATTGTAATATATTTACAATTTGTGAAGGACATGAATTCGTGGGCCTCTTCATACCACGAAAACAACAACCCCTCCCCTAGAAAATTTAGTGACCTCACACTAATAAAGAAAGATGCATCTTTTTATAGTCTACTTGTGTAAAAAAAAGTCTTGTCAAGACCAAACCTGAAGAAGGAGTACTAATTGAAAGAATTTCAGGGAACTTTCTATGCTTAAAAACCGTAGCAACACTATTTGATGTACACAACCAGAAGTCTCTGTCGAGATTGCATGTAGCTCTACTGGCTTGTACTTATAACAAAGGAAGAGAAAAGTAGCAGTTTGAAACTTTACAATAGTAATATATAGAAAAATGATCCTTTATTAAGTCTGATTTTATGCAAAGAATGCAACCAGACTAAAACTGTAGGAGGAGTAGATTTTTAAAAGAATTTTATAGAATTTTAGTAACAATGATGAAACTTTCATCGAAATCAAAAACCGAAATATAGATTTATGAATCTTAGTGCCAAGTTACGTTGAAATGTAATAAAACTGTGGGAGGAGTAGCATTTCGAGAGTATTTCACAGAAATGTTTTTTTAGTAACCATGCCTTCACCGTCCATTAAAAAAAGAAAACTGATATACAGAATGATATATCTTGGTGTATTGTACTTGTGCTCCAAGTAATATTGAAATCAGACAAAAACTGTAGGAGGAGTAGCATTTTGAAAGTATTTCAGAGAAATTTCTATTTTTAGTAAATAGGACAACGCATCAAAATTAAAAACCGATACATAGGATTATGTATCTTAGTGTAATCTACTTATGTGCCAAGTTATATTGAAATCAGACCACAACTGTGGGAGGAGTAGTATTTTGAAAGTATATCACAGAAATTCCTACTTTTAGAAACCATGGTAACACTGTATATCGAATTCAAAAGGTCACTTTATAGAATTGTGTATCTTAGTGTAGTCTACTTGTGTGCCAAGTTATTTTGAAAGCTGACCAAAATATAAGGATGAGTAACATTTTGAAAGAACTGAACTGAAAGAAGAAGGTACAGATTGGGCTTTATTGTGCCCTTAAAATTTGATGTTTTTAAAAAGATATGAAATTGGCTTAAGCATGAGTTGAATATATGGATGTGATAAATCATGAAAGAACACAGCATGAAGGGGGACCATTTTGGAAATATGACGCCATTAACTTGGTACATTTCTACGTTTTAAACAGAAAAGGCTCAAAATAAATCATTTTAGGGGTTATTTCTCTTTAAAAAACAGTGTCCACAGCCGTCGCCCACTTCAATTTTCAGATATGTTGTGTAAAATTCTTTAAAAATCACTTTTTCCAAAATCTTTGTGGGATGAACGTTCTCTATAGTATCTGTAAAGAAAATTTTACTGAATATTGGTATGTTCTGCAACTTTTTTCAGAAAATACGGGAAATGCACAAGCTAATGACGTCACAATTAGCATACAAGAGGCCATATAGGAAAAATGATTTGTATATCCCTACTGCATGGAATTTCTATGATTCAAAAAGGAGGAATTTACGCGGGTACGTTAAGGCTACAGCTAGATATCCTACTTGCCTATACAATATGACGTCATAGTAAGCTATATGACGTTAACTTAAGAAATAATGATTTCTTAATATCTATATTAAAATTTAATTTCTGGTCCACGAAATGAATGGAATCGTTCAAAAACATAATATAAACTAAATCTTGCCGTTTTATTGGTGGTGTAAATAGCCAAGTATTTATCACGGGGGTTAAATACCAAACCCATGACGTCATAACTGACGAGAATTCATGTAAACAAATTTATGAAATGGGAGTTTTAAAGCATATACCGTGAATGTCATGTGCGATTCATAAAGAATAAAAGATAAAGAATCAGGTACGCTGATTTATTCTTATGTTTTCTTATACTGCTTTGAGATCCCGATGAGCCTTTCCTCTGTCGTACTAACAACAGACATGCAGTTCAACATTTCGCCGAATGCTTTGAAATTTAATTTTTGTTTGCATCGAAAGCTTGTATTCTATAGTACTTGGAAATTGCTGAGAGAATCATATTGTTAACATGAATTGATTACTATTCCTTGATCATATGTACAAAATGTAAAACTTTTGGTAAGGTTTCATGCGAAACTTTGAAATAATTTTTTTCCGGTTCTGCAGGAGAGTAGGATTCTAGCAGCACTTTTCATGACCCAGTTAAGTTTTTACATAATTATTTTTTACAAAAAGAAATGAAACATCCCCGGAGTAATGATGAACTTTTCACTCTTTCATTAAGGATTTTTTTTTCTTTTTATAGACGTCATATGATGGCGTCGTAGTAGAGTGCTTTTTTTAGCCTAAGACTCAATGACGGCTATAGAATTGATAATAATGGTAAATGTTTTATCTATGTCTTATCCGATTTATCAATGTTACATTTTATGGAAAAACTCTAAAGTCGCCGAAATATAATCTGGTTACTGCCTTAACATACCTGCGTAATTTCTTAAGTCATTCTTAAGTCATTTCTATATTTTACAAATGTAAATGACCAGATTTAAATTGAAATCGTATCTTATTCTCTATATTTCTAGTAACCACGGCAAAACCGTTCGTCGAAATTAAAAACCGATATACAGAAATATGTACATCAGTCAGGGGTGAGACTGAAATCCGTCATTTCTGAAAAATGATGGATAATCGTCATATTAACTAACTACGTATTTTCGTCATTTTTGTCAATATGACTTACTATCGTCATATTTTCTTTTTCAACTTAATTCTTCTATCCTGGTTACATAAAAGCGAAATTTGAATTCACCGCTGAAAGAAGAGTGTTTACGCAAGAATCATTTCATCCGGGTCACTAATTACTGCCGACCACGTGCGTTAGAACATCAACATGGAAGGTGAAAGTTATTATTTAGCGGCAAAATGTCGAATTTTGGTAGAACTAATTCGCCATTTTTACATGGCTTTTAGCCCTATAAAAACATATAGTACACCGTCTGGAAGAATACGTACTTGTAGAGAAAAGTCTCGACAAAAAGTTAAAGCCATAAAAAAGTAGTGCGCCCCGTAAAACAAGCGAGATATTTCAGTGCGCCCAAACCCTCCATTTTGAAAAAAGACGGAATATTGTCATTTTCGCCCTCTTTCCTATTTAATGCAAATAAATTGACAAATAACTCTTCCACTCTTATTTTTGCTTGGAAAATTTGTTCTGTCAACATAACCAGTATTGTAGTCAACCGTATTAGAGAAATGAAGTTTGTTTACGATGTTTTTTGTCCTTTTTTCGGTTGGTGGATCTAGCATTTTTCAAAGAGAGGTAACTCGGTATTCTAGAAACACTCAAAATTTTTATGACTGTTTTTCATCATTTTCTTAAAAATGACGAGTTTAAGTCATAATAAAAATTTTATTTTATGACTAAAAATCGTCATTTTAAAAATGACGGATTTCAGTCTCACCCCTGACTGTACATTATATCTTAGTGTAGTCTTCAAATTATTTTGAAATCAGACTAAAACTGTGGGAAGAATAGTGTTTTTAATTTAAAAGTATTTCACAGAAATTTCTATTCTAGTAACCACGACAACACCGTCCACCGAAAGCAAAAATTGATACACAGAAATATGTATTATGTTGTTGTCTACTTATGTCTCAAGTTATATTGAAATCAGACCAAAACTCGCAAGTACGTTAAGGCTTCCCAGAGAATATCGCAGTGTACTCTGTGCCTTCACTTCTCTGAGCTACAAATGTATGACGTCATAATTGAAAATGACGTCAAGTCACTGCAAACTTAAGCTGTTATGATTGGGAGAGTGTCATAAACTTTACACCTTATTTCAATCTGCATATAAAGTGTCAGAAAGGTAGTGTATAATAAACGTGTTTTAATCTTTTTTTTAAATCCTATAAATCGGAATATTTAAGATAACTTTGCTTTTTTACTCTTGTTTAAAAGTCAGCGTGTCCAAAATATATACGAAAATATACGTTTGACATTTACCCTTTTTTATACCCTTGGATAGAAGTAGAATTTATAATATGTGTATAAAAGAACCTGGCACAGGTGATTAATGAGGATTTAATTGAGATTTTTTGTGGAAATCTGTAAGAGGAATTTCCCCTCTAACTGAATCTTGCTTGGGAAAAATGTGTGATGGCTTTGTTTAATACAGATGACGATATTGAGTGGAAAATACCCTCAGATTTGTCGGTAAGTTGAATTTATTGTGAAATATTTTGTACCAGAGTAATAGAATAACTTTTCCCAAGCACATTTTGGGTTCACGAGGATGCGACGAGTTTATTTATGTGACAAAAAGTTAATGATACTTGTGTTAATCAGTTGCGCCGAAGCGATTTCTGTGAAACACTTCAAAAAAGTAGACATGACCGTCATGTGATCAACGAGGTCATGTGATATCGTAACAAATACGTTTATATATAGCCTAGAGAACCCTCAGTAAGTAACCAAGGCATTTTTGTTCAACGAAATCAAAAATCGATGAAAGTAAAGCATGTGTCTCAGTGTAGTCTACTAGTATGCAAAGTTAATTGAAATCAAATCAAAACTGTAGAAAGAGTAGCGTTTAATTTAATTCACAGAAATTTCAATTTTTAGTGGCCATGACTATACCGTTCATCGAAATCAAAACCGATACACAGATCTATGTATTTTTAAATAGTGTAATCTATTTAATCTGTGCCAATTTATATTGAAATCAGACCAAACCGGTAGGAGGGGCAGTATTTTTAAAAACTGTTATGAAAAAAGCACAGACAGACAGACGGACGGACGGACGACGAGACCTTACTATCGGATACGATCTTCTAGTCTCTGACCGGTAGAGCGATAAACCAAAAAAAAGTGAAAAATGTATCTTGGTTTAGTCTTATTGGGTACTAAGTCTTGTTGAATTAAACCAGAACTGTTTGGGGCTAGGGTTTCAAAAGAATTCCAATGAAATTTATATTTTAAGTAACAGTGGCAACACTTTTTCTTGAAATCAGAAATCCATCTAGAGAATTATGCATCTCATTATAGTCTACTTGTGTATCAATTCTTATTGAAATTGGACTAATTCTGTACAAGGATAAGCGTTTTGATAGAATTTTAAGAATCATTGGAACAATCTGGCCCCTTATTTGATTAAAAATCAGAACACTGTTAAATTTGTAATACTTTGTAGTAAAGAACATTAAATGATGCTTGTTTTAAAACCAGCACTAATTTTGATTTAAAGCTTACATGGAGGCCACAAGAGAAGTAGGACATTTTACTGAATTTCCTCAATTCTGATGGAATTTCGTCAAATTTGAGATACTTTTCACTTCGGTAAACATAGAGCACAAACTTGCCTCTCTGAGATTTTTATACATAAGATGTAGCTGACACTATTGTATGAAATATATAAATATGGTAGACAGGCAAGCTTGTGCTCTATGTTTTTTTAAAAACATTTTAACCAAAATGTGCTATAAAAAGGGTGAACATTTGCATAAAAATGAGCAAATTCGGAAATTGACATATTTTCTGGCCTTCCTGTGACCTCTGTGTATCCTATAGCTTAGAACCGATACCCATTTTGTGGCAGGGGTGACAACATGATTTTATTGATAAATTGTTGCATCATTCTTAAAGACATCCCAAACCAGGGGCCAAAAAGGGGTCTTAGCCCATCTTGTCCCTTGACATACATGTAACTGTAATTTTGCTTTCTCTATTCTGTTTTTTTTCTCAAACTTGCATTTTTTGCCGAGTGCAAAAAAAGCACCACGCGACGTTTCATAAAAGCGTAGAGGTAACTCTAAATCTAAGATGGCACTTATGTACATTTTATCTGAAAGTTAATACTTAAAAACATATCATGGGGAATTTATTAAATACAAAGGAATAGGTAATTTTGAAAGGGTTCATTTTTTCTGGGCACAGAAACTTGAATCGGATGCTTATCGATTTTCATGCTGTGACTGCTAGTTAAGTCATCTTTTGTTAATCTGTTATCGTATAGTGAAAACGTTGGAATTCCTCGAAATTACATGTGTACAGGAAAATTAACTCTCAAATATTCATCATCAGCTGATTGGCTCTCCATCTTCAAGCATCACAGCACATTCCCCAATCAAAGACCTTGTTTGTTTAGTACAGTTCTCTTTCTCTCCAGGTGCATGCCAGTCATAGTATAAACACAATTAACTACTCAGTAAGTCATTAAAAAGTAGGTGTTTATACTGAAATGCAATAAAAGTTTAATCAAGGCGGCCGCCGATTTTGACCATGGCGCAGCTCGTTTAACCATGGCGGACCGCCATGGTGAAATCCCTTGTGGATCGAGAACCCTGGTCATGCTTGGGAGAAATTGAATGGAAAACATACCATGAAGTAATACGCCAAATTATGCAGCATCACAACTCTGCAGATTTTAAAGTCCTGTGACATTGACAAATGAACAACCTTGTAGATTTAAATTCAGTTTATAACAAATAAATAAGTAATGGATATATGCCAAATACAGTTCTGTATGAAAAAATATCAGACAGTTTGAGGCCCGTTAAGGCCGAAAGCTGTCTGATATTTTTTCATACAGAATTGTATGAGGCAAACATTGCACTTTAAATGACACTTTGATTTACCCAAGACAGTCCGATATTTTAACAAAAGTGTTAATGCCTAAAGAAGCAATACTTTAAGAATGCATGCCTGAATGAAAAGTACTCAGTATTTTCTGAACCAGATACATAATTATGGTTATCAGGATATTTGAAGTAATATAATTGTTTGGAATGGAGAGGAGGACTGAAATAAATATCCTCAAATGTATGCACAGAGCTTGAAGCAGTGCATTGGATAATAGTACAGACCGTGTACTGACTGAAAAGGAAAATACAGATTAGAACTTTGATTTGAACTTAAAAAAAACAGAGCAAATGAAGCTGATGATGGAGGTTAATTAAGTTTTAATTACGGGCATTAAATATAACCTAAAAGGCCTGTAGCAATGCTTTTTTAAGGGGAGGCTCCAAAAAAAAAAAAAATCAGACAGGCAACAGTAAAAAAAACTTAAATTGTTTAAACCCGAAATCCTTTACCCCTCTAGAAAGGGGGGGGGGGGGGGGGGTTGAACCTTTTTCTACTTTTTGGTACACTTTTCAAAAAAATAAATAAATAAATTGAAATTTGTCATTGCTCGACCTTACAGCAACAAAAGGTTTGTGTATGTGTGTAAGTGTAATGGGGGATGGGGGTTGCAAAATCTTAATTGAAAAACTGTATGGGTTTGTGTTATAAATGGTTGCATATGTAACATGGATATTTTTTAATATAACCAGAGGAACTTTTCTATGATTAAATTGACAAATTTACCAGTCAACACTGCTGTATAAATATTCATCGGTTTCAAAGGAATTTCTGAATTTTTAACACTGCATGAAAGCATCACCTGAAGTCAAAGAAGTTTATTGAAAGTTCAGAGAGATTGTGTTTTTAAGAAATAAATAACAAGTTTAAAAACTTCAATGGGAATTGAAGTGGGTCGGTCACGTGATCAAATCCTGTGAAGGCCGAAGGCCTTCTCAGAAGATTTGATCACGTACCGACCCACTTCAATTCCCATTGAAGTTTTTAAACTTGTTATTTATTACTTATATATACATTTGAGACGGACAATCGAATGTAATCGAATATAAATATTGTCCTAACTGTACGTCGTAGATTTTGACAAATTACGCTAGGTGTAAATCGGCTTGAAAAGCGGTTACGCTTCAAATTCATCTGGCAAAGGATTGTTTCGAAGGGAATATTCTGTGAAAGGCTTCTTGTGATCAATTATTATAGTGAGCATATTGGTGTCTGTGAATTTTTGTATTCATGAGAACCCATATTCGATGTTAAAAACACAAGAAATACGTCCGATGTTTGATACTAAAAAGTTGGAGGAATTTCGGTCGGAAAGGGATGGATGGAGACACTTGTCCGGACCAGATAACTTGAAATCAAGTACAAATTTGATCAAAAACATAAAATCTACGATTTCAGTAAGGCATATTTATTAATTTATGATGTTGACATGGAGACACTGGCGACAGCTTACATTGTTAAGACAATGTCACAACGATCTCGATGATGGAGGTGTGCCTACCGAACTTCCAAAGTGCAGTGTGTGGCGTGATTGCATTACATTGATATTTTTCAACAAATTTATTGTGAGTAAAGTTTAATGGAAAAAAAAATTATAGCATTCAGAGGTCTGCGAGAAAAATAAGGGTAAACGTTGAGACTATGCAGCTCAGACATGAAACTTATAACACGTAGTTTTCTATTCTCTATGTAAAATCGATCAAGAACTGTATTAAATACTCGTTTACATTGTAAATAAAATGATTATTATTTTACTTGCGTATTTTGTACATTTTTATGCATGAAAAACATGCTATATTGCTTAGTGGAGTAAGTCTTTTTATGTAGATATTACTGCGCTGTGTGATTAGGTCACGTAATGACCTATAACCTTCGAAAAACTTCATACAGGTATGAAGATATTTGCTCTCTGCATGTTTATATAATAGAGAGATACCACAAATGTATATATAAATCTTTTATTTTACCCTTTCAATATCAGAATGAGTTTTTTTTTTTTTTTTTTGTTTATTATTATTATTATTATTATTATTATTTTCCAATTCTGTTTGATCAGTAAATAATATTCTGTTTAAACAATTTATGTACAAATAACGAAGATCAAACATTGGTGTTTGCTAAATAATCACATTTGAATCTCTTTTGTTCAGTAACAGTCAAAATTTGAAGGATATCAGCACTGAAATAGTCTGATATTGCGCTTAATATCAGACTACTCAATAATATCGGACTGCCACAGGTAAATTTTTAGACTGCAAGAAGAAAGGAATGACAACGCAGCAATGTTTTAATTCAAAAAACATTGTTGTGGACCTTATACAATGGTCCGAAAGGAACAGGTGGCAAATTAATCTGACACCTTTAGTAGAAGTAATCAAACGTTGGACCTTGATGATTAAACCTGTATTTCTAATTTAGAAAGTGATGATACTTATCCTTCAATATTCAAACAGGATTTATCTGTTGATGTTTTAAATCTCGTTTATATCACACCGCCAAAACACTAAAATAGTGTCTAGTAAGTGATTTGAGATACCTTGCTGATGGGAGTCACTTTCTTTCAAAAGGAAAACGCAATAAGCTGATATTAATAATTATTTTTACCAAAGATTATATATGAAAGGGAAATGTCCTTATTATAAAGATGGAAACTCTTCACTTCAAAATTGAAATCAAGGGTTGGTTTTACTCCAACATACAAACCAATGACAGCTGAATTCTTCAATACATCTATATTTAAAATTCTAGTACTGCAACAAAAGTTGTATATGTACGTAACTTCCCAGCCACAAAGCAATTACCATCCTTTTGCACTGCCATTTGTGGTTTATGCTTCTACAAATTAAAGTAAAAATCAAAGGGCTGAGGCCTGAGAGGCACATCGCATTATATATATATATATGAGTATATACATTTATGCTGTGCTTACCTACCCCCGGAGAAATCCCCCGTATACAATATTTTAACCAACGCTGAAAACATCTTTGATAAACTTCCCCAAAACATAGCTACATTCCGAAATATAGGAAAAGTTATTATAATGGGAGACTTAAACACTCGTACGTCTGTATCGCCTGACTATATCAGAGACGACTTTGTTGCACCAGAGAATGATGATCAATCTTATGTGTGTGATAATAAAATGGAACGCTATTCTGAAGACAAACAAACAATTCGTTCGGTACAATGCTATTGGACATATGTAAATCATTTAAGCTTAGAATTGTGAATGGCAGACTACATGCAGACAAAGAGATTGGAAGATATATATGTGAAACAGAGCTAGGACGTAGTGTAATTGACTACATGATAACAGAGGAGGAATTTTTTCCTAATGTGATAGATTTCTACGTAGGAGAGCATACACAGTTTTCAGATAATAATCCAATGATATGCAGCCTTAAATCTGGTTGTACCCATGAACTGAACGAACAGGGAAAAAATATAAACGTAGAAAAGTGGACATGGAATGAAACGTTTCATGATGACTATATACAGCACCTTAGAGAGAACAGTTATAAATTTCAAGACATATTGAGGGATATAGATGAATCAAATCAAGAAACAGTAAATAAACTTACGGACCAATTTACAGATACTCTATTAATTATTGCAGAACCTTTCTGTAGAAAGAAAATAAATTACACTAAAAACAGATATGGTTTTAGGGACAAAATTAACAAAGATGCACCAAGGTTCATCGCCGGTTGTGGCCGAGCGAAAAGATCATGGACCAAGGCAATACGCAAGTTTTGAGATTATCTCCCTTGGTGCGCTCTTTCGTTACGGAGGGGAGTTCTGTGCCCGAGTAAGCAGGCAGGTGGGACAGTTGTCTATATATGTGATACATTACATCATCGATATACTATCATAACTGATTGTCGGGATGCACTCTTCAACTCGAAAATTGTCGAATTAAAGTAAAGGCGTCAATTTTTTCTACGAACAGAAAATCAGAACAAAAGAAAACAAGCTAATTCAGAGAATTTGTGTCCCCCGCTGAAGGAAAAAGAAGAGCATGCACAGTTCGGGGGGAGGGGGGGGGTCGGACTCCTCCCTTGAATTGTAGAATTATTAAATGTATACATGTATATTGAAACAAATAAAAAATGCCAAAATGGATATAAAAATTTGATTGCTTATTCTTTATTACAATGTATGTGTATAGAAGATTCTTTTTCTATAGAATATTTATCACACTGTAATAATGATTTTATGAGTTTGTACAAGCCAGACGTCATGACTATTTTATTTTACATGCTGAATACTATCATTTATATAGAAAATCCAAAAAAAAAAATTAAAAAAAAAAAAGGATCGAGCATGATTTGAACTTGGTAAGTTTAGCCTTTACTAAACAATTCTAATAGATGTAATTAGAATATAAAGTCCGCCGACAACATGTATTATACGCTATAACTCTCCACATGCCCCTGTGCTAAAAATATTGCCAAGGACTTTTAATACAATAAATTAAAAAAAAAAATACGGGGCAGGACACTTTGAGAGAGGTCATAAGGAGTATAAAGTTTCATTGCAAAAGCTCAAAAGCTTCTTGAGTTATCGCCCGGAAAATAAAGTGTTACACACAGACGGAATGTATGAATTTACGACCTTGAACTTTGACTTTTTGACCTCAAAATCAATAGGTGTCTTCCTTAGGCCACAGGGAGTTGTTATGTAAAATTTCATTGCAAAAGCTCAAAGGATTCTCGAGGTATCGCGCGGAAACGAAAGTGTTAAAACAGACAGAATTTATGAGCTTGACATTTGACCTTTTGACCTAAACTCAACAGGGTTTTTTTTTTTATTTATACATAATTTTATTCACATGAAGTGAATGGGATTAGGCAGCAGGCATAGCCTATTTTAGCCCTCTCCCTACAGCAAGGTCAAGGTAAATACACTGCATAACATTAATTAAACAAACATTTAAAAAATACGAGGAAAAAAACGGGAAAAAAAAATACAATGAAGTACCGGTTTGGAAAAATTGACAAAAGTTATATATACATTTACATGACAGTGTTCAAGTAAAACGTTTTGTTGCTGCTATATATGCATGTACTGCTTCAAAAATTTGTATATTAATATTGAGTCCATGATCAGGACTATCATATAATAATAATTTAAGTTCAGAAACCTTATTACAGTCTGTAATATTTTGAATTCTTTGAAAAAGTATATCTCTATAAGATGTATATTTTGAACAAGCGAAAAAGTAATGATAAGCATCTTCAACAGAATCAATACAGTGTTCACACATTGGTGTTTCTGATAAACATTGGCTATATAAGTCTGCCTTTAAATTACTTGCATTGTTCCTTAACTGACAATGTATTATATTGTATTTTCTTATTCCAATATGAAATAGTTCATTACTTTT
Organism: Saccostrea echinata; assembly: GCF_033153115.1. NCBI lineage: Eukaryota > Metazoa > Mollusca > Bivalvia > Ostreida > Ostreidae > Saccostrea > Saccostrea echinata. The sequence continues at coordinate 5,446,885 of NW_026889766.1, forward strand.
TTTTACAAAAATAAGAATTCAAAAGACTTTTGAATGATGATATTCCAGAAGCATTTCTAATAAGATCTGGCAAGTTATTCCATAGTTTAACTGTTGATGGAAGGAAACTTTCCATGTATGATGTAGTTCTAATATGAGGAATTTTAAATTGTGCATCACTGGTTCTAAGATTATAGGAATGATTTGATGGGCGATAAGGCTCAATCAAATCATGCAAATATTGAGGTGAATAGCCATTTATAATTTTATAAAACAATATCAATTTATGAACCTTCCTTCTTGTTTGTAAAAGATCCCACCCTAATTCATCATACAGTTTTGAACGAGAGGAGTTACATCTTAACCCAGTGATAATTCTACCTGCTTCAACTTGAATATCTTCTAAAAGTTTTGAGTCTTTTTCAGAGCAATTGTCCCAAACAACATCGGAATATTCTAAAACAGGTCTAATAAATGCAAAATATATCTTAACAAGTGTTTTCCGCCTAACCTTATACTTAAGCATTCTGAGGATATTTAGTCTTTTTGTAGCTTTTTCATGAATTGATTGTATATGCAATGTCCATGTAGCATCTCTTTGAAAGTGTAGACCTAAATGGGTATGAGATATATTCTGAATTATGTTTGGACCATGTTCCCCAAATTTGATAGGGGGATATACCATGTTTTTACGACTAAAGTCCACGTTAACAGTTTTGTTTGGATTAAAATCAACTAGCCATTTTTTTGACCATTTATCAATAAGTTCGAGATCACTAGTAAGGGATTGTGTTACATTTGTGGCTCCATTGTCCACAATGGCATATAAGGAAGTATCATCAGCAAAAAGTCGTATATTATTAACTAAATCATCACAAATATCATTTATGTACAAAAGGAAGAGAAATGGTCCCAGAACGGAACCTTGAGGAACACCAGCATTTACTGTTTCATGGTTTGATGAAAAACCATCAATTACAACTTTTTGTTGTCTATCACACAAATAATTTTCAATCCAACCTAATATGTTACCACTAATACCGTAATTTTTCAGTTTAGATAAAAGTCCTCTATGCCAAACTTTATCAAATGCCTTTGAGATATCACAAAAAATAAATCTTACATCTTTTCCTTTGTCAAGACTGGAAATTATAGTGTTATATATTTCTACAAGTTGATTAACAGTTGAGTCCCCCAGTTGAAAGCCTGACTGATACTTGTAAATTACATTATTGTCATTCATAAAATTATGTAAATGTTTAAACAATATTTTTTCCATTATTTTACACAATACACTTGTAAGGGATATTGGTCTATAATTTGGTACTTCTTGAGCACTGCCTTTATTTTTGAAGACGGGTGTGATCTGAGATAGTTTCCAAATATCTGGCAATTTTTTCCCCCTTAATGACAAGTTAAAGAATTTAGTCAAAGGTTTTGTAATTGTAGTGGCTATTTCTTTCAACACTCTTGGGGAAATACCATCAGGACCAGGTGGTTTAGTGTTATCAATGATACTTAATTGATCATAGACTTCATTTTCAGTGATAAGTATTTCAGATAGAATGTCATTATTCTGTGGTGGCGGACCAGGGCCATGAAGAGGAATGTCTGGTTCATCATTAATAGAAGAAACTTGTGTAAAATATTTATTAAGGACTGTAGCTTTCTCAACTGGATGGAAGATAAGTTTACCTTTTGATTTTAGAGGTGGTAATGGTTCATAATTTTTATTCAGTTTTGATATCGACTTAACAATTCTCCACCATTTTCCAGGAGGGATTGATTTATCAATCATTGAAGACATTTTTTTGTTATACTTTTCACGAGATTTTCGAATTTCATCAATTACTCTATTTCTAAGTTCTCTATATGACTGCCAGTTTAGAGGATTGTCTGTATGTTTTGCTTTGTAGTGAGTCCTATTTCGTTTCCTCATTAGTTTACGTATAGTATTATTCATGAATGCCTTATCTCTAGGTCTGATGGTAATGGTTTTTGTTGGGATATGTTTATTGATGCAGCTATTCAGAGTTGAGACAAAGTTGGAATATATTTCATTTATGTTATCAGAATTAAACATAATGTTGTTCCAATCAACTTTTGATAATTCCTCGTTTAATGCATTAAAATTTGCATTTTCATAGTTTCTTACCACCCTTCTATAAGCATACTGTCTGTAGACAGAGAATTTGAGTTCAACACTAACAACACAATGAGAACTGCAGAATGGTGCTGTTACGTCATGATTTTCAACCAGGCTGGTATTGTTAGTTATAATTAAATCAATACATGTCCCAGTACTCATAGTAAAGTTAGTGGCATCATTTATAAGATTTATTAAGTTGAGTCGTTGTAACAAAAATTTAAATTGTCTACTTTGGTTTGACATCATGTTAACATTAAAATCGCCTAGTAATATTATTGGAATATTTAAGTCTAGAGCTTGCTGTAAGTTGTATAAAAAATGATCCCAATATTCTACCCTAGAGTTAGGTGGCCTATAAATGACACCTACAAGTAATTTATTATTATTTACTATCACTTCAGACCACAGAATCTCCATAAATCTAGTGTCAAGGTCTTTCCTTACTGAAAACTGAATGTTTTTAGAGATATATAAAGCTATGCCTCCTCCGAAGCGATTTCTATCTTTTCGAAGAGGTGTATGATACCCAGTAAGTAAGATATCATCATCCGTAATAGAGTTATCTAAGTGGGTTTCAGAAAGAGCAATTATATCAAAATCAGATAACTCAGCTGATACAACATCAAGGCTCTGTTCTCACTAGGATTTTGCTACCTTGAGTCCCAGGACTCAAGATTTCTGAGAAGGCTGCGTTCCAGCTAAATTTGATGCGTCCCAGAAAAATTATGTTGAGTCCCAACTAAATTATTGCAGTATCCTTCCATCCAAACATCAATAAAAATCTTTATCATTTTATCAGTTTGTTTACGCAATATTAACATATTCAAGTATATAAACTGGTAATGCATTCAAGCCATATTTTAAAATACACGCGTAATCAATTGCCATACAAATAACTTGGTGTTTAACTGTTGCATAATCAATTAGTACCCAGAAGTTGACTGTATACAATCACAGGTGTCATGTTCAATGAGGCGTAACTAATCCTGTCGGTAGTTGCACTGGGTGAAATTCACGAGATAATCAAGCCGCATTGTGTATACAAGCAGTAATTATGGTTTCTACATGTAGATAACACTCAAGATTCAATTTTTTTTTTTTTTTAAAGTTTACAGCTGTCGGAGTTTGGCATACGACACTATTAGGCCTATGACTACGGACTAATAAACATGAACTATCTTATGATCAATCCCTGTTTAAAAAAAAGAGAAATAAGTAAAAGAAAAGTTGTTTCTTGGATAAACTTTATGATAGTTACTGGAAGGTTTCGATTAAATATTTCTTTGACAAATCCTAAATCAGAATTCCCCGTTTTCGAAACCACCCGAATTTTCTCGCTAACGAGGACGCGTCCGATCACGAGTCCGCGGACGCATCGTTTTTAAAAACCTTGCGTCCCAAGTAATTTTGCTGCGTCTAGTACGCAGATTCTTGCGTTAATGAGAACCCTGATTTATTCAAGCTTTGGAAATAAACTACATACATTATTATGCGCAATACGTAAGTTTCGTTTCAATATATTTGGTCCAGGGTTTAGTTCAACACCAGACCTGATAAGCAAAATATCTATGACAAATATCAAAAAGTCAATATTTTTCATAAAACATAAATTACATAAATAATTGAGTACATACCTATTAAATATAAAAGTCCGTGGCCAACTTAATAAGCTCGTTTGCTTAATCCCAAGTATCAAAAATAAAATAAGACTGATAGAAAAAACAACAGGCCTCGGACATTCTTAATCCAACACTGCACATGTAACTCTTGAATCGGAAAAAACAAGAGCAATATAATTGCCAAACCGGTATTGATATAGAAATCCGAATTCCGGATTAAGAAAGCACAAAGAGTAAACAAATGTACTGTAGATAACGTATATACAAATAAGAAAGAATTGCCTCCTCATAAGAAGGGAAAAAAACGATGCTTTAGGTCTAACAGCTTATATAGAATAAATAGATCTATATGAATATATATCTATATATAAATAGATATGAATATATACTAGTTTAAATATTTTGGTGACACGAATATCAGATTTACTGGACATATATGACAAGCGTCTAATTGAGCATGATTTACAGCTGGAAATCAGCTGTTGAACAGATGGTATAAAATGTTTATATTATATCAAGTAAGAGGCGTTGAAGTGTCTAAGCCCTGGCTGGTAGTGTCAGTAACGGTATGAGTGAGGTCATGAGACGGAATTGTACTTACAAGTTTGGTAATGTCATTTTCATGTTGAATGTGGAATACCCTCCCCTTTTCAGTTATTTTGGCAAAGAGTTTACCCTCATAAGTCCAGCAGGAGTGGAAAATCCGATCTTGCCGAAGTTTACGGATTTTGGCGTACAGAGCTGCTCTCCTGCTTGTGAGGGCTTCATTGACATAAATTTTGTAGGTATTTGATGGGTTTTGGTTGAAAGATTTCAAATTTCGTTTATTATTATATACATTGGCACGGTCTCTATACCTGACAAATTTCACAATAATGTTTCTCGGTGGAGCTCGGGTTCCTGGTCGTGGTTTTGGGCCCAGGCGATGGGAGTTACAGATGGAGAATTTAGACAGAGGTTGATGTCCAGTACCTTCTAGTATGTATTTGTTGATAATGTTAAGTGCGATCTGGTCAGTGTCTTCTTGATCTTGTCCTTCGCTAGGTTCAGGTATCCCTGAAAACTTGAGACAGTTTTTTCGGGAATATTGCTCTAAGTCGTCAACTTTTTGGTGCAAGTCCGATATTTCTGACTTCATTTGTTCGAATTCAGGAATTAGTGTTTTTGTGATGGAATCTTTTATTTTGGGGTTGCTCAGAATTAGGGACGTAATTTTTTGTAAAGAATCGGGGTGTTCACTGGCATTTTCAAGTATGGCACTCAGATCAGAAATGTCTTGATCTATGATGCTTGAAGAACCCGTGGAGTTTGGCCGCTGGCGTTTACTAGGGTTCTGATCACCATAACTAGGGGTCGAAGGAAAAAGTTGTCCAGCTTGTCCATATCTGAAGCGATTTTGTGATTTATGGCCAGGCATGTCAGTAGAATGTCAGTAGAGTCAAATAGAATCGAATATCGGTGACTCTCTAGACAGGTTTGGGTCCCCCGTGAACTGAACTCAGTAAAGTACACTGTAAAAAATGTGTTTACAATTCAAACACTTTTCTAAACACTTTCTTGTCACCTCCTTTTTTATATGTTTAATTTCTAAACATGTAAAATTCCTAAACATGTCTTAGAAAGTGTTTAGAATTTAAACACTTGTGTGCTTAGAAATTAAACATATCTAAACACATAAACACAAGTGTTTAAATTCTAAACACATAACAGCAGATGTGTTTAAAATCTAACCACATCATAAGTTTAATTTGTACCTGCAGAAAAACAAAACACTCTCGTAAATTTAGGCACAAAAAGTATATGTTTTTTAAATGCGCATAATTGTCAAAATTTTCAAAATATGTAACCAATATTAATTATTTTCCATAAAGCCACTGAACGTTGGGATATGTGTTTAATTATACAATGCAATGGTCACTGTGCGATGTACATGTACGTAAACACAAATAATGTAGGAGATAGAACTGAATAGATTTGATTAGTCTCAACAATTCAATCAGAATGACACATAATTTATAACGTACACATAGATAACAAACTTTTAATCTTCAAAATTATTAAGAAAATAATATTAAGCTGACAATTTAATATCAAAACTTTATTGAATATTTCTCAAAGGCTTTATTAAAGAATTGTTAAACTAAAAATACAAAATGTATATTTATATATATATTTATTATAATATTATATTTTGAATCGTCTGCAGAGTTTTCCTCATGTCAATCACAAAATATCAAATTTTATGAACTTTCAGCAAGTCCCAAAGCACCACATATTATAATTTATATCCCATCAATATAACTGCCAGAAAGTAACCCATTTCGAATGCACGAGGATAATTGTAAACACTGTCGAATTAACACAGTAGTCTTCAACAAATGAAGTTTCAAAGTGTTGATTATGGAACAACAACATTGCACTTGAAGATGACACCAGGTACTCTGATACGTGTATTCTGAGTTCGATCTGGACTACGTACGGTGCCTGTAGGAAAGAAAGCCAGATTTTAGAAAAAGTACACTATCACTGATATTTTACATTACTTTGAAAAACAAAATTGTTCAAATTTTAGTGAAACTACACAGATATAAATATAGATGTTTTTAATGACATTTAATATTATTTCTTCTCCTGCAAGTCTATGAACGAATTCAAGATATCCCTAGTCAACTTCATTTACGTTGCTCATCGTGGTTAATTAATGCAAAGAAGAAGAAAACAAACCTTTAATGTATTGCAGCAACAAGTTGCCCTTTCACGTATTTCACTTTTTCGTCATGGTTATATCCCTTGAATTGGGTTGTCATAACTCTCATTGATACATAACCTTAGCTTGTTGCGTTTTCTTTGTTTACATAGCCGCTCAAATTAACGTTCAAATATATGTGTGTCATTTCCGGGAAGATAACTCTGCACTTTACAGTAAAACGTGTTTAATTTCTAAACGCGTTTAGATATAAAACATGTTAAGACATAAGTGTTTAGTTGTTAAACACAATACTATACACGTTTAGATCTAAACATGTAATAGAAGTGTTTATTTCCTAAACACAATTTTTACAGTGTACTCAAAGTATACCCCGTTAGGTAAATAGATTTAGAAAATATACATAAATCACATTTCAAACACTCACAGTTTTATATAGGTCGGACACATTGACACATATCACATCACTCATCACATTTGTAGCACAAAATTATCGATCTACATGCTGCTAGACCACTAAAGAATTTTAGCGGTCGGTTTTGGGTGCGTCGTCCATCGGTGACCTTGACCTTGACTCAACAGGGTTCTTCTTTAGGCCATAGGAAGTTGCTAGGCAAAATTTCATTGCAAAAGCTCAAAGGGTTATTGAGATATCGCGCGGAAACGAAAGTGTTACAGACAGACAGAAATACAAACGGACGGACGGACGGAAAGACAGACCCGAACTAATATCCTCCACTTTCAGTGAAAGCGGGGGCCAATAAAAAATAGGAACAAAAAAAAATATCAGCGGATAAGTACATCAAACGAGGGAAGAAATATGTATCTCTAATAAATACACATGCATCTGATCATTGTACGTCGGCACTTTGAATAACGCTTTCCCTTATAATAACTTCAAAGAGCCCAATAACTTTTTAGAAAAGGTTTTTACAATCAATGAAATAAAAAAAAATTCTTATAAAGACTATGACGGTTCTTTCGTTTTCTAGTATCCCTAATGAACGTAAATTTTGTAAATATGTATAGTAGAGCTTTATAAAACCATCCAAATGATCACTGGTTAGCATTATCATCTTTCTATAACATTAAATGAATTTTAAAAGCCATAGACATCGTTCATTTATTTATGCACGTTTGTATACTTAACAACCTGTCCTACTTCCATGCTGATATGGATGCTTTTTGCCTCTATCGTAGGAGAGTTACAATCTCGAAAATCTCGTATTGAACGATACAATAATGAAAGGACGCTTAATAACTGACTTGAAATGTTCACATTAAAGAAATCTTTTAAAGCACTTCCTCAAAGGAAGAAGGCACAATATCACTTGAAACAAAGAGAAAACTTGAAACAACATAAAAAGAAAAACCCAAAGGAATTCTAGAAAATGTTATGTCCCAAGGAGAACTAACAGCAAGTAATAATAGCACCAGAAGACTTCTTCAATTATTTTAGGAATATGTGTGCGATAAATGAAAATGGAATTGTGGATGAGGAAATACAAGATACTGGATCGCCCGTGTTCCAAGAGCTAGACAAAGAGATCTCCTGTGAGGAAATAATTAACGTGGCTAAATCGCTAAAAACGAAAAATCAGAGATGCTCAGTGTAGATGTGGCAACACTGGAACCAGTATTAAATGTGCTTTTCAATGCTATTCTTAGCGGTGGTTGTTATTCATCTAAATGGAAATGGTGTATAATAGTGCCGATTTTTTAAAAAGGAGATAAAATAGATCCACAAAACTATAGGGGTATAACCTTATTAAAGTTCTTAGCTAAACTGTTTTCCCGAATTTAGAATAATAGATTGAAAAAATGGTCAGAGGACAATAATATTATATCTGATGCACAATATGGTTTTAACAAAGGTTGTAGCACTATTGATGCTGCTTATGTATTAAGAAACGCTACTGATTTAATATTGCAAATGGTTAAAAACTTTTTTGTGCCTTCGTAGATTTTCGTAGAGCATTTGATACGGTTGATAGAAATGCATTGTTCTATAAATTATTAAAGCTAGGTATCGATGGTAAAATGTTAAGAATTACCAAAGCTAAGAGGATATGAAAAGTTGTGTTCGGGTAAATGGTTCCCTTACAATTTTTTTTTTTTATAATGAATTATGTGTGTTACAAGGGGACATTCTATCACCAATGCTATTTTCTTTATTTCTGAATGATCTGGAGACAACTCTACAGGAAAACTTTGCATGTGGCATTCAAGTTGATCAAATAAACATCTTTTTACTATTATTTGTGGACAATCTAGCAATAATAAGCGAAACGCCCAACGAAATACAAAACCATCTTAACAGCCTACATGCCTATTGTGAAAAGTGGGGCTTTTAGGCAGAAAAAAAACTCTACAATTATATAATGCATTCATGAGTAATGTTCAAAAAATGTCACTAGATTGTAAAACAGTATGTGAACTGTTCAACGTTGCGTGTGTCTCGAAAATGAACTATGGGGCAGAAGTGTGGGGCTCTATACCGGCAAAAGAAATGGAACGAATACACTTTAAATTTTGGTAAAAGACTACCGGGAGTTGAAACCTCAACATGCACCCCGGCTGTTTATGGTGAATTAGAAGAAAACCGTTGATAGTAACGAGAACATTCAGCATTATTAAAGATTGGTTTAAAGTCTTTAGATCAGAAAATTGTCTAACTAGGTCAATTTATAATTATGATTTTAAGAATATGTCTAGAAATTGGATCATTTTTGTTAAGCAGACACTTTTATCACATGGTTTTGGCGATGTATGGTATTATCCCGAGTCGGTAGATGAAAAGGTTTTTTATTTTTATTTTTAACAAAGACAAGTTGATTGGGTTTTTTTCTCCAAAAACTAAGAGTAGATTAAGAAAGTGCTCATCCTCTAAAATTGTTTAAATATCTAAAGCCGACTATGCACCTGGCTGAATATCTTAATCGTATATTTTATGAAAAACATAGAAAAGCATTAAGTAGACTCAGATTATCTTCACATTGTTTACGTATTGAGTCTGGTAGATATGAGCAAAAATGTCTTACAAGTGAACGAAGATGCATATTTTGTACATCGAACGAAATAGAAGACGAATACCATTTTGTTCTAATATGTAACTTTTATGTTGAGTTAAGAGAAAAATATATTTAAAAATATTTTTATGCAAGACCTAGTATGGCAAACTTTATTGAATTACATAATTCCGATTCAGAAAATATACTTAAATAACTCAGGAAATACGTGTTTGAATGTTTTAAAAAGAGGAAAAACTTTACTCTAAAACAAGATTAATAATAGGAAAAACTCCTTTACAGTTCTATTTTTCATATATATATATTTTAAATTTTGTTATACATGTAACACCTGTGTAACACCTCTTGATCAATGTTTATAATCAATGTTATACTTTTGTGGCAATATATGCAATGTATACGCTTATAAAGATGCTGAAATATATATATATAAATAAATACATACATACATATATATATATATATATATATATATATATATATATATATATATATATATATATATATATATATATATATATATATATATATATATATATATATTTGACAAAATTTCTAACGCACCGCCAAAGAAAATTAATATTATACTTTTTAAAACTTGTTTATGATGTATTCAATTAATATCTGATTATGTTTCTTAACCCTTTAACCCCCAGAGACGCATTTGGACGCATTTTCAGCATCAATGATATTAAACTGTTGGCTTTTTCTACATATTCAGGTTACAACAAAACAATTGATATTTTCTGAAACTAGAGAAGAAACTAAACATTTTTTCTACTCAAAATTTTTCTGTGGGATGTTGAGAAATTATCATAAACTTGTATTGAATATTGCATATCATTGCAGGAAATTGATAAAACTAGGCATAAATGACTGATTTTGTGCTATCTTCTGTTTGCTTTATCTAAATTACAAGCACAATAAAATAAAAAATGAATGCCATAACCTGAAAGCTGGAAATATGCTCTACATTTTTTATTCCGGACATTATAAGGTACATGCATCCGTTACAGAGATATTTGTTGTTGAATATATATTGGAATTTTTACGAGTAAAATAAACAAAATGCACTATGACGTCATTTGACGCTTTACATGCACAATGCAATCGTTCATGAGCTCAGTGTAAAACAAACTTGCTCTTCTGATAAATGGAACAGATTTATTTAAAAAAAAAGAGTTTACTTAATGTACGACACGTTTTGAGCCATAAACATGTAATAAAAGGAATTTTCCATAGCTTTGGGAGATATATTGTCATGTAGAAATAGTCTTTCACCCAACGCCCCGATTGCGTGCACCCATTGTATCAGAAATCCCTGTCCAATTTTGTGTCAGCCCTACATGTAGTAGAAATAATTAATCAAATAATTAAATATTATCCTTACATTTTCCTAATCTTTTTATTTATTAATGAAAAATGAAAAAAAATAAATCTTTTTTTTTTAGCACTTGGTGTACTTTGAAAGGAAAAGTCATTTTTATTAAAGCGACAGGATAGATAACGCAGTTATCCTTTTTTAATGATTAAAAGATTAAAAAAAAAACTGTCACAATGAAAAAATATATCAAAATTACTACGTCGTAGACGTAGCCAAACAAACAGCTGATTTTAATCAGATTGCTATATTTATAGAAATAATTTCTGAATAAACACACAGGAAACTCAGGTTTCTCTGTTCGTGTTAAATTTATTCTTCAGTCTTCACAGAGTTAAGAACAAGTCTATATCAAACTGAATAAAAATGGAAAACTTGTGATAAACTAACAAATTCTCCCTCATTGCGTAATCCTTTTCAGATAAGCCGGGATTACAAGTATGTGTATTGAAGAAACTGAAAAGTTGAATCTACTGCTACAACAAAAATAAAACGGAGCAAGTATGTAAAATATTTGCCAGAACATCGCGCGAAAATAGCAAAATGCGCTTTAAAATATAAAAACCGCCATTTTACTATTTTCTAAGAGCTGTGGAGAGATGTTAATGAAAGTACAATCAAGTATTCGTAAACTATGCCTACACTCTATAATTTTGGAAAAGCTTGTGTTTTCCACTATAGAAATCAACGGAAAATATTTTTAAAACACCCTCCTTACCTTTCTACAGCAATTTTGAATTATTATTTATTTAAGTTGTTCCTGGGGTGGGGGGTGGGGGGGGGGTATGTTTACAGATAAATTACATGAGTTAAACATATGGAAAAAATGAAGGATCATTTATCCACGTCTATGAGTATTTTTAAATCTGAGTTTTATTTTAAAATCTCTTGGTGTTATAAAGCCTGATTTCGATGGATATACATCTTCTATAGACCCCTTATAAAAAGAGTTGTGATTAAGAGCAATGAACAATTTGACACTGGTATAAATAATGTTACACTGTAATTTTTGAATTTACCGGGTGGTAGTAAATGCAACAAGAGGCTGGGCCACATCACTCACCTGAGCTCATTGGCTAGGAAGAAGCAGTAATCAGTTCAGTATTGAAGGGGGAGGGGGGGGAACTTTAGTTTAAACTACCTCAGGATGCTTCCATATCAATATCACTAATCATGGCTTTGCTGTTCTTAAACAGAAGAATTTAAAATTTTTTTTCCTATGTTTTCCACCGTCATCGTAGCTCATTCTGTAGAGCACTTGCTCCGTGATCGGAAGGTAAGGGGTTCGAACCCCGGCGCGACTGACCTAATTCGATGAAAAATAGGTAGCAACTGTTCCCCCGCAAAGCGCTCGGCACTTTGAACTGAAAGTTGCGGGTCCTTCACATGAGACCTTAATGACCGAGGCCCATGTCACGGCAGGCGTAAGCACGATAAAGATCCCCCACTGCTCAATGGCCCTGAGTGCCGAGTAAAGGTCTAAATTTGAAGCCTTTCACCGGTATATGGTGAAGTCTCTATATGAGTGAAAAATTATTGTACGGAACGTAAAACAACATACAATCAATCAATCCTATGTTTTCCTACGTAAAACTCTGATCTCTCATTGTGGACCCACACTATCCACACTAAATTTGAACATATTTGAATCTGCACTACCAAAGGATGCCTCTGTAATAATATGACTAATCATGGCTTTGCTGGTCTTGAGCAGATTTTTTCAATATGATTCTTATATTTTTTCTTATGCAAAACTTAATTGACCCACTATTGTGCCCCCATGATTTGAACAAAATTGATTCTACAATACCTAAGGTTGCTTCTATATAAATATGACTAATAATGGCTTAGTGGTTCTTGAGAAGAAGATTTTAAAGATATTTCCTATGTAAAAGAATTTTATAGTAGGAAAGGATATATTAAAAGAAAGTTTCAAAAATGTAATTAACTAAGCAGCAATTAATTAGCAAAGATTGCACTGAAGTCTAAGGGGACAAGCGATTTTTCTTTTAAAAATAAATATTCAGATAAAAAGAATATTTATAATAAATACTGTGGTGAAAAGATGCATAAAATATTAGAAATAAAATGACAATTGAAAACGGTTTTTTTTTACCAGATAAGTTTTTTATAATTGAATTTTTTCAAATAAAAACAGATGGAGATAACCCTTACTAAAATTCAAGGTCATAAATTAGGACATATCTCACTCTTGCATGCTAATAGTAATAAATGGGAATTATGTCTAAATATACTGAGTTTTAAACACCTACATATCTGTCGTGTATTCAATTTCATTGAATCTGTTGCTATTAGGGATGGAATACCTTAACTTCTTTATGGCTGACTTAGCATCCAACTTCTGCTAGCTACTGAATGCCTGACTTTCCCAATTTGGCTTATATACCCTTTGGTTTGGCTAGTCCATTAGAAGGGTTGCCAGGTCATTCCATTATTTCAGATTTTCAATGCATTTTACTCGAATACCTCTTAACCATTACACCTACATGTATATATTCCTATGTAAAACTCTGACCCTATGTTGTGGTCCTGTCCTATCCGTGGGGGTCTTGATTTGAACAAACTTGAATCTACACTACTTGAGGATACTTCTATATTAATATGACTAATAATGGCTTAGCTGTTCTTGAGAAGAATATTTTTAAAGATATTTCCAATATATTCTTATGTGAACTTTGACCCCCTGTTGTTGCCCTGCCCTACTCCCAGGGGTCATGATTGGAACAAACTTGAATCTACACTACCTGAGGATACTTCTATTACAATATGACTAATCATGGCTTTGCTGTTCTACAGAAGATTTTTAAATACATTTTCTATTTATTCCTATGTAAAAATTTCCACCCCATCTTGCGGCCCCGCCCTACCCCTGGGGGTTATGATATGAACAAATTTGAATCTACAGTATGACATGAAGCTTTCACATAAGTTTCATCTTTTCTTGCCCAGTTGTTCTTGAGAAGAAGATATTTAAAAGAAGCCACCAAATTTTCACGAATTCTTAATTATCTCCTCTTAAAAGAGGGCGCGGCACTTCCTGTGAACAAACTTAAATTCACCCAAGGATGCTTTGTGACAAGTTTGGTTGAAATTGGCCCGGTGGTTCTTGAGAAGAAGTCGAAAATGTGAAAAGTTTATGGACTACAAACGACAGACGGACGACGGACACTCTTTGATCAGAAAAGCTCACTTAAGCCTTCGGCTCAGGTGAGCTAAAAATTACAATATGACAAGTTGTAATATAGGAATTTTGTATTTACTTCCATCCGGTAAATTCAAACATTACAATATGACAGTAATATAATTCAATCACTAGTGAACTCTTGTTTGCAATATAAAAAAATAATGGCAAAATTGTCATTTTTATTGAATAAAGGGGTGTAAAATATAGGATGGAATCGAGAGTTAGTGTGCGCAGTTCTTTGCCATACTCTCCCCATGGCATTCTTTTAAACCTTAATGATGAACTAGTGATATTGTATGTTCGAGTATATATAAAGGTGTTGTGAATTTCTGGAACTAAGCAAGTAATTTTATTCAGTGATAAAACTCTTCTGAAAGTAAATGGGGGACCATTTGATGTCAAAAACGACTGGACATTAATATTGTTTCTTCTAGAACACATGAGTTTTCAAAAAAGAAAACAATCGGGTATTGAAGGCGGGATATTTTCTCGCATGATTCCGCGGACATCAAATCAACATCTAACAAACGAATTAGAGACAATGTTCAGCAATATATACCTCCTCCTCTCCCTTCGACCAACGTTTAATATATGTCAATTTTTGTAACGTTGACATTTGTAATTTTAATGCGTACCATGGAGTTTAATATAGTATACCCATGTTTTGTTAGAAAGTTCCCTTCTCAAAATTGCTATTCTTGTAACCATGGCAACACTGTTCATTGAAATAAAAATACTAAAATATTGAATTTTGTATCTTAGTGTTCTTTACATGTGTATCAAATTTTATTGAAGTCAGGCAAACACTTAGGATAGAAAGCGATTTGAAAATTGCTGAATATAGTAAACCCGTGTTTTGTAAGGAAGTCCCGTTTTCAAAATTGCTATTTTGTAACCTTGGCAACACTGTTCATTGAAATAAAAAAAAACTAAAATAAAGAATTGTGTATCTTAGTACAGTCTAAAACTGCACCAAATTTTATTGAAAATAGCTAAAAACTGTAAGAGGGAAAGCGACTTGTAAATTGCTTATAATTACGAGAATCAGACAGCTGTAAAGCCAAAGTCTAATATATGGGCATTGTGTAATTGTAGAAACTCTTTCTATCAAATAAAATTAACCAGTATAACTAAAAACTAATTGTTTGCATGCTTTGTTTTAATAGTATCACTAAATCCTCTGTTATGGAAACATTATATGTAAATTTGTTTGTATTTCTGTGATGTAAAAGAGGGGGGGGGGGGACACATATTTTGGCAATTATAGGTCTCATTCGTTGCCATGGCAACCATGACGTCATTTTACTCTGCATAATTAAATACTTTGAAATTTTACCTTTCAGAAAATTTATAGGTTGCTTTATGTAAAAGTGACTAGAAAGTGTTAAAATTTCAATTTGAAATTTTTAGGCAGTTTTGTAGAAAAAAAAAATGCAAAATCTCTGGTAGTTAAAGGGTTAAATAAAAAATGAGGCATTTAAATATCTTTACTGATAATAATTACAATACTGAAGCATAACTATTTCATAGAAAAAATTTAAATCGTGTCCATACTTTTTTGGAAGAATAAATTTCTATTTTTTTTTTTTTATTTTTTTTATTTTTTTATTTTTTTTTTGGTGAGGGTGTGTGTTTGTGTGTTTGTGTGTGTGTGTTCTTTATATTTGTATTAATTAAAAACTCAGAGAAAAAATGACACCGTAAGCGGCGTTTGACCTTAGAAGAGCGTGCTAAAGCAGACAGCATGGTGGCTGCAGAGGGTTCCTTTGGAGAAATTTGTTAAAAAAAAAAATGAAAACAATTAAAAGATTATGAATTCCTTTAATGAGAAATTGTTGCAAATAGATTAACAAACATAAAAATGTTTACTATAGATAGCCACGGCATTAAGTAAGCAGCACACAATAATTTGAAAATTGTACGCCAAAATTGGGTCAACCGGAAGTTGGGTGGATTTGGTATGGACACCTGGGCACTGGATGACTACTAGCCGATATGATAATTAATAGCTGTATGTTATTTGATTTTTAACTGCTAGACTGCTTCTGTGGCAACCTAGGGGACCACCTTTGGTGATCACCATATCTAGGCAAAAACGGTGCGCAGTGCTCGTCGGGAAGTCGGTTTTCGAGCAAGAAGAGTTTTGTCATGATACCAAGACATTTTTTTTGGAAAAATGGCATATTGTACATATTATCACTGATTAGGCAAATGTTTAATTCACAAAGAAGAATAATCAGTGATGCGTTAGCAATTTTGTCAAGTTAATATACAGTAAAACTTCTCTAAGCCGGCCAGCTGTAGGACTGATTAAAATGGCCGGACTAGAGGGATGGCCGGTTTACTGAAAATTAAGCATACTAAAGATTTGCAAATTTACAGCACTTGCAGAATTAGAGTATTAATACATTGTTTATGGATAATGTTGTAATAAACATTATACAAACTACTTTTTAAGCTAAGTAATTTTGAGTATGATATACTTTAGTAAATTATACAAGCTGCATCATTGCATGTGGAATTATCAGCCAGATGCTAGGAAAGGTATAAAATTGCCATCCATATGATTGTCGGTTGTCAACACGTGATTAATTATCGGCAGGTACCTAATGTATACCGAAGGCTTGGAAATTCATGATCATTATTCAATTAGTAAGGATAATTTCGACATACCTGTTGATTTTTTAAGTATTAATTTTAAAATAAGAACAGAAAAAAAAAATTATGGAAAGGTACTTTATTTATCATTTGCAAAAAGATTATCTCCATGCATACCTATACTATGTACATGTATATGCCTATCGCTTACATCATTAATAAACTTGTTTGTACTTATAAGTGAAAAGTAAATAATTAGAACATTTCTCAGCAAAATGTCTGTTCTTTTAATCACGAAATGTATCTTTTGATAAATTTTATTGATTTTTTTCTCAGTTTTTGTCTTTGTTCATTGTCCAATTCTAAGGCCGCTTATATCTATTTAAAAGCTTGATGCAACATGGCGCGCGATATTTTGTTTATTCATATTATGTGTTTTATATTTTATCAATTCAATAGTTTGATATTTTATAAAGCTTTATCATGTGTACACAACTTATACCGGTCACTTACATAGTCTGGCATGATGACTACCCCTTCACAACACAGGTAAACAATAGAAAACCCTTGCTAAGAGGTCGTTTGTAGTTTTTCACACCTCTGGCCTGTCGTTACCAACACTCTGGCCACTGAGTTATAATTCTGCAATCAAAATGTGGCCGGTATAATGAGGGAAAATTAGCTATGTTTCTTACATTTCGTTCTTTGAAAAGTGGCCAGTGTCCAGTTTTCAGGGGTGGCCGGTTTTATGAGAATTAATGTTTAAAGAAATGTTAAGAATTTTGCCAGGACTTATAAATTCGGCCGATGTTTAGGGAGAACCGGTTTTTAGGGGGTGGGGGTGGGGGGTGGGGCGGTTTGGAGAAGTTTATATATATATATATATATATATATATATATATATATATATATATATATATATATATATATATATATATATATATATATATATATATATATATATATATATTAAAAAGAACACATTTTCTAATATAAAAATATTTATTTTGTTGTTGTGTGAAGTTTCATTCTATTCGATTTAACAGAAATCAATTTACTTAGTTTTAAAATCAACATGTTTGGTATGCCCGGAGAGCTCTACATTATAACGTCAAAAACATTGCGTCATGGTGTTTTCAGAAAAAAAATTCTCCCTTTACATTTCACACAGTTTGGTCCAATAGCTACTTAATAAGAACGTTTCTCCATCAATTTTAATTTATTTTGCTAACAATCATACCAGTAGCATCGTTTAATTTTGTTTGTCCATGTTTTATTATCCTTTTTTTTTTTACCGCGTAACTGTGCATTTACAAAATCAGCAACTGTGAAGCGCCTTTCTCTTTCCATGACTTTACCCACTCAAATTTTTACAGATAATCCATTTTCTCACAGACCGCCCTTGTCTGATACAGAGTTTTAATCATTCGAATACAGCCTCTATCATTAATACATATATGCACAAATCGCTTTTGACATTTGCCCCCTACAATATTTTCAGAGTTTATTCTGAAAATTTCCAGAGTACAACACAAAATTTTGATATATCTTTAAAATTGGTTTCTATGTAAATATGTACATATTCCCAATGTTGTACTATCGGTCATTAAAAAATCGATGTTTGGCCGCGGAGTAAAATATTTGACCTGTCGATGAGAAATTGGACCACTTACGTCAAAATTGTGGGCGGGATCAGCTAAAATCTCATTTGCATTCGTTGGAGTTTGACAGTGACGAAATTGACCAATTTTAACTGCAGTCTGTTTTTAGTAAAGAGGCCAGCACAAGATACAAAGGTATATCAAAACATTTATTGACTATGTCCTCGGGCAAAGTGCGTTTAGTCGACCCATCGAACGGTTAAATAACGGCCTCAGAGTGAGACAAACAGTTTGGTTTTTAAAGATTAATTTATATGATTTTAAAACAAGAGAGAGAGAGGGGGGGGGAGATGCGTAACGCATATTTAATAGACTAGTGCGTTTATTATAAGTATCCGAATATTCTAATTCAAGCAAGGATTTGATTTTTGAAAGCTAGACTCTTTTATACGCGAATTACTTGGTTTGTTTTTAAGATTGCATTAAAACTTTTAGCACTGTTTTATAGAATGTCAGATTCCCTATAAAATTTTATGAGAAAGTATTAAAGATATTTTCGAAAAGTATATCAAATTTAAATTAATAGATAACATTGAAAGGGAAAATTCCCCAGCCCATCCTTTCCAACGAGTTTCGGCGTCATGCACGAATTTATCTAAACAAAATGTGTTTAAAACGTTTCTGACATCTGACCCCCCCCCCCAAAAAAAAAAAAAAAAAAAACGGAAAAAGTACTGTCATTGGATTGATAATTTTATATGCCACCGGATGGTCATTCTCAAATGCACGAATCAAGTAACCCCCCCCCCCCTTTACAAGATATTAGAGATGCAGCACTTCTCTTGTGAGAATAAATAATAAAATAAAAATAAACATGCATAAACATTTACTTTCTTTGAAGAACACTTTTACGATTCTTTTTAATTCGTACATATAATTATAGATAACTACTGTTGCTTGAAGTGAAGTTTCGACTTTGTTGCTTGAAGTTTCGCTCAATATGAGAGCCTATCTTTAAGTAAGTATTGTAAGCCTTCGATACCAAACCTATTGAGAGAATGTTCATAGGCACTTATGCCTGCTTTTCAATCCATTTCAGGTAGAGCGCTCGCGCCGTGATCGGAAGGCCGTGTGTTCGAATTACGGCCGCGACCGACCTAAGTCGATAAAAAATAGGTAGCAACTGTTCCTTCGTCAAGCGCTCGGCACTTTGAAGTGAAAGTTGCGGGTCTATCAGATGAGACCTTAAAATCCGAGGCCACGTGTCATGGTAGGTTCAGATTTTTTTTCACAACTAATTTCCCCCCTAAAACACTAAATTCCTAAACTTTACCTATGCTACAGCAAATTGGGGGGGGGGGGGGGGCAGTCTTTCAATGAACATTTTCAAAGTTTGGAAAAAAAATGGGAAGGGGCCCTGCGTCCCTGATTCTTCCTGCCTGATAAATAACTTGTTTTCAGACTTGTCCACACTAACAGATAATTTTGTTCCACAGTACTTATGTATTAAATAGTGTGATACACATACACCGCCGTAATTTTTATTTTTATTTATTTATTTTTTTTTTGTCCAAAATTCCTTTTTGGACCTTTCTGTCGTTTTCTCATTCTAGTCGTCTTTTAACTTCACTGGATCCTCGACAGATACGAAATTACTACTCTGGTATATGTGGAATGATCTTAAGTAGAATATACGGGTAAAAAATAAATTTTACTAGGTGATATGTGAGCCTTTGTTTTTATATGCATAATATTAACGGCAATGTCTACAATATCAACTTATGCAGATGCAACACCCTTATATTGTGCGTGGAATTATAAAATCTGAAAATATATTGAAACATTAAACGTGCACTTGTACATGTATAAATAACTGAAAATACAAGACTTCAGAATATTAGTCAATCTGATCAGTCCAGGACCCCTGACCAACGGCATCCAAAAGATTGGGAATTTACCCCCCCCCCTTTCCAAAAAATGTGTTACAAGGGGACCTATTGTGACGTCATCTTTGAGTTTATTGTGTAATTTATTTACATACATGCAGACGTCAACTAGGCCGTTTCAGTAGCAAAATAAAATAAAGCTAGGATTTAGGCATTTTCTTTTCTGCAATAATACTTTTAGCGATTTCATTTGTCAGCTGAACATTTTTATTTTATTGCTTTAGTATATTAATTTGAATTGATCTCTTCCCTTCTTGTTGGTAACATTTATCAAGTGTAAGGCTAATTTGCATAAAATAATATCGCAATTTGTCATATCTATAAAAACAGTTTTTTAGTTCTATGATATTTTCATGACAAATATATTTGTATGAGCAATATAAATATGGTCAATCAATGATACATTTATTTTTTTAACATTATTACACGAAATACACCATTATTATTACACGAAATACACCATTATTATTACTCCTAGATAAGAATTGGCCTCTCGACTTACTTGTTATGCAATTTTGTTATGCATGTACCAAAACTACCAATCTTCTTCTATATGTACACGGTAGTTATATTTTTGCAAACGTGTATATCAAAATACGAAAAATTGTTGGCCTTCGAATAATACGTAACGTACTTAGTTCTTTAAGAAATAGTTTTTTTTTTTCATGCTTTACTCACATTTAAAAACTATACAAAACCTGGATTTTGTCTGTCTGGACAAAACTGTCAACATTTAATAATAGGCATTTTTTGTAACAAAGCCTCTTTTTTTCAAGTAAGCATTTTGCATAGACTAATATTTATTCATTTACTTTAAAATGTATACAAAGTATCTAATTATTTTAAGTCATTTGTTACCAGAGATTATGTTTGCATAAAATCATTATTTTACCAGTCAATCCAAGCCTTAATACATTTATTTCATTTAAAGCTTTTTGAAATAATAGACTCTGTATCATCTTGAAAAGAAAATTTTAAACAAAGCCGAGCCATTAGCAGAGAGAGAAGATGGCGCTATTATTAACATGCAGCACGTATACTCGATTAGTATAACTATCAATAAACTCGCAGACTTAGCTTAATTATCTATCAGAATTGCATTTAAGTTTGTATAAATGTAACTACCTTGATGTGTCTCTTTTATCTCTCAAGGTATGCTTCACCGTGTTTTTCTTTTAAAGTAACCCTGTCGATTGTTCATGCCAATGTTCATTCGTTGTAGTAGTTCAATCTATTTGTATATTTTAATCTCAAAGCTTTTTCTTCAGCATTTCTCTTAGATGATTCACTTAATAAAAATATTTGTTTGAAAAAAAAATGAAATAAGATAAAATGATTCAGCATATATGCATATACAGGAAGATGAGAAGTGATGAAATACAGTTTCTCAGCGGTTTAAAGTGCACTATATTTTTTTTTCGGACCCACACAATAAAGAATTTCAATAAAAATGATATTGTGCGTACCTAATATGAATTTGTTTTTTTTTTTTTTTTGAAAAGGAACGGTATAAGATGTAAAAAAAAAAAAATATCTTCGTTTATGTTGAGTTTTTCAAATTCCAAAATCTATTGTAGAAGGAACTGAATGAATGAGCTGAGTTCTTTGGTTTCAATGCAGGAAAACCTGAGTAAGAGCGTAATTGAGTTGATGTTCCATCAACTCGTAAAAATGATATTATACATTAATTAACTGGGTTCGAGGGCAACATGCGTTTTATCGGACCCAAGAACAAAACCGTTCGCCTGAGGCTGTTAGGTCTAAGGCAAACAGTTTGGTTCGAGGGGTCGACAAAACGCATTTTGCCGGAGAGCACAGTCAATAAATGTTTTGTTATACCTTTTAATTTTGCTTTTGACATTTCATAATGTAAATTTCGTTTACCCGCACTGTGGTTCAAACTTGGTCAATTCCGTAAAGTTCTGTCGAACTCCAACACGTCCAACAAATGCAAAAAAAATATAGCTGACCCCGCCAACTCTGTGACGTAAGCGGTCCAACGTTTCATCGACAGGTCCAACATCTCACTCTTCGGTTAAACATCGATTTTTTTAATTTAATGCTAGACTTTTTTTTTACTATATAATTATATAGAAAACGATTTTTAAAGGTATAACAAAACGAATTATTTATCTTAATATTGTCTACTTGTGAAGTATAAAATTCTATTGAAATTGGACTATCAATTTCGAAAAACTCTTTACAGACGGACAGACAGCTGTATATATTGTCGTACAAGGGACACCTGCCCAATGCATAAGCTCTTCTGGTCTCTGGCCAGTAATGCTAAAACCAGCACTTTTATCTAATTTTAGAGTTTTAATCAGATTTCTAAACATTATATTGAATTCAAGATTTAAAAAGTGTCAACCATTATGCCGTTTGTACATTAGATAACTCATAAATGACTTCATATGATTTTTTTTTAAAGAATATTTGGTCAACACAACCAGGGTTTTCCCTTTATTTCAAGAGAAGTTTGAGATAATTTGTATCAGGTTAGGGGTCGAGATTTAAATGTACAAAATCTCTGTGGACCTTACAACAATTGTTTTTTCTATTATTTTAGAGTGGCATTTTTAAAAAAAATTAAATTGGTCATTTTGGGAAAACACTTTACACCTAAAATATCATCTATTTTGATAATTTCATGTACGTTTAATCTGTCAATTGTCTTAATACCAAAAGTGCAAATTGAAAAATAATCTTAAAGGCCTATATATTGACGGATATTTAAATCACATGACCTGGATTAAAATCATATGACCTGGCAACAGGCCAACGTCAGCAAGTAGATTGTCAGACAGTATTTAGGACGCTGTATTGATACTACAGGTAAGACATTATTTTTTTAATTTTAATATCACACTTTTTTGCATCTTATCTCTATCTGAATTAAAGAAAAAAAAGACTTGAAAAGTGGAACTCTTTCAAAAAAAAGTAAGGAGCAAGATAATTATGCATCATTAAACTGTATGTGTACATTACAAACAGTGATGGTCTAAGGGTGGGGTTTTGAGATCTTTATTGTATCTATTGTAAGCCACCTCTGCTGATGTTTCGATAAAACCATGGCTTACAATTATGTCATGTTCTTATACACTCTCACTTGGAAATCAATGAACGGTCAATACAGAGTAACCTTTTCTTTTGTTACACTTAACAACTCGAGTTTCTTAGTCTTTATAATTATAATTAGACAAAAAGCTTGCCCAGTGTATGTTGAAAAATGAAATTAAAAAAGTCAGTAACGAGCACAAATTATGAATCATGAATTCCTTAAGCTTTTCTCCCTTTACTAAATATCTTCAAATACTAAGTTGTAATCGTACAAAACACAGATAAAACAATAAAACGTAGCAGAACATGACGCCACAATAGGTACTGTATGAGAGAATTAAAATAAATAGAGGTAAAAACATTTTTTACAAATAATAGACAACTGAATATATAATAAAGTCATTCGTGGGGGTAAATTCGATACACAGTTTTAAAGTGATCGGATACAGGATGAAACTGGTGAGTAATTCCGTTGACCTTTATTTAAAATATGTCAACTATATTCTACATCATTCTTTTTTTTTTCAAATTACAGGCCTTATCTCAGCTGTGCCTGATGTTTTTTGAAAAGATATTTTCAGAGAAATGCATTATGAGAATATCTCCAGGAGCGTCCCTCATGTTTTCGAAATTCACTTCCGTTCGCAACTGTTATTTGGTATATATTTTTTAAGTGGAATTCTTTCTACTAATTGAACGGTTGAAGATATGATAGAATCTCACTGTCATGATAAAACATAACATGTAGATGTGCTTATCGTCCTTTCTTTTTCGTCGTTCGTACTTCCGGTTGCCAACGAAAGTGAATTCAAAATTTCGAAATTTACAACTTTATTTCTTTCCAATGTTTTCTCTTGGATGTACGTAGTTAATAGAGTGTCTAGCAACAATACTATATTTATTTCAGTTCTTTGAATAATGCATTTGTTGCAAACATTTGACAAATCCAAACTTTCTCGCAGTATTGGGGGTTCGAATCACCTTGATTTCTTCTTATATGAAAATTAAACTTTAGAGTTAGGGTTAGGGTTATATATATATATAGAGTTTAGATATCTAGAGTTAGGGTTAGGGTTATATATATACGAGGGGTTATCAAAAAGTTCGTGGACTAGCGTCATAAAATTAAAACCGCTTTAGGTACATCAATGAATTTTTACACATTTAGTTAGCATCATCTTTTCTATCTACAGAATAAACCATAAATCATAATTTTTATTTTTTAATAAATTGTTAGTGTTTCTGTAAGCAAAGGTATGTCCAGGCGGCGCAACCTCTAATATGACGTTTTTTTCTACCTGAGTGTAACTGAGAAAAACTCTTTAGATATGAGTATTTGTCATCAAAAAATCTCGTTAATTCAGGCATGTGGTACGACACATTTGTTCAGTATAATTTGCAATTTTTACCCCATTCTGTAATTTCTATGAAATTTTATCGTAAATTTTATATGGAGTGTCCAAACAGTTATGGGCTTGAAAATAACGTCAAAAAGGGGGAGGGGTTTCTTTTTCAAACACTCTATAGAGTTTCGCTCCTGGAAAAACTGGTATTGACCTAAGGAATGTTTAAACTGGCTACAGAAAAATAAAATGCATCCAGAGTACTTGTTTTTAATGCCCAAAAAGATTCAGAGAGATGAAATATGCACAGTTAGTGTCGATTTGTAGTCAGGGTGTCAAAAGTCAGTCACATCGAAAAGTGACGTTGATCATGTGTGGTAGAAATTGAACTCCAACAAGCTAAGTATTCTGGCATAATCAGGTGAGGATTTCTCCCCATATAAAGATCCATTTACAATATTATATGCATTGAAAACAGCTGCTCATGACATTATAAATTCATATAAATAAGACGGGTTTAAGTCCTTACTTAACTCCAGGTAATCTCATCAAGATAATTGTATGAGGTAGAGAGAGCGGACATTAAGAAACAAGGACGTTAAGCGGACGTCATGACACTAAACGGCGACAGCGCCGGGTGATCACATAAAGTCTTTTTAATTTTAGAATAATTTGGCAAATTATCAACGTATCAAGCTAAAATTTTCAACATTTCTTAAACTTTTGTTGTTTTATGTTCCGCATAAATTTTGTAAGCAAAGACTACATATTATTAATTTTCTCGCATCAGTCCACGAACTTTTTGATAACCCCTCGTATATATATATATATATATATATATATATATATATATATATATATATATATATATATATATATATATATATATATATATGAGAAAAAGATCCTTACCTTTTCACGTCACAATGCACAGAAAACGATGTCAAAGTCACGGTATTGTAATTTTTGTCGACTGCATTTCGTAAACAAGAAAAAAATGGATTTTCAGGTGAACTAAAAAATAAAAAAAATATTTGAAAATTGGTGCGGACATTTATAATAAATAATATTATTACTATATAGTACATTTATTTATTCATAATTCTGTTAATTAATAAGCATTTAACTTAATATTACATAATTAATCTAAACGCAACGTTGAACACATTGTTAGGTATGGTAGTTTCTCACCAATTCGTGGTACACATTGATTCATGGTATTTTCTTTTTCCATCATTGCGCACCCGTAATATACTTTTCGAAAATTTATTTTGAGAAATCTAAAGTTTAGTTTACGAGGTAAACAATGCAGAAAAAATACAAATTATACATAAAGTCATATTTTTTCATGTTTATACCTTTTCTTATAAAAATAGATAAATAAGTACAATAAATTAGTTTAATGGATTCCTTAACAATTTCCATGTGGTGTATGCATGATTGGTTGTTTATATCAAGTGATGTTGCTAGGCATTGAAAAAGTATGGAAAGTAACGAGTGTTAGAAATCATTAATTTTTTATCATAATATGCAGCCCAATTACGAGTGCTTTAAAAATTATAAGATATTTGTCCTAGGAAATCATGTAAGTCAACTTTCGTTTTGCTACATAAATTAATCATAGACAAATAAATTCATTTTTAACATTATGAATTATTGATAAAAATTTTAATTATATAGGAAAAAATTATAAGCAAATAATATACTGATAAAGTGGATAATTTAAGGAAGTAATTGATTAAATTAATATCAATATTAAAATTATCAAAAATGGCTTTATGATATTTTATAAAATTTTATTACAATTTATGAATTAATTTTGCTAATTTCTTTTGAGGAAAAGTTATCAGTACGATAAAGCAAATCTTTACCGGTATTTTGTGTATCCAGTGAGTAAAGTTGACTTCGGTCCCCGCTGGACTCATTTAAATTTTGTTCCTGTAGATGTTGCCGTTCGCGAAGCCTCAAGCACATTCAGATACCGGCACTGCAAAACTGCCAGTAATTAAAAATCAAAATCTATTACGATTGATGATGAATATCTTACTTATTATGTCTCATTATTATATTTTGTAAACATTGATATTAGTTTGTAATATTTAGCTTTGTGTAATTTTAATTATCACTATTAATTATTTTTTGTCATTTGTTTGATCGACGATTGTTTTTATTGCATATATGCAACAAAGTTTTTTTTAGAAATTATAAAAGTCATTATTCTTTCAAACAATATACTGATTTCCGTAAATGTTTTTATTTTTGATTAAACAATTATATCCGCGCCATAGAGATTTTAATGACGTACCACAAATTGATGAGATGCTCGATTTTTCTTTACTTGTGAAACCGTCAAACGTTTTAAAGAGTATTTTGACAAAGATTAGCGATGAAAACACACAATTTGTAATCTAAGAAAAGATTAAACCCTTTTCACATTAAATCACAATAAAAAATGACCTGAAAGTTTTGCTAGTCGGTTAAATTTAATTACGAATCTATGAGATACCAGGCTAGAGCGATTTATAGCAAAGTCTATATACTATGCATGGCTAGAAATACTATATATGTGTTTTTCTGAGCAATTTGCAAATGCTTAAATTTGACTCATATGAATTAGACAGTATATTAAAAGTTGATTTTAAAGCGTATGAAAATATATATCTAAAAAAATCACTCAGTAACACACAAATGTTCATTAACGTTATTCAAGGACAGAAGTGTTCCCTTTTGTTGATGCTAAATGGTACTTAAGATATATATTTTCATACGCTTTAAAATCAACTTTATTTATATATATATATATATATATATATATATATATATATATATATATATATATATATATATATATATATATATATATATATATATATATATATATATGCATATACGTAAATAGTGTTTTATCTAATGCCCTCGTAAGTTAGTATTTTATATGGTATGATAAAACTTATGTTAACACAACTATAATATTTGCTCTCGCAATTTTTTCAAATGTTTTGGCGCCATTTTATTCCATGACGTTGCCTCTCAGTTTGAATGTTCATCGTGACGTCATAATACGTTGTTCGACGTTGAGTTGCTATGCATTCGAATAAACACGACTGATGAAGGCCGGTAACACGGTCGAAATATTTCAAAAAGTGTTCAAAAATTCTTTTTCTATTACCAAAAAAAGATTTTGGATATATATATATATTAAATTTATGGGAAGTGGAAACACCTTTTGTTATTCAAAAACAACTTTAATTCTTAGATTTGGTCAAATGAGAAGAAGAATATTATGGAACCCCTGGACAAAGCTCAAGTACTACTCAAATGTGACCTGTGTCAAAGCGCTGCTTTACAGAGTCATTGTGAACTTTGTCAGATTAACCTGTGTAAGGCCTGTGTAGGGGAGCATCTCTCTGATTCATCTCAAAGACACAAGGTTGTACCGTACAAATATAGATTTTTTGCTCCTTACTACCCAAAATGTCCTGACCATACCAATACACATTGTGAATTTTATTGTGAGATATGTGACGTTCCTGTCTGTTCTACCTGCATCTCCTCTGATAAACATCATAGTCATAAATTTACAGATGTTCTGAAAAAAGTACGTTCCAAGAAAAAAGAAGTAGAAAAAGACTTGGAAGAACTAGAGAAACGAATATATCCTGCATATGAAGAAATTACATTAGATTCAAACTCTGAAAAAGTAAACTTTGAAAACCATTATGAGAATCTGACAACAGCTGTCGCCAAACAAGAAAAAAACTTGCACAGAGAAATTAACTTCATTGTTAACAAACAGAAATCTGAAATTGATGAGATGAAAAATGAACACTTGGTTGCTCTAAATGAATATGAAAAAGAAATTAAACAGATTATGTCTGATGTAAAACAGAGTATCAATGACCTGAAGAAAATACTGTACTCCAATGATGTCTCCTTAACTTCTGTGTATAGATCCAGGAATGCTGAATTCAGAGGTTTACCTCCTAAAGTCAATGTTTCCTTACCACGTTTCTCTCCTCATCAAATAAACACAGAACAGCTCCATCAAATGTTTGGTTCTCTGTCAGCAATTACCATTACAAAAGAAGCACACGGCAACACAATAAAGACCCCAGAAGCTGTATCCTGTCCTCCAGCCAAACCACTACTTAATGTAGCCGAGTTTATCACCAGCATACAAACAAAGTATAATTTCCTATACAATGTTACCTGTCTCAGAGACGAAGAAATCTGGACACATGGAGAAGAAAATATAATGAAACTCTACAACCTCCGGGGTGAAGTACTGAAGTCAATCAAAACCAAGTCAGGGAACAATCCACGTGACACAGCAGTGACAAGAAGTGGAGATCTAGTTTATATTGACATTTATACAAGTACTGTAAACATAGTGAAGAATGAACAGATTCATGAAATTATTAGACTACAGGGATGGAAACCTCATAATATTTGTGGAACCACTATGGGTGACCTCCTGGTTACCATGGACAGTTATTATGGTGAACACTCAAGAGTTGTCCGTTACTCTGGCTCTACAGAAAAACAAACCATTCAGTTTGACAGTGAAGGTAAATCTTTGTACTCATATGGTTACACGAAAGACATCATTGAGAACAGGAACCTTGATATCTGTGTGGCTGACTATGAAGCCAAAGCAGTAGTGGTGGTAAACCAGGCCGGAACTTTCCGATTTAGATACACTGGATATAGCTCTTCCACCGCCAGACCACTTGATCTAATCGGAATCGCAACAGACAGCCAGAGTCAGATCCTGATATCAGACCGTAAAAACAACTGTATTCACATCCTAGATCAGCACGGACAGTTACTCTCTTACATTCGTAACTGCGATCTACACCTTCCATGGGGTTTAAGTGTAGACACCAAAGACAACCTCTTCGTGGCGGAGTTTCACAGTCATAAAGTGAAGAAAATCAAATACATGTAAATACTTCAAAGTAATTGACAGTTTCTATGAATTTACAATTTACAAAATAAAAAATAAATCACCACATTGATTATATGATATTGAAACAACAGTGTATGATCAGTAGGTAAATACATTTTTAAGACCTTATAATGTTCCCTTAACAAAGTAGGGGGAACATATTGTTTTTACACAGATTCTTTTTAAGGTATTATAGAGATTTTAATATTTATTAACGCCTTCCGTCTTCACGGAAGACCTTATAGTGATTCTACCGTTTCTTATTAGGTCTTCCGTTCTCAACGGAAGACCTATAGTGTTTCTACTGTTTCATTTCATTGAGGTCTTCCGTTCCAGACGGAAGACCTTATAGTGATTCAACTGTTTTTTTTTTCCTTTTTATCATTATAATTTTTTCCCCTTTTCTTGTCAGCAAGATTTCTAAGAGATGGCTGGACGGATTTTCTTGAAATTTTCAGGGATGATAGAGGATGGAAATACGCCTAGATGTTTTTTTTTTTTTTTTTTTTTTTTTTTTTCAAAATTTACTTCCGGTCGTCAGATATTTCTGATTTTCGGTTTGTTTTTTTTTTTTTTTCAAAAATATTTTGTCCGAGTGAGATCTCAGAAACAGTGAGAGAATGAGACACCAAACGTATATGAGTAATAGTCCTTGAGGAGTAGGAAAATCAATTTGGGTTAAACGCGTCAGTCGTCACTTCCGGTCGTCACAGGAAGTGATAAAAAAATTGAAAATTTCATATTTTCTATTTTTAATTCAAACTTGGATCACATTATTTCAACTCTTTTGTAGTTACAAAATATGTTGGTCCTACTGGAAACACAAACGACAACTTCCGGTCATAAGAGAAAAATTACATAATTTGAGTATGTTACTTTCCCATAAATATCTTTTATAGATAAAGTATTTGAAATGATTTTTGAATATGTTATTTAGACTGTTCGTAAAGTTCGTAACCTCAAATATCTTTAAAAATTCACTTCCGGTCGCGTGTTTTCATGTCCGCAAAATGAGAACTTGTCCGTGTGAAAACTCAGAAACGGTAAGAGATTAAGACACCAATCTTATAGAAGTAATAGACTTTGAGGAGTAGACGAAACCGTTTGGGTAAAATGCGTCAGCCGTCACTTCCGGTCGTCACAGGAAGTGATAAAAAAACACACTTTTCTCCTTTGAAATGACACTTGCATCATAGAATTGTATCTTTTTCACAGTTTCGATATGTGTTGGTCCCAACCGAAACAAAAAATGAAAACTTCCGGTTATAAGCAAAAAAACTACGGAATAGAGGTTTTCTACTTCCCTATAAATATCGCTTATAGATAAAGTTCTTAAAATGTTATATATATACATATTTTATTGAGACTGCAGATATCTAGAGTGACGTGGAGACCGGTTCTTCGGATGAGACCGTATAAACCGAGGTCCAGTGTCGCAGTAGGTGCTGGCACGAAAAATATTCTTTCAGTGCTCAATTCCCTGAGTGCCGAGTATAGGTCTCCAGGTAAAGCCCTCCACCGGCAAGTGGTGGCGTCTCTGTATGAGTGAAAAATTCTCGAGAGGGACGTTAAACAACAACAAACAATAATACATATCTTTAGAAGCCTTGAGATAACTTTTGCTAATCATGTAGAGTAATCTAATTGATACGGTTGTGGTTTTTTTTTTTCAAAGGAGAAAAGAAAACGGAAGACCTGTTATTGCCTAGGCAATAAGTAACTAGTTATTAATATTGAGTCTTCTGTTCTCAACGGAATACCTATAGTGATTCTACTGTTTCTTCTTCTTATTTTTTTATTTTTTATTTTTTTTTTTTTTTTTTTTTGACTTTCTAATATTGTGCACGCGATTTCTCAAAGACTATTAGATGGATTTACATTAAATTTTTAAATTTTCAGGAATTGTGTGTTGTAACATGAACTTGATCTATTTGAGAGAAAATTTGGAAACTCACTTCCGATGCCAAGTTACGGACCATAATCTAAATAACGGCTAAATATTTCAATGTCAAACATTCAGGGATTATAGATCGTTATAGATACTATAACTTTGTTCGTCGTCGGCAATTCTGGTCGCTCAAGGAAGTGATTAAAAAAATCGTAAATTTCAACTTTCCTTTTTTTTAAATTGATACTTACATCACATTATTGCATCTCTTTTGTAGTTTCGAAATGTGTTGGTCCCACCGGAAACAAATACCCCAACTTTCGATTATAAGTGAAAAAATACACTATTTGAGTATTGAACATTCCCATAAATATTGCTTATATATAGAGTATTTAAAATGATTTTTATGTATGTTAATCAGACTGGAAAAGTCTAGAACAACGTTAAATGTCTTTGTAATATTCACTTCCGGTCGCGCGTTTTCATGTCCCCAAAATGAGAACTTATCCGAATGAGATCTCAGAAACTTTAAGAGATTAAGACACCAAACTTAAAGGAATAATAGACCTTGAGGAGTAGGCAAATTAATTTGGGTTAAGAGCGTCAGGCGTCACTTCCGGTTGCTAGAGAAAGTGATTAAAAAAAAACGAAAATTTCAACTTTTCTCTCTTTAGATAAAAAATGCATCATATAGTCATATCTCTTTCACAGTTTCAATATGTGTTGGTTTCTCTCGTAACAAAAAACGACAACTTCCGATTATAAGAGAAAAACAACATACTAATTTTTTTTTACAACTTTTCGATCAATATCGCCAATAGATAAATTTTTTGAAATGATTTTTATACAATTTTTTAAGACTGCAAATGTTTAGAGAAACTTCAAATATCTTTTTTAAAAATCACTTCCAGTCGCCTGCTTTTCTATCCCTAAAATGAGATATTGTTCATGCAATTCCTCAACAACAGTACCAAACTGAAGTCTAAAACTTCAGGACTGAAAAGTCAGTTGTCAGTTCATCTGCATCATGTGAAAATCGTACGTTGTCGTCACTTCTGGTTGTGACAGGAAGGGATGCAAAAAAGGAAATTTTTCAAATATATTTATTTCTACGGATATTTCGGACTAGTACCGATGTAAAGTTTGTCATGTCCATGCAAACTATTTCCGCTGAAAGTGAAAGTCGTTAAACCGGAAGTTGTCTATATCATGCATATTTTTATGTAAACTTGTAGGGATGATCCGTTGTGAATTATTCAGATGTAGAATAAAATTTTTATTCGTTGAGCACTTCTGGTCATGAAGGAAGCAGGAATAACAGACATTCTCTTCAACGTGCTTAATATATAATTTGTTTCAAAATTGATAAATCCAAACTCGAGATATTCCTCTGTTCTCAACACTGGATTGAAATACTTTTTAGAAATAGAATTTCAATCCAATGTTTTCACAGACGTCCGCATCAAATTAATCACGGACGTTTGAGAAAACATTAAATGAAATAATGTTCTCTCAGACGTCCGCGTGGAAATGAATGCGGACGTCTAGGAAAACATTGTATTGAATAGAATGTTTTCTCAGACGTCCGTGTTGGGTTTATTGCGGACGTTTGAGTAAACATTAGATTGAAATTCTTGTTTACAGTTGAATTTCAATACACTTTGGCTATTATCCTAGGCAACGCGTTAATGATTCATCGAAAGGACAAAAAATATTATTTTAGTTTCAGTTAATTTTTAAATTAATACAAATAAGACTTTTTTATCCAATTTCTAGAAAGAAATTAATGAATTTCATATGGGTAATTTGAAAAAATAAGAACAGGGGAGCTGGCGTGTTTTGAAATAACCCGTCTTTGAAAATAAAAACATTCTGTCCTTCAAAGGCAATAGAATAAGTAATCTGACATTGAATTCTGAGCCTTCAACCATCTTATTTGTGAGTACCTGTAAGGAATTCCAACTCTTTGCTAGCAAAGATGAAAATTCGAGTTCATGAGAAAACCGCTCTCACCACTGCGCCACGCGGGCCACTCCCAACAGGAAGTAGTATACGGAAGACCTTCTCATTACTATTAATGAGTTTCTAGTTATTATTATTTTTATTATTATTATTAAGGTATTCCAGCTTCATGGAAGATCTTATTGTGATTCTATTGTTTCTGATTAATATTTTTGTTATTCTTATTTTTCCTCCCATATATTGTGCAGGCGTTTCTTCGAAAACTCTTCAGTGGTTTTCAGTGATTTTCTCAGGGATAATGGGCAATCATCTAAACTTTGTGAATAAGAAGAATTTTGAAAATTATCTTCCGGATGTAATTTTAAAATTGACTTTTTTTTTCTCCTCAAAAACAGCTAAAGATATGATCTGGCGATGTCAAAGATGATAGAGCATAATTTGAAGATGTGCAGGTAAACTTTTGTTGTGTCGCCGTTTCTTCAGGTCACCAGTGGAAGCAAATTTCAGTTTTTTCAACTTTTTTGTTTTTCAATACTTTTTAATGATTTTCATAGGGAAAATAGAAAATCTAATCGGAAAGCTAAATGTATAATTTGTTTTAAAATTATATATATATATATATATATATATATATATATATATATATATATATATATATATATATATATATATATATATATATATATATATATATATATATATATATATATATATATTCCTTATTCTGGAATTTCCTAATTTTCCTCTTCGAAGCGCTCGTCCCCGTTGGCGTCGTTTTCTCACTCGGACAACCCGGGTTGAATCCCGAGAGTGGCCGAATCATTTTCTATATTTTTTTAAGCATAGATTTACAATTTTTGTTTAAAATGATATCTGGTATTTATTTTTGCTTGAATTTTAGATTTTTTTTTTTTAAATTGCATTATATCTTATGTATAAAGGAGTTAAAAAGATTGCACAACAGTAACATATGTTGTGTTACGATTTAGGAATAATAACTCTGATGACAGGGACGGAAGACTTTCTTGTTCCTATATAACTAGTTTTTAGTTTAGGTTTTCCATCCTCACGGAAGACTTTATAGTGATTCCATTGTTTTTATTAAGGTCCTCATTTTTCACTGAACACCTTCTAGTGATTCTGTTGTTTCCTATAAAGGTCCTCCGTTTCCAAAGGAATACCTTGTTGTTATTCTTATAATTCTTTTCAATATTTAAGGTCTTACGTCTTCTACGGAAGACCCTCTTGTTATTCTTAGGTTTCTTTTTCACTTTTATTATTGATATTATTGTGTTATTGTTTTATTATTACCGATTTTGTGCACGCCATTTCTAGAAAATGGCTCGATGGATTTCCATGAAACTTTCAGGACTTACATATCATCCTTTGAATCTAATGAGATTTTCTTCTTTTAATGACGTTACTTCTGGTCCGGAGATATTGTTGATTTAATGATTTTTGAATGCTCGCAACGAGATCTCATTTGGCTATTTTTTTTTCTTACGGACCTTGTGCAGAAGATCTCTCGAGAATGCTTCAATGGATTTTCATGAAACTTTCAGTATTGATAGCAAATAATCTATGCTGAAGACTTTATCTATTATGTTTGTGTCCTCTCTTCTGGTCGAGAATTACTTTCAAATACCTTTTTTAAACTAAAATTTTCTCAAAAACAGTTAAAGATTGGGTCTTGAACCTTTCAGAGATGATAGATCATGACTACTACATGTGACGAACGTGTTTGGGTTTTTTTCCTTCGCCGTTGTCCACTTGAAATAGATTAAAAATATGTTAATTTAAGTTCACCTTTGTTTTGTATGAAAATGTTCTACATAGGGATATGCATACAGTGTCGGAGGTTATAATATTTCCACTGGAAGTTGCTTCTTCAGAACCGGAAGATGTCCAAAAGGAGTTTTTTTTCATCGAAACACTCAGGGATGATTCTTGAAAGCCCAATGATGAATTCTGAGGCGTTTAAGGCGCTAAGGATCCTAGCGCAAGTAGATGAGAAAGAACCCGATGTTGATTTAAATAATAGTTTTTACTCTTTTAAGTGTTTCTTAAAATATTTTGAAGAATTCATGTTACTTTTTCTTTCGACTTTAGTTTTTATTCCTTCTTTCATCAATCGAAATATCCCGTCAAAATCTTATCTCATCAGAAATCGGACGGAAGACCTACTTGTTAGAAGCAACAAAATTTCGTCTAGTTATTATTGTCTTTATCACTTCCGATTTTTTGCACGCTTTTTCTGAGAGAAAAAAAAAAAAAAAAAAAAAACCTCAATGGAGTTTTATGAAACTATCGGGACTAATGCAACATCATTTGATCTTTTTTTCTATTTTGACGATGTCACTTCTGGTCAGAAGATATGGTCGATTAAATGTTTTTTGAAGGATCGTTTTTCCGCAGAGGTTTTTCTTAACGTTTCTAGATAAAAACATGAAAAGTCCACGTGAGTAGAGCTAGGTGTATAGATGTGCAAAAGGTATTTCATTTTTACAGGAAATGCAGCACGTTTGAGCTCGCTATGGTCCTCAAAAAGGCATATCGAAAATTTTAAAAAATTAAAATTTTCAAGAGTGTTTAAACAATATCTTTTTACTTCTAATCAATTTGTATAAACATATAAACAAAAGTTGTGTAGAATTATAAGATCTTTCCAACGGTATCATGAAACGTTCTATCTTTATTGACGAAAAAAGTGCTGAGAACCCAAAATTTTACTGATAATGTTTGTTATTTACTGATACTTTGCTGTTCTTGCTGATAAAATACTGATATTTACTGTTATTATTTCCGTTGTTGCTGATAGTTTTGGATGTTTATGATAAATATTGATAATTACCCAGCAGGCACACAACGTTGTTTCAACGCTGAAAGTAGGTGGAATATTAGTTGCAACGTTGAGCAACTATAGTTCAAAGTTGTTTCAACGTTGAGGTTTCAACGTTGAATCCTCAACCTTTTTACAACGTTGAAAAAACGTTGTAGATGCAACATATTTTCAACGTTGAATGTTCGTCGATATTTCAACGTTGAAACAACGTTTAAGATTCAACATATTTTCAACGTTGAATCCTTAATCTATTTACAACGTTGAAACAACATTGAAGATGCAACATATTTTCAACGTTGAATGTTCGTCGATATTTCAACGTTGAAACAACGTTGAAGATTCAGCATATTTTCAAAGTGAATGTTTGGTGTTACTTCAATGTTGAAACAACGTTGAAGCTGCAGCATATTTTCAACGTTGAATGTTCGTCGATATTTCAACGTAGAAACAACGTTGAAGATTCAACATATTTTCACGTTAAATATTTGCTGTTATTTTAGGGTTGAAGCAATGTTAAAAATGCAGCATATTTTCAACTTTGAATGTTCGTTGATATTTCAACGTTGAAACAATGTCGAGGATGCAACATATTTTCAACGTTGAAAAAGTGAGGAAAATTTAATGTTGAAACAACGGGTAATGAGCACCTTATTTTTCAAGGTCAAAATAGTAAGGGTTATTGAACGCTAAATCAATGTTATTTTTTGCTATATATATATATATATATATATATATATATATATATATATATATATATATATATATATATATATATGCATTGTTAGAAAATATCATGATTATTCACAATAAATGAAATGAATTATGAATTAATTTATTAAAATTTCATTCAAAAGACTTGTGCTAACAGAACTGTAATAAAATGTTAAATATGAGTTAATATGAAGTAGGACATTTACATTCAACTCTTCACTGTAATTGCATGTTTCAAAAAAGTTAATTTGTAAATTAATTGTGAATGCAGAGTTTTTGCATAAATGAAAAAAAAAAGAAACTTTTTATGTGTAATATAAGCATAATAATTTATCTAATACTTCACTGTAATTCCATGTTACTACAGAATTAATAAAAATAACAATTTATTCCAAATTAATGTAATCTAATTAAAGCTATATATGGCGTATCTGAGCCTGAAAACTAAATATACGAGATTGAGTGTAAATATACATGATATATGTTATTTATGTTCAAATTAAAATTTTCATCGATTTGGAGCATGAATAACCGCATTTTTTTTTTAGTTAAATTGGCTCTAAATATGTCTGTTATTTAAATGTGGAGTTGGTAAATTAATCGGGTATTGTTTTAAATTTTTAATATTTTGGAAACGCGATTGATTTAAATCGTGTAATTTACAAAGAATCAAAGAATACGCCATGTATGACTTTAAAATTAGAGTTCTGAGATCCACGCCGTATACACAGGAAAAATTGCAACGTATGTTTAACATATGTTGAACATACGTTGAACATATGTTCTGCAACATATGTTCGCCATAAAAAACGAGCACCATATGTTTTACATATGTTTATGAACATATGTTGATCATATGTTAACATATGTTGCTTATATGTTTTGTATGAACATATGATTAACATATATTTATGTTCATATGTTTTTCATATGTTAATTATATGTTAATTTTATTTCTTACTTACATTTATTATTTAATTATTTTGTATTTATTTGGATTGCAAACTAAATAGTACTCTTGTCCTTTAATCACTTAATAATAAGAAATCAAAGAACACAATCTCAAGCATTAATCTTGAGTTTATTTTTTCAAATTTTTACATAATTCTGGGTTTATTTCCCTGACAGTGACTGTATTGCTTCTGAAATGATAAAGAAAAAATAATAAAAATTAAGACGTCCAAATTTCATGTCAATTACGTATAATTGATAAATATATACCAGTATTAGTTAGCACAAAGAGTATTTACTTTGAACACTTACAAATTTTTTTCTTGGCCTGTTCTTTATTTTCTTCCATTTTACAACCCCTTGGAACCTCATCATAGGATTTGAAATTGTCACATGTTAAGGTACTGGGTGGCACTTCAGTGGAGTTTCCAATTTTAAGGTTCTGTTGATTAATACAGGTTTTCTAAAATACATGTACAAATTAAAGTCTACATGTAATTTAAGTTCATACACTGAAGATATTTGTCATATGCATGTGCAAACAAATGCATACCCCATTCTCCTAAACAGTTATCAGTTATGATATGAGTTAAAACTAATTTCATAAAACATTATATGGTGTTACACCATATAATGTTATGTCCAAGACAATTTCACTCTTGGAAGATATGCTTAATAATAAAATCATAAAAAATACAATTAGTTTCTCTAAATGTATACAAATGAATTTGGAATGTTGAAATAATATAATATATTAATATTAAATGGATAATCAGATACAAATGTATGTTTGGATATAATAAAAATACAGGCAGAGAAATAGACATTTTGTTTCCAGTATATCCAAAAACTTTGTTAGGAAGAAAATAACAAAGTCTGTAATACAGGGTGTACTTACCTATTCTGAAGCAAGCCTAGGGTCATGGTGTTCTTCCATGTTATTCATAGACAGACAGACTGTATATGGAACCTATACAAATTATAAAATAAATACAGTAAATATTTTCTAATCAAATTCCAATCAAAACATAAAAGAAACTTCGAAAGAGAGTGAGTACAAGTCTCTAGTTTCTCTAGTGTTGAAAAAAATTCTATGTCAATTAATATATAAATAAGTAATAAATTAGCTGATGAACTTTTAAATACATTTACATGTACACTATTATCTTGAATGCCAGATTAGGCTGAAATTGATCATCTTTCAGATATTCTATAGTTTAAAAGCCAGCAAGTTCTATCCATATTCATATCTTCAATATTTTAGCCAAAAAAAAGACAGTATATTTTTTTTTTTGGTAACGCAAAACAGTGTAGAATTAAGAAGAAAAAAGAAATTTCTCAAAAACTATTTTGTTATTAAAGAGTCATTACTTATATGCACCCTGTAATTACTGTGATTATTATATGTATGTATTTTCACCTGTATTGTGATCGTGCAATCTTCAGTCAAATCAGCTTTGGGTTGAATCGTCAGTCTTAACAGCTTTGGGTTCTTTCAATAAAAACGGCACTCTGACACTGAACTCCAGTTGCTTAATACATAACAAAAACAAACATTTTCCATTAAAAATTTGATAAAAGATCCGAGTGGATAACCATCTAACATAGGGCATGATAGGCTACACACAAACTGCAATGCAAGATTTCTACTTTCACTTTCATCAAGATCGTACAAAAATATGCAAACGTAACTGTCGACAAAAGGAAAACAAATCTGAAAAATTAGCAATGCTAAATAGTTTTTACATTTGTCTAAAAAAACAAATCCAAAATAATGTAGCATGTAGGCCTAGATAAGATCACTAGGTGTGTCTTTTACGAACTGCATTAATTACAACTACAGTTATAGATGTTATGCAAGTCACGAGAGTACAAGGAGTTCGTATGAATCTATAACCGTAAAGAAATTCTCTTAAAACACCATAAACTAATTAAATTCTTAAAAAAACATAACTGATAGCACTTACTTGTTTCTAACACCCAACACTTCTGCTGCAGCAGTGACGTCAAAAATGACGTAGTACACTTTCATTCGATAAAAACCGAAACCGGTCCGGAAATAAAATGTGGAATGATTTTAATTTCACTAATAAAATAAATCCAAAAAAACGGGGTAAATGCAAATTTATTAATTCTTGATAAACTTGATTTGGGGAATACCATGTTCAAGAAGACAATTTCGAATTTGAAGAAAAGAGGGGGCTGAATTTGGAGAAACGAGTGGGGGAGGGGGTGCAGGATAACAGAGTAGTTAACCCCTTTTTATGTAAGCTTCTACAAGAAATGACCATTCTTTTGAATAAATGTATTCAAATTGATCTTGATACTTGTTATTGAATTTAAAATTTTTTAACATGCAGTCTATTTGCATTGGCGGATCCAGAAAGGGGGGGGGGTCCGGAGGTTGGTACGGGCTTTAAGTGCCTATGGTGCGATTCTATGCATGTGTGTTGGGGGCACCGACCTGGAACCCCCCCCTTTCAAAATTTGCTGGATCCGCCCCTGACATGTTAAAATATAACATTTAACTCGAGTTTTTCATATTACGCTTAATATTAAATTATTGCCGGTTCACTAATTAACATTAAGTTAATTAACATATTTTTTTATCTCGTTAAATTTAAATAAAATTAATTCAAAAAATGATAACATTAATTTAATATTAAATGAAATAAATGTGAAAAGGCGATTGGTTATTATATGATGTTCAGTATGAATTTTATGTGAAACTAAAACATATGTTGAACATATGTTTGAAACAACCATATGTTTAAAATATGTTCAACATATGTTAAACATATAGTTACCACAAACATACGTTCAACATATGTTTTGAGTCTGCTATGTGTTCAACATATATTTGAAACATATGTTCAACATATATTTTAAACATATGTTCAACATACTGTCGAAAATTCATATGGTCAACATATGTTTAACGTATGTTCAACATATGTTACTCGAAACATATGTTGAACATACGTTGCAATTTTACCTGTGTACTCTGCGCAGAATGTATACGGAACGGATCTAAGAAGTCTGATTTTAATCAGATTGTGCTTTTGTTGCATTTATGAAAGAAAAAAATAAACTGTATTAGATAAATATCTATAATCTTTCTTATCACAAAATATAAAAACATTAAATTAAACACGTTACAAAAGGGTTTAACAATTTTGGCACTAACAATTAACCCCGGTCAGTTTACATTACTTAAGATCCACTCCCCAAAGGATGACTGCATTTAACGCCTGTTTTTGGGTCCTTTTCGGTAGCTTCTGTTGCTTTTATATCTAAACCTTATTTCACTTATGTATGTTTATGAGAGAATCCTGTCAATTTGGAACCAAATTTAAATGATTTTAGACTGTGACACAATAAAATGATTCAATGTTTTTTGTCCCTACTCCTCTCCAAATATAGTGAATTTACACTTACCTGGCCTTGATTGAACATTAGATTTGCATGAGAGGTGGAGCTAACATTTTAAGAATGGGTCTAAAATTAGACTTGATCAATAACAATGACATGTTTGGGAAAAAAAACGTGATCACTCTTTCCATCTTCCTCTCCATTCTGCATAGCACAAATACACTTCTGACAAAGGTTTCAAAACGAAATCAACAATATGAGCACGTCAATGTAATTAAAGCAGATTTTATATCGATGCCAGATGACTTAACGTGTTCGAACACAATGTCCTAGTTAGCACAAAACATGCTACCTTACAAGTCACGTGACGGAATTTAGTATTCACAAAGTTACCTGAGGTAAGAAATCACGTGGTGAATTATAATACTCAACATGTCACAATCCTTGGTTACAACACAGAGAGCGAATGTAAGAAGCAGTTTTTTTCTCTTTTTAACCATGAGCGCATGTTTGTCTATTAATCTCCTTTTGACACATTATTATTTATGCAAATATACAACTACTATTAAACGTAGAACAATTGACAAATATGCGCTGACTATGTATAAAGTCAGTAAAAAGTGGGCGTCCTCATTATCGAACGGAGATTAAAGAAATTGTGATGACCCCTGCTTTTGAAAAACATTCCAACTTCGTAAATAAACACTTTTATTAAACGTAATTACATAAAGTTGTAGATTGGATGTTGACCATTCTTGCAATGAAAAGAAAAAGGCTTGTTTTGAAGGTTTATTTTGTCGCAAATTTCGCCTGTCCTTAAGTGCAGTCATCCTTTATCTTCGAGGCATCAGAAAAGGAGTGGTTGTAGCTTAGTTGGTCAGTTTCAGTGTCATGAAAACTTTGTTATGCAATTTTCTTGCTGGGCAAGCGATACAGAGTAGTTGTTTGCATCTTATCTATGTCAAAATTTGAATTCAACTGATGGGCAAGAAGAAGCAGATGGACTCCTTGCTGTTCATATATAATGTATTTTACAAGCCATGCACAAGGATTAAGGCTGGATTATCAACTTCTGCTCAGTAAGTATAATTTCTTTTTCAGGGATTTATAAGAAATTTAAAATTTTCTAGTTCCCATACCTCATTTCACTCTTGTTTTGTAAGCATATTTGTAATCTGCGTGCAAATCTTTAATACAGTCAAACCTTGTTATCTCGAAGGGACTGAGAGAAAACTTCGAGTTATCCGAGGATTCGAGATATCGAGGGTAAAATACATAAAGAATAAGTGGTTGGGACATGCAAATCACTTCGATATATCCATGGTATTCAAGATATTAGTGTTCGAGATAACGAAGTTCACCAATGCCTTTATCCTTACAACTTATTTTGAATGGAGACAGAAACCTTACTTAAAACCAAAATATTGCAGTATTTAAACTTGTTCGTGAATTTATTACATCTACAAAGAAATTTGCATGATACTGTTTCTCTTCATTTTTTACAAATTGTCAAAACACAGACCCAACATCTAGTTATGTTTTCTTATTAACTTTCACATTTATACCTGTATTATTTTTGTTAGTCATATATGTTAAACTGCAATCATATATTGTACCGTCAGCTCACTTATAGTTAATTTTCTACTATTTATTTTATCTTATTTTTATAAATTTCTTTTGAATATACACATGTATATATTTATTTTTCAATGTTATGTAACAAATATTTACTTGTACATATATGACTTTGACCTTGTATTATGGGGAGTGCCTGCTGTCCAATCCTATTATGATTATACATAATAAAATATTGTTTAAATTAATCTGCGTGAAATGCACATCCTTAGTTCGTGTATTTATGTGTTTTGTTGATATTCATTTGCAAATGAAATTAAAATATAATATACAATTTAATTGAAGTTGGACGCAATGTTATAAGGCACTTTGAAAAATTACGCACTTTGAAAAAAAATTTCGAAGTGCGTTAAATTTGGGACCAAGTTAACGCACTTTGAAAAAAAAATATATTTCATTTCAAAGTGCGTTAAT
Source organism: Saccostrea echinata (assembly GCF_033153115.1). Classification (NCBI taxonomy): domain Eukaryota; kingdom Metazoa; phylum Mollusca; class Bivalvia; order Ostreida; family Ostreidae; genus Saccostrea; species Saccostrea echinata. The sequence continues at coordinate 5,490,225 of NW_026889766.1, forward strand.
ATCGATCATATTAACGCACTTTGAAAAAAATGTGTACGACTTGGTCAATATTCTTACATATTTTAGGTATGATAAATAATTATTTCAACCTGGTTGGATAACTAAGAGAAAAGGGAGCAATTATAATTTTTTCCATACCATGAAAATTCTCTGTCTGTCTGTCTGTCTGTCTGTCTCTCTCTCTCTCTCTCTCTCTCTCTAAACGAACTAAAATTTAGTACTAAGGACTTACGTATATTTTTAACTGTATTTTGAATTTTCTGTTTTTTTGAGTCGGCTCGTGGAGCGAGCTGAATTTTTGTCATCATAGCTGTAAAAATCATCACTCATTCATCAAGGTGATTCATACGCCAAACATGATTGTTCTAGCGAAAATGATTTTGTTTGAGTGATTGCATAAACTTAGGAGGTTTAAAGGGTATAAAATTTCATATTGTAACATTTATTTATGTCTTTATGCTTTTTAAAGAAAAATTCAATTAAATATCCTTACAAAGTACAATTACTGCCTATGATATATGTGCAAGCATGTTAGGCAGATCTAATCTTCCCATCTGAAGTTTATTTATCATTGACCTAGATTACTCCTTAACACACACACCTGCTGCTCTCATTTACTGCAGCTAGTGTGCATGAAAAATCTATTTTTAGAATTCAGGTTTGCAGTGTGAACCATTGACCTAATTACTCTATAACACTGACCACTGCAGCTAGTGTGCTTAAATTTATTTATAGAATCCAGGCATGCAGTGCTGCTTTACACATTAATGTCAGATAAATAGGCCAACAATGTAAAATTTTCTAACTCTAACATAATCATGGTGATGTTATTTACAATAACTTGGGTCTTGGTTTATAAATATGCATCTGTTTCAAATATTAGATTATTAGTTACTTAACATAAACATGATCATAATGCTTATTATAGTAAAATTGTGTGAATACATGTATATAATTAGACGGATCCTAAAAAATTACCCATAGATGTCTAATGTTGGTTTTCCATTACTGTAGGTTGTTTCTTAGAGAATGTATAGCTTATGTTTATATGTTAAAAAATTTTTCACTGTTACTTTTTCTCCCTTTTTAAACATGATTTTTCCTCCCCCTTTTTCACTTTATTGTAGTTTTTTGTTTCTTAATGGATCACTGAGATATATTTAGTGTTATAATTATAATTAAAAAATTCTATAGTGAAGTCTTTTTAATAATTCAGTTGACTTAGAAAGGTGGGAGATAAACCCTTAACCTTTGTTTACTTTTGGAGGTATGGGATATACTGAGACCCTTTCAAATTTAAGCAGATGTTTTCAGATCCATATTCAAATTTTTTGTCACATTATGTAATCTTATTTGTGTATTTACAAACCCAGACTTTAAATAAATTACAAAAATCCCATGTGAGATGGCATTGAAGCCCTTTTTTTGTTGAACATACATATTCAATCTCTTTAGATGCAATATAAACTGAATATAAGGTATGTTGTCCAGTTGTATGAAAAAGCTCATTAAACTCGAGCGAGTCGACTCTCAGGCCCTTCAGGCCTTTGATTTTAAATATGACCCTTAGGGGTACAAAATAAGGACCAAGTTTGTATGCTAATTGAAATATGATGGTCTTTTTATAGCTATTTAATAAGTATTTAGAAGTAAAAAAAATGTTTATTCCCGCACTATATGATGGCCTTCTTAAAAGTTATTTGAACAGTACTAAGATGTATGAAAAAAAAATATTCATGCATTTTATGCAAGTATTGTTTGTTTGTTTTTTCCTTGTATTGTATTTGATTTTGTAAAGCTACTTTGGCCAAAGTATTGTCAGTTGGTTATTGTTGCTTAGATTATCGATGTGGCCCTCTTCTTTAATATAATAGGGTGGGTTTTTTTTTTCTCAGGAAAGCTTATCTCAATTTTTTCATCTATTTAACTTTAACTCAAATTTATTGAGATAAAATATAACAATGTCGCACCAGTTATGTAAAAACATGTATTTTGATAGGAAAGATTTGGGCTTAGTGATCTTCTACCTGTCTTCTCCTCGTTCTCAATAAGGGTAGATCAATTCATCAGTTTTTCGAAAGAAATATAACAAAATAATGCCGTCCATTACTAAAATCTAAGTCCAAAATTTTTGATTTATGCATATTTTTATGCCCCCGTATCGAAGATTCGGGGGTATATAGTTTTTGCCCTGTCCGTCCGTCTGTCTGCCTGTGTGTCTGTTTGTCTGTATGTCCGCAAAAACTTTAACCTTGCCCACAACTTTTGATTCGTTGGAGCTATGGCTTTCGTATTTCACATGTGTATTCCTTGTGACAAAAACCTTTCTTCTGGTACCACCATATTTGACCTTTTGACCTTGACCTTTGAGTTTGTCCCAGTTTTGCAAAATTTTACCAAACTTTTACATTGGCCATAACTTTTGAACAATTGCTGCTAGGGCTTTCATACTTAACATGTGTATAACTTGTGTCAAGACCTTCTTTTGGATACCAACAACTTTGACCTTTTGACTTTGACCTAGAAGTTTGACCTACTTTTGGAAAACTTTAACCTTGGCTATGACTTTAGAACGGTTGGTGCTAGGGCTTTCATACTTCACATATGTAATCCTTGTGACAAGACCTTACTTTGGATACCAACAGCTTTGACTCTTTGACCTTGATCTTGGAGTTTGACCTACTTTTGGAAAACTTTAACCTTGGCTATGACTTTTGAACGGTTGGTGCTAGGGCTTTCATACTTTACATATGTAATCCTTGTGACAAGACCTTAATTTGAATACCAACAGCTTAGACCCTTTGACCTTGATCTTGAAATTTGACCTACTTTTGGAAAACTTTAACCTTGGCCATAACTTTTGAACGGTTTGAGCTAAGGCTTTTATACTTCACATATGTAATCCTTGTGACAAGACCTTTATTTGAATACCAACAGCTTTGACCCTTTGACCTTGATCTTATTTAGAGACCAACAATTTTGACCACTTGACCTTGGAGTTAGACCTACTTTTGGAAAACTTGAACCTTGGTCATAACTTTTCAACGATTGGTGCTTCGGCTTTCATATTTCACCTGTGTATTTCTTGGGAGAAGGCCTTTCCTTGGGCACCATTAATTTTGACCATTTGACTTTGACCTTGATGTTTGAGATACTTTTGAAAAAAAAAAAATTAACCTTTTTCATATCTATTCAATGGTTGCTGCTAGGGCTTTCATTATCCACAGGTATATTCCTCGATACAAGACTTTACTTTGGGTACCAACATATTTGATTTGCATTTTAGAAAGTTGCCATACGGGGGCATCAGTGTTTCACAAACACATCTTGTTTTCAAAGAGCGTTTAGTGTCTCCATGGTAAAAAAAAAATATTGATGTTCACTCTTAACGCACTTCGAAAACATTTTTCAAAGTGCGTTGATTTTGTCCCATATCAGGCGCGTAGCTGCCTATACGCAAATACGCAAGTGCGTACACATCATTTTCCGAAAAAAAATCTATGGAAGAGAGAGAGAGAGAGAGAGAGGGTGGAAGAAATCTCAGGACCATCCAACAGATATTCTTGTTTCAAATTATTTTGTGTCATAAACGTTTCGACTTGAATTTTATATTATCATGACTGTATAATAAAATTTGAAATCCTTTATTAAATCATTGCCAAATCCAAATCATTCATCAATTTGTAACTGTTCTTTAATACATTATTTTTTTTATCTTTGAGAAATTAAATTTCAAAAACATCGTTGAATGTTATGATGTACTATAGTAAATGATTTAAAATAAAATGCGATATTTCTTGTTAATAATTTATTAACATTTAGTATACGTGTTTTTGAACGTTAAAAAAAGAGTATTTAATTGATACCAATATATCGGTTAAAAATTTAAGCCTAAACTACATATGTACAATAAGTTTCCATGAAAATATCAACTTTGCGTTGAGGCAATAAATATTACTATGTCTTTTATTTTCTAAACAAAATCTAAATGGCATGAATTTTATTTTGCAAGAAAATGAATAAAATACATGTTTTTGGTAATTAAAACTCGGGAGCTTCTGTGCCCTCACAGGCAGGCATAGTATGGGGGGGGGGGGGGGGGGCTGCCCCCCACTTATTTCAAACCGTAACCTTTTACTTTTTGTTGTAGCATAGTTAAATCATGGTAATTTGGTAATGTATTTATAAAATTTTGATTTGTAAAATTGGAGCCCCCCCCCTCCCCCGACCCCTTGCTGTTCTCTGCGTACACTTCATTTCCATTCTGGCTACGCGCCTGCATATTTAACGCACTTTGAAATTTTTTTTCAAAGTGCGTTGTTTTTTCCCAGTTCTAACGCACTTTGAAATTTTTTTTTCAAAGTGCGTAATTTTATCAAAGTGCATTGCCACACCACAAGGTTCCATTAACAACTGGATTTTGAGACGTAATTGATGCCATGATTGCATCAGATCCCTCGCCCGTGAAAATTACACAGGAATGTAACATTTTGGATGTAAACCTCCATGTTTTTTTTTCTACATTTTTCTTCAGTAATGATTATTTATAATTATACTGTTATGAATTTTAACATGAGGACAAATATAATTCTTTTCAATAATTCCAAGTATAAGAACATGTACTTTTGTCTGGTTTTTATTATTATTATTATTATTATTATTATTATTATTATTATGTATATTTTTATCATTTGAAATAACAAGTCATCAAATAAATGACTTTCACATCATTATCTCTTTTGTTAATATGCTTTGCATTAAAGGGTGGAGCTTCCTGTTCATTTCCTTCCGACCGACGAGTCATTTTGTGGGACTTACATGTAACTTTGCGCGTGATTTAAAATAAATGGATCCGCCACTTTGTGGAACTTAGTTTTAGACAGATGCGTGATATGATGAACCTGGATATGATTTCTGTGACCCCTTTTCACTAGGAAGATAAATTTTGTTAAACAGTGATTTTTGAGATTCGGTGATCCGATCCTATATTTATGTTTGTTTCTAAAATACAGTTTAAATAAATTCCCTCAGAATCTTAATACTGAATTACAACTTACATATTTCGCAACTTGAATAAAAACTTTTATAAGACTGTGAAATGTATTTGTTTATAAAGCAAAACTCAGTATGAATTCAACGTGATTTCAACCAAATATCAACATTTGTACAACCAAAGAATTTCAACCAAAAGTCAACCTAATTTCAACCAATGTTCATCCTTTTTTTCAATGTTGATATTTGACGTTGAAGAGCTTCCCTTTACTTATATACGCATTCAAACCTCAAGCTACCCTTTCCCAAGATCAATCCGTCACAAAATGACCCCCATCAACTTGTTTTCCCCTTTAAGATATCATATTTCCCCAGTACTTACATGTCCTCCATAAGATGACGTCCGGCAGGAACTAACCAAACTCGGCCAAAAGATCCTCCAGGTTCTGGAACAGCTTCTGTCATGGGCTCACAACCAGGGGAGATTTTAACATCACAAAACATCTCAGTGACGTATCAGTTTTACATTGTCTGCATTACAAGTCTACTGCCAAAAAAGTTTCTATTCTTAGTCTGGTATGGTCTGGCAGTATATAGACATACAGAATAATAGCTATAAACTTCCCTGTATAAACCAAGCAAAACGAGAGCTAATTGTAACGGGAGAAGATGTTCCCAACATTGCTCCCCACTCCCTTTTGGCGTCACATTCCCCACAAGCTTCATTAAATTAAGCAATACTTTTGTATTATAGATTCGCACTTTATTTTCCAGACTAATTTATCAGAAAACTACTCCGATATAGCCGCACGGGTATTAACCTATCACATATCAGTGCGTGTGCTTGCACATATTTTCTAGATTTTTCACATATATTTTCTTTTAGTATCTCACAATATTTACCTACATGTTAAAAATATCAAATAATAAGCAAGATATAACCAAGTAAGTATTAGCCGATCAGAATTTAGCACACATACATACATGTCTTTGCATTCAGGTTTGATAATAGCATAATGTAAGGATGCACTACGCCTATAGATTTACTTTCAAAATGTCGTCCTTTTTTCAAAACTAAGAAATTTATAGCCATTTAAGTTTCAACCAATTAAATTGCAGCACACGTACATGCGCAAATTTTCAAGAATTCTCCAATACATTTTTTGTAGAACTTTATAATATATGCCAATACTTTAAATTCCATTGTATTTCGTCAAAAAACAAGGAATTTATTGAGAGATTTTTTCTCAGCCAATCAGAGTGAAGAGCACGTGTATGATCATACTGCTTTTGCTAGTTTCCTTACATCACCTCGATTACACCACTAATTTAAGTTATTATACTGATGTTCAAAGCATATCATAAAAAAATAGGAAAGTAAATGCTGTTTCAATTATACCAGTCATCACGTGAGCGCAAAATGACCTTTGTTCCGCATGCATGTTAAAAAAAAGTTCATGTCAACTGGATGAGTAGTTTCTGAGAACACTTGTGGGCAAAAAAGTACTGGAGAAGAATTTTAAACAAGAGGCCCATGGGCCACAACGCTCACCTGAGTCAATATGGCCCTGCTGTTCTTCGTTAGCAGTTTTCTTCTCCTATATTTCTCCTACATATTCATATATAAAGCTTTGATCGCCTGTTCTAGGCATACCCTACCCCAAGGTGCCATGTTTTGAATGAAATTGAATATAAACCTTCTGAGGATGCTTCTATCTTCAGATAACTAATCATGATTTTGCTGTTCTTTAAAACAGAATTTTAAATATGTCTAACACCCTACCGAGGGGGGGGGGGGGTCATGATTTGAACAAAATTGAATGTACACTACCTGAGGATGCTTCCATATCAATATGACTGATCATGGCTTTGTTGTTCTTGAGATTGAAGAAGATTTTTAAAGATATTTCCTGTATACGCATGTGAGTTAAGGCTAGGCATAGGCGTTTCTATGCAAATGAGCTAGTAAAAATGCATGAGAGGTATATTTATTATTCAGAGAAAGTGTTGATTTATTTTCTTATGCATACTTAGTACCCACGAAATGTTACAGCCAGTACACATTATGACGTCATATTATGACGTCATTGATCTTACCTACTGGAGGTAATAAAACACATCAACAAAACAGCTTCGGCGCAAGGGATTACCCTATTTATTTTTACATAGAAACCGTGTTATGCTAAGAAGAATATTCTATAGATTAATAAAACTGCTGCACAAATCCTAGGCATTTTCTCATTTGATTGGAATTTGAGGAAACTTATACCGGACTGTATATTTTTACCCTGATTCAACTTAAAACTTAACAAATAGAAATTATACTACTGAGCTGTTGATATTTGTGCAGCATTGCCAGCAAACTTTGGAATATTTTGCTTCCAAATATACCTTGTTTCAGTTAAATAAAATAGAGCATGCCCTTGCGCCAAGTCATTTTTGTTGATATCCATTATAATCCTGTGTAGTAAAGAACAATGACGTCATAATATGACGTCATAATGTGTACTGGCTATCTCATGTCGTTGGTACCAAGTATGTATTAGAAAATAAGTTTTAGCTTTCTCTGTATAATAGATATAGTCCTTAGGCATTTAAATCAGTTTATCTGGATAGAAATGCCTATACCTAGCCTTAACTCACCTGTGTATGTTCTTTTGTAAAACTTTGATCCCCCATTATGGCCCCACCCTACTACTGGAGGATGCCTTGAACAAGCTTGAATCTACAATATTTGGGGATGATTCCATATCAATATGACTAATTGTGGCTTTGTTGTTCTTGAGAAGAAGATTTTTAAAGAATTTTCCTATATATTCCTATGTAAATATTTGATCCCCCATTGTAGCCCCACCCTACCCCCGGGGGTCATGCTTTGAACAAATCTGAATCTACACTACTTGAAGATGATTCCATAATAATATGACTAATTGTGGCTTTGTTGTTCTTGAGAAGAAGGTTTTTAAAGAATTTTCCTATATATTCCTATGTAAAAATTTGATCCCCAATGTAGCCTCACCCTACCCCCGGGGGTCACGATTTGAACAAATTTGAGTCTACACTACCTGAGGATGATTCCATATCAATATGACTAATTGTGGCTTTCTTGTTCTTGAGAAGAAGATTTTTAAAGATTTTCCCTATATATTCCTATGTAAAACTTTGATCCCCCATTGTGGCCCCAACCTACCCCTGGGGGTCATGATCTGAACAAATCTGAATCTACACTACCTGAGGATGATTCCATATCAGTATGACTAATTGTGGCTTTGTTGTTCTTGAGAAGAAGATTTTTAAAGAATTTTCCTTATATATTCCTAGGTAAAACTTTGATCCCCCATTGTGGCCCCACCCTACCCCCGGGGGTCATGATTTGAACAAACTTGAATCTACACTATGAAATAAGGGTTTCGCATAAGTATAAACTTTTCTGGCTCAATGGTTCTTGAGAAGAAGATTTTTAAAAGATGACACCAAATTTTCACCAATTCTTAATTATCTCCCCTTGGAAGAGGGCGTGGCCCTTCTTTGAACAAACTTGAACCCCCTTCACCCAAGGATGCTTTGTGGCAAGTTTGGTTGAAATTGGCCCAGTGGTTCTGGAGAAGAAGTCAAAAATGTGAAAAGTTTACAGACGGACGGACAGACAGACAGACAGACACACAGACAGACAGATAGACTACAGACAAAATGTGATCAGAAAAGCTCACTTGAGCTTTTAGCTCAGGTGAGCTAAAAAGAAAGTAAAAACAATATATTCCAAAACTTCGTTTTGGGAACATACCTGAAATAACACTCAGCTATTTTCAGAAGAATGGCTTCAAGAAGACAACAATTTTGGACTTATTACTTTTAATACACTTTTTCTACACTAAACATACACAAAGTGAAAGTAGATGATAAACAAAGTGAATGTAGATCACCACGTTAAGGTAGATAAGAAGGCAGCATCAGTTTGACCAAAAGAGAAATTCATGTACAAAAGTGTTACAATGTAATTAATGATAATTGTAATATATAATAACATTACCTTTTACAATCTGTTTGATTAGTGTGGAAAATTCAATGACAGACGTATTAAACTGCAATATGTAATAAAAATGAAATACTACAGACTTACAAGTTGCATCTCTTACAATCTACATTGCAATTCTGAGGTTTATGACTATTTACAGACAATTATTTTACAATAATAAGAGGTATATGTCATATCCCAGTCATAAAATTACAGTCCCAGACTTTACATGTAATAATGTAATTGTCATGAAGTCTCTGTTCACAAATTGAAGATTTTACTTTATAGAGACCATGTGAAAAATGATTAAAAATAATTAACAGTGAAAATAAAAATTTGCGGTTCATATAAGCACACCTTTATGGAGACAAATTTTACCTGTTTTGAATTTTAGAAGACGAATTATACATTTATTGCAGTCATGAATAGGGCTCGATTTAATGCTTTAAACATACCTCGTAAATATGTGGGCAGAAACAAAATTTTGATTTTGCATATAGCGAATCTTCTCAAAATATGATCACTCACATGTAACATGAATAAATATACAATGGGTCTATGCAATATGCAAAGTCAGAAGAAATGCTGACTTAGAAACATAAAATGTTACATTATTAAATGTAATCAAATTTGTAACACTGTGTCACTGCAACAGATGATGTAACAATATACAGACTGCATGCATTTTAAGAGATTTAGATATTTTTAACTTAAACCCCAAAACATGGAGCATATGATAGATGGCCTCATAGATGTAACGTAATAAAAATATACAACAAACGTGAAGTATAACTCAGTCCTCTTATGATCACAATTACAAACAAACTTTACTAAGGGATTAGGTATTTCTCTAAGTAATCAAATTACATTCCTGAATTTAAAAAAAAATACGAATACCTACAGGATTCTTCCATTTAACACAGAAGTCTATACACTGAAAATCTTATTTACAACTTCATTTTAAGATCATATATTAAATTTCTTGTTTCAGGTACATTTACAAATAATTAATCAGATTGCAATTTTTTTTTATCAAGGCAATTACCTGCATGTTGACATGAAATAAACAGGCAGTTGTAAATAAATTCTAAAAATTCCCATGATCAAATGACATGCAACCTTTAAGAAATGAAATTCATTATTGTATGAAAGTGTCAACTTATATAAATAATAACAATAAGTTTAATGCATTACCCTTTGAAATACATCATACAATGTCTGTAAAAAGAGATTTGTTCAAATGCATCCATTCTACTGTCTCTTATACACGTAGTTAACTTTTAATAATATTAAGCAAGTACTTGCTGAAACCTAGGTTGTTATCTATAAATTCATTGGTAACCTCCTTAATTAGTGGCCTCTTTGACTGGCTCAACTGGTTCCCCTGCCTCACTTTTGGTCTCGTATTCATACTCCACTTTGTATACTTTGTATTTGTTAAAGGTGAAGTAGGGTGTGGCATCCTCGGCACCGCAAGATTCCGTCGTGGTGGTACACGCTACCAGATCCTCGGTGTGTCCCATCAGCCAATCCTCACAAGCTGACTTTTGATTCTCCATCAGATTTTCCTCCCGCCAGCGATTTATCCATGTGGCGAATTTGTCATGTAGCTTTAGGGACACTCTCTTGTGTGACTGTAATGATCAAACATAAAATCTTTGAAAAACATACAGTAATTGAAAATTTGTAATATAGAGTTATAATAATATTTTGTATATCATGGTTATTACAAAATGATGTCAACTATCATTAGAGGTCAATTACAACTAAGATTTTAGGGGAAAAAAATTACAGACAGACAAACTGATGCCGACTTTTATCAGAATAGCTCACTAACCGCTGACAGACAATACAGAATTTTTAAAATGTTTATTACTTGTGTACACTTACCTCCCTTGCCTTGGTGAGTGCTGTACTTTTGTACAAATAGTACTCGCTGTTGACGACGTACACGATTTTGAATGAGTTGAAATTAAATTTACACTCGGTGTTGTCCGGAATGTCCATGTCCTCTGTGGATTTTTTGGAGGACCACTGTCTCAGTGTATGACCGAGATTTCTGATTCTTCTGGTAAAGTCGCCATTGTCTCACATTCCTATAGCAGACAATTTAAGATATTAAACATCATATGTGTTTAATACACACTTCTCATGTTACATAACAGCTAGACTCCACCAAATGTGCCATTTGACAGAGTTATAGTTTTGAAATGGAAATAATTGAGGTTTCATCAGCTATAACCCCCTCGTGCCTCTTCAATGAATGAAAATAACGGTGATACATACGAGGGTCTTTAGAAGAGTACGTGGACAAGTTCTATTGTAAGCATGCTATTTATATGAAATCTGTAAAACTCTGCAGATAAATACTATACATATTTTCCAATTAATATGCAAAGATTTGGTGTTTTCCGATGATATTTAAAAAATACACAGCTAAATTATTTAGATAAAACATGCTTCACGGAGCATGTTACTTTTTTTTTTTGCACCTTAACATAACAAAGACGTTTTCTTCAAAATTAAAACTTGCACTGTTGTAGCTTATAAATCTTTATGATATTTCACCTGTTGCTAAAATATTCATAAAACATCATTTGGCGAAATTTTGAATTAAATTGGAAGAGTTATGGCTGTTATATTGGTAATTATAGATTATCAATGCGTAAAAACAAAGCCAAAAATAATAATGTCATTGAACGTCTTGGAGCCCCGAGCAATTAAAAAATTATGTATGCAGACAGGAAAATGCCCGAAAGATACTAAAAACTGGGGATTGCCTACACATGTCTAGTACCAAAGTGTTGAAGTGTTAGCAACTTTGTAAGACATTTTTTATATCAACTTCTGCGATACCCCAATATCCTGCTTATCGCATGGACGTTGCAACCATGAATTTTGAATTGTTTTTCATACTTGATCGCTGAACTGCGTAGACATTGTTTTTAAGCAAATATCACCAATGTCCGATACCTCACAAAAGACATTTTAGAAAAAATATGACATGTCTTGATATACGCAGGTAGATTAAGGCTTCCCATAGAATATCACATTGCACTCTATGCCTTCACTTCTCCGAACTACCAAAATATGACGTCATAATGGAAAATGACGTCAAGTCACTGCCAACTTGAAGCGTTATGACGGGGAGAGTGTCATGAACTTTACACTTTATTTGAAACTGCATGTAACATGCTAGATATCTATTGCAAAATTCACGGGTCGTTAAAGGATTTTTAAGTCTTATATGTCCGAACATGTTATAAATACATCGCTTACTTACCCTTGATTAAAATTTAGCATGTTCAAAATGCTTACGAAAAATATACTTTTGAAATGTGTTCTGTGTTTTACCCGTGATTAGAGGTAGTATTTTGTGTGCATAAAAGAGTCTGGCGCAGATGATTAATATGGACTAATCTAAGATTTTTTGCGGAAATCTGTAAGAAGAGGTTGTTCTCTAACTGAATCTTGCTTGGGAAAAATGTGTGATGGCTTTGTTTAAATACAGATTACGACATTGTATGGAAAATACCCTCAAATTTGTAGGTAAGTTGAATTTCTCACGAAATATTTTGTACCCAAGTTATACTATGACTTTTCCTAAGCACATTTCGGGTACACAAGGATACGATGAGTTTATTTATATAACAAAATTTTAATAATTATAGTGTTAATCAGCTGCGCAGAAGCGATTTATGTGCAACACTTAAGCCTTAACATAGCTGCGTATGGTTTTTCAATTTTTAAGTAAGAAAAAGACATGAAAAGTCTATAGAAATGAAAGATATTTAGAACTGTGAAAAGGCTTAACTGGTCTGGAATCAGGTTGTCACGTCAACTAACGTTATAAAGCGTCAAGTGATTGTTCCGTGAAGGCATTCTTTAAGGTCCTCTGACACAGTGTCGTCCTTGGAGACGTACTTCTCTACATACTTATGTCACCGGGTTCACAGGTGCGTGAAAGTCAGTCAATATATCAGGTCTCAATAGCTTAGTGGTTAGAGCGCTGGCACGGTACGCCAGAGGCCCTGGGTTCGAGTCCCGGTTGAGACTTGATTTTTCACCACCTGTGACACTTAGACCAACGCTCCACTTCTATTGGATCATCAGACTGCTCATGGTCAGTGTCCAGGAGTTCAAAGGTCAACTTACATTCTTTCTTGAATTATTGAAAATATCAAAAGTTACAAAATAGTAGACTGTAAACTTACTCTTTTATAACTAGTCATAAAGCAAGTTCCCTCCCTGAGATCCTGTTACCCCCTCCTTTTTTTCTCCCACTTACAATGACAACTATGAAGCAATTTTCCTCGCTGAGACACTGTTCGGCATTTTCCTGGTAGGTGCTCTCCTTGGCTGACCGCTGGTGAACAGTAGCAACTCGTCCCCCTGTGGCATTGTTCTTGCGTTCCTCCTGGAAAAGCGCAGTGATCTTCACACAAACCTCATTTTGAATAATGTGTTGCATCTGCAAATAAAGACAGTGATACTTTTATTTAACAATCCTAATCTATGTTAGTAAAGCAAGTAAATTTTATTCACACTTATTTTTTTCCACCAGAAGTTTTCAATGAAGGTAATTTACGATTTGATTTGATTATATTATATTACTCAGGTCTTTCACCGGTAGAGCGAAAACAGCAACTTTTATCTAATTTAGCAATTTCAATCATATTTCTGAATATGATATAATTCAAGCTAAAAAGATACATTGTATATAGTTTTTTTTTTTTTTTACACTTGAGTTACCTTTCTTTTAAACACATTGTAAAAATCAATGTTTTTTATTATTTGATCAATACATCTAGAATATACATGTACTCTAGTTTGAAAATATGTACATTTAAATCTATCTGTCATTATTTATACCAAAGGTGCAAACAGAAAAATTATTTAAAAGGTCTATACATTGGCAGGTATTTAAATCACATGGCCTAGCAACAGGCCATCACCGGGAGGTAGTTTGTCAGACAGTTCTTAGGGAGCCATTTTGATTTTACAGGTAGGATATTACTTCATTTTTAATTTCACCCATTTTTGTATAACTGTCTTCTACCTGAATTTAAAAAAAAAATTCTATTAAAAGTGGAAACCTTTAAAAAAGAAAGAACAATACATATGTATAATTATCCATAATTATACTGTACCTGTACATAAGAGGCAGTGATGGTCTAAGCATAGGGTTTTCAGATCACATTATCCCATCTCCGATTTTTTTAAATAAAATTCTGACTTAAGACTGATTGAAGTCTGTCAAGTGAAGGCAGTGCAATACTTACATATGGTCACTAGAAAATCAATGAGCGCTCATGGTCAATTTGGAGTTGTCTTATCTTTTGTTACACTTAGAATAACTAGAATTTCTTTTTTTTTTTTTTTTTTTTTTTTTTTTTTTTTTTTTTTTTTGGTTGCTTGTTATTAAACAAGAGGCTTGTCGAGTGTCTGTTGACAGATACAAAGTTAACCAAGGTCAGTAATGAGGAAAAATTAGAAATCCCTTTTCTCCTCATACTAAAATTCTTCAAAACTGTAAGTTATTACTGCACACAAAACACACACAAAACAATATTACGCATAGCAAATGGCATCACCATAGGCACTGTACAGAGTAATGAAACATATAAGGGAAAGAAACAATTTTAAAAACCACAGACACCTGAATACATTATAATGAAATCGGTGGGGTAAATTCATTATATAGTTTTGTAGTGACCAGGTACAAGATGATACTTGTTTATTAAATTTCCTTCTTGGAGAGGCAAATAATACTTCACCTTTGTTATGGTAAAATATAGTTGAATCACAGGTATAACCATCTCGTAAATTTACAAATTTGAAACCCTGACCTTACTAAACATATTCTCTTTGAGAGATTTATAATTTCAGTGATGATGACAACAGTTTTTAATCTGTAAACACAAACCCAAGATAGAATTGACCTTTTCTTAAAACTGGCGAGCTCTTTCAAAATTTATGAATTATTCTTCTTGCTTAATTTTGTCATATAGTCAAGCTCTTTCATTCAATGATTTGCACTCTTGATAATTTTTTTTTTACATGTTAAGTACTTATTACCATGATTAACACATATTTTAATACTATAAAATATTTCCATTTTACCTACTTATTAATATTGTTATTTAAGTTTGCACAAAGCATAAAAATAAAATCTTCATCAAAGAACTTTAAAATTTTTATTTTTTTTTACAATATAATCTAGACTTGGTCATTTGAGAAGACTATAATGGATCCGCGTTACAGTGCCCAAGACATCCTCCTCTGTGACCTGTGTCAAAGACCAGCGTTACAAAGTAAATGTGAACTTTGTCAGATTAACCTGTGTAAGGCATGTGTAGGGGAGCATCTCTCTCTGATTCATCCCAAAGACACAAGGATGTACCGAACAAACACAGAACTTCTAATCCTAACTACCCAGAATATCCAAACCATTCCAAGAAACAATGTAACTATGAGAAATGTGACATTTCTGTCTGTTCTACCTGCATCTCCTCTGAGAAACATCATGGACAGAAAGTTACAGATATTCTGAAAAAAAAGATTATAAGAAAAAGGGTTTAGAAAAAAAAACCATTTGATAGAACTAGGGAAAAGAATCTATCCTGCATACGAAGAAATTACATAAGAGTTAAACTCTGAAAAAGTAAACCTTGAAAAACATTATGAGAAACTGACAACAGCTGTCACCAAACAAGGAGAAGACTGGCACAAAGAAATTAACATCGTTGTCAACAAACACCTGGATATAGTAAATAAACAGGAAAAAAGAAACAAAACAGATTAATTCTGATGTAAAACAGAGTATTCTTGATCTGAAGAAAATTCTGGGCTCCAATGATGTCTCCCTAACCTCTGCTTACAAATCCAGGATTGCTGAATTCAGAAGTTTTCCCCCTAAAGTCAATGTTTCATTACTAAGTTGCTCTCCTCATCAGATCAACACAGAACAGCTTCATTAAAAGCTTGGTTCTCTGTCAGTATTATCCATTACAACAGAAAAAAACATCGCTACACAAAAAAGACACCAGAAGCTGTATCCTGTCTTCCAGTCAAATCCCTGCTTGATGAACCAGAATTATCACCACCTTAGACACTAGTTATAATATACTGAACAGTGTAACCTGTCTCAGTGATGAAGAAATCTGGACATGTGGATCTGACAAAATCAGGAAACTCTTCAACCTTCAGGGCAAACTACTGAAGTCAATCCAAACCAATCAGGGAACATACCGTATGACATAGCAGCGACAAGGAGTGGTGATCTAGTTTATACTGGCCCTAATACAAGAACTGTAAATATAGTGAAGATTAAACAGATACAGGAAGTGATCTGACTACATGGCTGGGAACTTTACAATATCTATATCACCTCCTCTGGTGACCTCCTGGTTACCATGGACAGTGATGATAAACAATCAAAGGTGGTTCATTACTCTGGATCCACAGAGAAGCAAACCATTCAGTTTGATAGTGAACCTCTGTATTCAGCTGGTTATATTAAATACAGCAGTGAGAACCGGAACCTGGATATCTGTGTGGCTGACCTTGGAACCTGTGTAGTAGTGGTGGTTAATCAGGTAGGAAAACTCAGATTTAAATACACTAGTCATCCCTATACTACCAAGGGATCATTTGATCTAGTTGGTATCATAACAGACAGCCAGAGGCAGATCCTGACAGCATACCGTAACAACAACTGTATCCACATCCTAGATCAGGACGGACAGTTCCTCCGTTACATTGATAACAGTGATCTACACATTCAATGGGGTTTATGTGAGACAACCTCTTTGTGGCTGAGTTTCACAGTGGTAAAGTGATGGAAATCAAGTATATGTAAATACATCATTGTCATTTAAAATTTCTGTGACTGATACAAGATTAAAAAAAACAACACAACATTAATTTGGTGAACATGTAAACAAATATATAAAAACAAAAGTTATGAACAGTAGGCAAATGTCGTAATGATATTCTGTTTAAAAATACTAAATTTACTTTAAAAATATTTATTTAAGTGATCAATCGATTGGCTTGCGTGATAATTTGCATAAACGCCGAAGGCGTTTATGCATAAAATTATCACGCAAGCCAATCGATTGATCACCGTCATGAAACCAAAAAATCTGACAGTTATTCCTTATATTTACATGCTCTTGATTCTGCAAATTCACGTGCTACAAGTCCCGCTTCTGTCTATATTTGTCCCGCCCGGCACGTGATTTTTTTTTACCAGGCCTATCGATGAACCTGTAGATTTATGTAGAAATAAAGTATTTTTACTATTTGAAATTTTATCTCAGACAAAGACATTTAAAATGTAAATATATTTGAATATACATCATTATGTAGTGAATGTAAAACATCTTACTGAATCAGATGGAAAAAAATGCATAAACACAAAACAAAGACTGGTTAACACAAGAGTAGTTTTTGATGAGAAAGTATGCTATGGACCTAATCAATAGGAAATACAACTATCTAAATTCTGTTACAGAAAATATTTCAAATCTCTGTTGATAGTGCTGTTCCATCCATCATTGACCAGAATTCTCTGAAAAGACTGAAGCTCTCCTGGTATGTGCTTATAATAAAATCCTTTATTTTAGTAGTTTGCTTGTTCAACAAGCCTAATCAGAAACTGTAGGAGGAGTAGCATTTAAAAAGAATTCAAGGAAATCTATATTTTTAGTAACCATGGCAACACCTTTCATCATAATCAAGAGAAAAAAAAACAATAAATGAATAAATAAATAGAATTATGTGTCTTAGTGTCTTATCAAGTGCCAGGTATTATTGAGACTGGATAAAAAAAATGTAGGAGTAGAAGCACTTTGAAAGAATTTCAAAGAAACTTCTATTTTTAGTATCCAACTCTGTTTGTTGAAATCAAAAACCAATTTATATAATTATGTTTCTTAATGTAGTCTACTTGTGTACCAGGTCTTATTGAAATTGGATCAAAACAGTAAGAGGAGTAGCATTTTGAAAGAATTTCAAAGAAATTTCTAATTTTAGTAACCTTTCTAGACCCTTTGTCAAAATCAAAAACCTGATACATGGAATTATGTATCTAAATGTAGTCTTCTTGACCACGTCTTACTAAAACTGATCAAAACTGTAGGAGGAGAAGTATTTTAAAAGTTCAAAATTTAATTCTTGTCAAAGAAAAATTGATTGAACCTAGTTATACACGGAAATGATCAACAAAAAAAAAGTAAAGTAAACAAGTATATTGACTCAAGTTTCCAAATAAAGCAATGTTTTCCTAATCTTAACAAGGTTCTATACCAGTTTCTCCATTCTAAAGGCAATGTTGGCATAAATACCGTACATCTCTCTTAGCTGGTCCTCGTACTGTGTAGATTCTAGGTTCCCGTCCAACAAACTCTTCACCATCTCCAGGAAGTACGGATAGTATTCCGTAAGCTCAATCTCACCTGTAGCCATGACAACAATCAAAACAATTGTCTTTGCAACCATTAGAAACTAGAACAGTCCAAAATGGACTAATACCCCCCGCTGGGTTTTTCAGACAGGGTCCCAAGTGACTAAAAAAAATTATGGATTCAAGAGGTGGGGTTCACAATTTGTTAAAAACTTAAAAGTAAAAATTTAATTGCTCATTATATTTTTTAATGGATGATGAACTAAGCTGCATCCTAATAAAACAACAATACTACAAATTACATTTTTTGGTAGATTGAAAAAAAAAACAAATTGCAACTATCTGTCATCTTTGTGAAACATGATACTCTGCAATTTATTTGTTTAAAAAAAATAAAAATATCATATTATACAATGTCAAATTTATATTGATAACTTAATACCTAATTCATTAAAAAAAACTAAAAGGCTTGTTATCCAATAACTATGTATTTTGACAGACCATAAATTACAATTAAGAGAGTTAGAGAACAGAGTTCTTTAATTCCTCTGTCCAATTCCCGGGAGATATAGATGACACCTGTTAGATCAGAGATGCTCTAACAGCTTCCCACACTAAACTCATTAATTTATCTTTAACTGGATGCATGTGCACTCATAACTCCCAAGTGACAAATGGATTTACACTATCTATTGTGTAATGCACAGTGAGTCTGTAGTCAATAGAAAATGCATATTTATATCATTAAGTTGAAAACAAAGATTTTTTTTTAAATATTTGTTACAAAGCTTTATATTATGAAAAAACTGTGTGTTATCTTGATGCAACACTTTTTAATAAGGTTACTGCAAGATTCTTAGATTTGTAGGAGCTATCTACCAAAAAAACATTTTTTTTAATACTTGGTGGTTTTTTCAGATTTAATGAGTAGTTTTAAGCTGCAATTCACATTTTTGAACTAATGGCAGTTTTAGACGCTATGTCTCAAACCTAAATGAACCCAAAATGTCGATACAAATGAAAAAAACTGTTAATTGCAAGAAAATTAGAACAGGTGCACACCTTCATATGGTGAAAAATGAGTGTACAAATTTTCAGACAAATCCATGCCGTAGTCTCCGAGAACAGGTTCGGAAAATCACGTCTACAGACAGACGGACAGCTAGACGGACAGACAGGCGGACAGACAAATGGACATGCTGATTCCAATATACCCCCTAAACTTCGTTTGCAGGGTATAAGTACCTGGGTAAGAAGACAGGTTTGCGACAAAGATGTTCTTTCAGGTCTTTTGACACTGTGTGTCTTCCTTGACATACTTCTCCACATACTCAGACCATTGTTCCATTTTTAGGTCACCTGAGTCACTCAGGTGACCTATTGCTATCCGTTCTCGTCCGTCGGCGTTCGTCGTGCGTTAACATTTGAACATTTTTAGCTTCTTCTCTGAAACCGCTTAACCAATTTCAACCAAATTTGGCATATAGCATCTATGGGTAAAGGGAAACAAAAATTGTGAATTTCATGGTCCCTGCCCCCCTGGGGCCTGAGGAGTGGGGCTAAAACCACCAAAAATAATGCAATCTTTAAAAATCTTCTTCTTTACTCCTGGACATCAAGCAGTCAAACTGTTGGCATCATTGTAATAAGCATTGAGCCCTCTACTAAAATTGTGAAATTCATGGCCCCAGGGTCAGGGGTTCTGGCCCAAGGGTGGGGCTATATAGATCGTATAGTGAAAGTGCATTATTTCTTTGAAAATCTTCTTCTCTGCTCCTGGGTATTAAATAAGGTAATTAAGTACATAGTTATGAAGAGCAAGAAGCCTCTTCCAAAATTGTGAAATTCGTGGCCCCAGGGTCAGGGGTTCTGGTGTTAGGGCGGGGCTCTATAGATTATATAGTGAAAATGCATTTATTCTTTGAAAATCTTCTTCTCTGCTCCTGGGTATTAAATAAACTAACTAAGTACATAGTTATGATGAGAAAGAGTGCCTCTTCAAGAATTGTGAAATTCATGGCCCCAGGGTCAGGGGTTCTGGCCCCAGGGTGGGGCTATATAGATCATATAGTAAAGTGCATTATTTCTTTGAAAATCTTCTTCTCTGCTCCTGGGTATTAAATAAGGTAACTAAGTACATAGTGATGATGAGGAAGAGTGCCTCTTCCAAAATTGTGAAATTCATGGCCCCGGGGTTAGGGGTTCTGGTGTAAGGGCGGGGCTCTATAGATTATATAGTGAAAAAGCATTAATTCTTTGAAAATCTTCTCTGCCCCTGGGTATTAAGTAAAGTAACTAAGTACATAGTTATGATGAGGAAGAATGCCTCTTCCCACATTGTGAATTTCATGGCCCCAGGGTCAGGGGTTCTGGTGTTAGGGCGGGGCTCTATCGACTATATAGTGAAAATGCATTAATTCTTTGAAAATCTTCTCCTCTGCTCCTGGGCATTAAGGTGATAAACTAAGTACATAGTTATGATGAGGAGGTGGGCCCCTTCCAGAATTGTGTAAGCCGTGGCCCCTGGGTCAGGGGTTCTGGTGTTAGGGTGGGGCTCTATTGATTATATAGTGAAAATGCATTAATTCTTTGAAAATCTTCTTCTCTGCTCCTGGATATTATTTACACAAACTAAGTGCATGGTTATGATGCATAAGGATGCCTTTTCAAAATTGTGAAATTCATGGCCCCTGGGTCAGGGGTTCCGGTGTTAGGGTGGGGCTCTATTGATTATATAGTGAAAATGCATTGATTCTTTGAAAATCTTCTTCTCTGCTACTGGAGATTATTTAAACAAACTAAGTGCATGGTTATGATGCATAAGGATGCCTTTTTAAAAATTGTGAATTTCATGGCCCCAGGGTCAGGGGTTCCGGTGTAAGGGCGGGGCTCTATTGATTATATAGTGAAAATGCATTGATTCTATGAAAATCTTCTTCTTTGCTACTGGAGATTATTTAAACAAACTAAGTGCATGATTATGATAGGCAAGGATGCCTCTTCCAAAATTTTTAAATACATGGCCTCAGTTTTTGGGGTTCTTGAGGAGGGGGGGGGGGGGGAGGGGGGCTCTATTGATTATATAGTGAAAATGCATTAATTCTATTAATTAGTCATTAACTAATCCTGTATGCTCCCTAGTGTTGAGCTGATAAATAAATTGCTTAGCTATGATGAAGATGGGAGCTTCGAACAGAATTTAAATCTTGTGATCCTAGGGTCAGGGGTTCTGGCATAACGAGGAAGGGGGGGGGGGTTGATAATATAGTGGAAAAGTGTTAATTCTTTGAAGTCCATAGTTATGATGATGAGGGTAACTCTTCCATATTTGTAAATTTCTTGACCTTTGGTCTTGGGTTCTGGTGTTAGGGTAAGGCTTTGTTGAATCTGTAGTGAAAATGCATTGTACCTGTGAAATTCTTCTCTGCTTCTGGGCATATCGAAAGCAAACTGAGTAAAAGTTTAAATGATATAAGTAAGCGTATTTCTACCAGATTTTTGAACATCTGGACAATTCGTCTAAGCATTCTGGTCCTGGGCAGGGCTCTATTAATTTGTATTCTACTGAGAGAAGTTATTCCCCTTTTCCATTCATCTTTGATAATTAATCACTGTAAATTATGTTTTTGAAAGGTTAATAGAATAAGATAATTATGCAAGAATGTTTATTGTATAATTCAAAAAGTACTTTCTTAGTTTTAATAATCAGGTAGACCTGTAAGTAATAGATAAATAAAAACGAGACAAAAATAATTTATCTTATTAAAAGTTCTTCAAAGACCATAAGAGAGGTCAGTGCTAGGGGTCTTAATATGGGTTTAAAAATAGTACAGAAGCACTAGTAGTTTGTTAATAGTCTGCATGGTGATAGTATTAAGTGGGGGACAGATTAGAACTTAAGTTATGAGTTGATACTGAATACTAGACTAATTATTTTGTTGATCCTGATCTTCCTACTTCTCTTGCTTTAGGGCAACAAAGCTTCATCCCTCAGTGTATTTAACTTCTAAATTGTTGTATTATACTCAGGTGACCGTTAAGGACCTTGGGCCTCTTGTTTTTCTATTGGATCATCAGACTGCTCGTGGTCAGTGTCCAGGAGTTCAAAGGTCAATTACACTCTTTCTTGAACTATAGAAAATATCAAATTTTCATTAGCTTAAATATATGGAGATAACGAACAGTATTCAAGCTCAAAAGTCCATTAAACAATGCACATTTTGTAGCACAGCAAACACGGACCTCTAAAACATCAGAGGTGGGATCAGGTGCCATGGAGGAGTGACCATCCCCTGCTGACCTGTCACACCGGCCGTGTGCTCATTGTTATGACCTAGAAATAACGAAAAAATCGGTCGACAATTCTGTGTGTAAATAATGGCCTAACAATTAGTATGAAAAAGGTCAGTCAGCGTTTGACTTGATGATAAATTGTATTTGCTGACAACATTGTATTGGCCATAAAACTTATATGACTTTATTCTTGTTTCATATTGCTTATGGTTACAAAAAAGCAGATTGTGAATTAACTCTTCAAATGGCACAAATATATCATAAACTTGACATTCTTAAAATTCCACAAGTCATTTTCCCCCATAGTAATCCATTATTAATGAAACAAGTAAGAATCTTAGACATTCACTTACTCAAAAGTCATTTTCATCCAAGGCATTTGCAGATATTCAAAACCAACATAACTCAAAACATATTGCCCATGCAGTCATAATCACGCAGAATCACAATTTGTATTTAATCCACCGGTAGAAAATTACATCTCAGAAATACAGTCCTACACACAATCAAAACTAATGTTCCAATGCATTTGCAGAAATTCAAAACCAACATAACTCAAACCATACTATAAACATACTTTTTTTCCACCGAGTCATTACTCCAAGGAATCATAATTTGTGTTCAATCCATGGGTAGAAAATTACACAGGTTTCTTAGATTACCATTGTACATCCTAAACTCAATTTAAGTATGCAGTAACTAATTCCTATGGAAAATTTTTGACAGCGTACATATCATATAAACTAAAATCGAGCGGGAAAAAGTATGTGTACAATATTTAAAATGCTTCCTACCTCTTTTTTTTTACTTACAATGACAAGCAGGTTTCCCCAATGAGACCTGCCCCCCCCCTGCGCTTTTTCTCTTACTCACATTGACAACGTTGATGCAGTTTTCCTCGATGAGACACTCTCCTTGGCTGACCGCTGGTGGACAGTGGCCACTTGCCCCCTGTACCGTTGTTCTTGCGTTTCTCCTGGAACAGGGCAGTGATCTTCACGCAAACCTCATCCTGGGCTATCTGTTACATCTATAAAACAGACATTGATACTCTTATTTTCCAGTAACTATGTTATGTTAGTAAAGCATAAAATATGGAGATAACGAATAGTATTCAAGCTCAAAGTCCATTAAAACAATACAAATCGGGAGCAGAAGAAACAAACCTCCAGACCTCCAAAACATTAGAGGTGGGATCAGGTTTCATGGAGGAGTGAGCATCCCCTGCCGACCGGTCACACCCGCCGTGTGCTCCTTGTCATGATTGGTAATTAAAGGAAAAACAATTCAGTGTGTAAATAATCGCCTAACAATAAGTAATGAAAACGTCAGTCAGCATATGACTTAACGACAAACTGTATTTGCTAACAAGGTCATTATATCGACCCTAGAACTTAAAAAATGATGACTTTAAGCAAAACTGTTGTTATTCTTGTTTCATCAACTTGTTTGTCTATAATTAACTTACCTCATTTTAGAAATTGTTCTTACTTAGAGCATGCTCTTGCGTATCGAATCAACTGAGAGATATACACCCCATATGCAGGTGATAATGGTATATTGCTTCATAAAAAAAGGAAGTTATCGATTAAAAAGTTAAAGTTATCACGTTTATCATAAAGTTTTTTTGTTAGATTACCATTAATGTCTTTTTTCTAGTAAGATATCCAAATATGAAACAGATATGTCAGACTCTGTGGTATCTTTTATTTAATTGTAATCACATTTATTTTTGAGAACCAGTATTTTTTTTTTATTTATTTTTATTCGAAAAAAAATGACATACTTAATTAACCAGAAGTCTACGACAAGACTGAAGCTCTACTGGTGCATACTTTTCTGTAAAATCACACACTTTTGTGGACACAAATGGAATTCGAGATTAAAGAAGTGATCTGTTATATAATATATATTAAATTTTACATTTTGTAGAGGAAATGAACTTGTGGGTCTCTTCAAGCCACGAAAACAACTAAAAATAAAATCCTCATAAAATAAGTGACTTCACAGTAATAAAGAAAGATGTACCTTAGTATTGTACACTTGTGTAATATAGTCTATTCAAACCAGCATTGAAGAATGACTATTATTTTGAAAGAATTTCAAAGAATTTTCTCTTTTTTGAAACTAAGGTAACACCATTTGTTGTAATCAAAAACTGAAAAAATGTATCTTGGTTAAGTCTTATTAGGTACTGAAATTGAACCAAAACTGTTTGGAATTAGCATTTGGAAAGAATTTCAATGAAATTTATATTTAAGGTAACCGTGGCAACACTGTTTGTCGAAATCAAAAGTCCATATTTAGAATTATGCATCTTATTTAAGTCTACTTGTGTACCAAGTCTGATATTGGACTAAAACTATAAAAGGAAAAGTGTTTTGAAAGACTTTCAAAGATATTTGTAGTTTTAGTAACGATGGCAACACCATTGACTAAATCAATAACTGATAAAAAGAATTATGTATCTTAATGTAGTCTACTTGTGTATAAAGTAATATTGAGATTGGATCAAATTTTTTGAAAAACTGTTTACAGAAGGACAGACAGTTAGGCAGATGGACGTACAATGGACACCTCACCAATGCATGAGCTTTTCTGGTCTCTGAAAAGTAATGCTGAAACAGTAAATTTTATCTGATTTAAAATTTAGTAAGATTTTTTGAGTGTGATAGAATTCAAGATAAATGGATATCAACTTTTATATACCATTTGTATACTAGAAAAAAAATCACTACATATAATTTGTTGAGTTTTTTTAACACTTGAATTATCCTTCTTTTAAACACATTGAAAAAATCACTTTATGATTGGTTTAAATTATTTGATCAACGTATATAGAATATACTCTATTTTAAGAATTTCATGCAACTTTAAATCTATCTGTCAGTGTCTTTTTTTAAAGCCAAAAGTGCAAACTGAAAAATTATTTAAATGGTCTATATATTGACAGGTATTGAAATCACATGTCCTGGATTTAAATCACATGACCTAGCAACAGGCCAACACCAGGAAGTAGATTGTCAGACAAAGCTTCGGGAGCCATATTTGATTTTATTAGTAAGACAATATTCAACTGTCAATTTTAAAAACACTTTCTTGTAACACTTAACTTCTACATCAATTTAAAAAAAAATGTTAAAAGTGGAAATCTTTCAAAAACCAAGGAGCAGTGTAATAATGCATGATTATAATGTACATGTCAGATAGTGATGGTCTAAGTACGGGGTTTTGAGAACACGTTTGTATCTATTACCCCACCTCTGACGATTTTTCGATGAAATCCTGGCTTACGATTGGTTAAGGTCTCCCATGTGAAGGGGATGTTATAAATAGTTACTTGAAAATCAGAAGACGGTCAATACGAAGTTATCTTTTCTTTTGTCACACTAAGATCAATTCCAGTTTCTTACACTAATCTTTTTGATTGCTAATAGACAGGAGGCTTGCTGAGTGTCTGTTCACAATGTAAAAGTTAATCAATGTCGGTAACGAGCACAAATTATGAAACCTTTTTCTACCCATACTAAATTTCTTCAAAACTGTAATTTATTACTGCACAAAACATACAAAACGAATTAAGTACACAATTTGACGTCATAATAAGCACTATATGGGAGTGCTGAAATATAAATGATATATAGCAGGGAGAAACACTTTACAAACAATATTCTTTGAGAAAATGATGATTTCCATGATGTTGAAAAGTTTAAGTCTGTAAACACAAACCCAAGAGATAATTGCCCTGTATTTAAAACAGGCTAGCTCTCAAAAAAAATATTAGATATTCTCCTTGTTTTATTTTCTTTACATTGTCAGGTACGTTCTTTCAATGATTTTCACCCTTGATAAATATTTTTACATGTAAATCACTCATTGTCATAATAATTTCATATATTCTCTTATTACAAAATATTTCACATTTACCTATTTATTAATATTTATTTTTTTTAATTTGCACAAAAATTAAGAAAATAAAATCCTGAACATATATAGGAATGATACTTTACAATTTTCAATTTTTTTTACAGCATCACCTAGACTTAGTCATGTGTGAAGAAGACTATTATGGATCCCCTGGACAGAGCTCAAGTACTCCTCCTATGTGACTTGTGTCAAAGAGCTGCACTACAGAGTCATTGTGAACTTTGCCACATTAACCTGTGTAAAGCCTGTGTAGGGGAGCATCTCTCTGATTCATCCCAAAGACACAATGTCGTACCATACAAACACAGAACTTCTGCTCCTAGCTACCCAGAATGTCCAAACCACACACAGAAACATTGTGGAGTTTACTGTGAGAAATGTGACATTCCTGTCTGTTCTACCTGCATCTCCTCTGATAAACATCATGGGCATAAATTTACAGATGTTCTGAAAAAACTAAATTCCACAAAAAAGGATTTAGAAAAAGACTTGGAAGAACTAGAGAAAAGAATTTATCCTGCATATGAAGAAATTACATCAGATTTAAACTCTAAAAAAATAAACCTTGAAAAACATTATGAGAAACTGATATCAGCTGTAACCAAGCAAGGAGAGGACTGGCACAGAGAAATTGACATCATTGTTAAAAAACAAAAATCTGAAATTGATGAAATGAAAACTAAATACCTGACTATTTTAATTAAACAGGAAAAAGAAATTAAACAGATTACTTCTGATTTAGAACAGAGTATTCTTGATCTAAAGAAAATATTAGACTCCAATGATGTCTCTCTAACCTCTGCATACAAGTCCAAGAATGCTGAATTCAGAAATTTACCCCCTAAAGTTAATGTACCGTTACCAAGTTTCTCTCCACATCAGATCAACACAGATCAGCTCCATCATCAAATGTTTGATTCTCTGTCAGCATTATCCATTACACCAGAAGAACATGGCCACGTCATAAAGACACCAGAAGCTGTATCCTGTCCTCCAGTCAAACCACTGCTTGATGAACCAGAGCTCATCACAACCATAGACACTGAGTATTTTAATCTAACCAGTGTAACTTGTCTCAGTGATGAAGAAATCTGGACACGTGGAATTGATGCAATCATGAAACTCTATAACCTGCAGGGTAAACTACTGAAGTCAATCCAAACCAAGTCAGGATATACACCACAGGACATAGCAGTGACAAGGAATGGACATCTAGTTTATACTGACCCCGATACAGGGACTGTAAACATAGTGAAGAATGACCAGATACAGGAAGTGATCAGACTACAGGGGTGGAGACCTCGTGGTGTCTGTAGTACCTCCTCTGTTGATCTCCTGGTTACCATGGACAGTGATGATGATAAACAAACAAAAGTTACCCGATACTCTGGCTCCACAGAAAAACAGTCCATTCAGTTTGACAGTGAAGGTAACCCTCTGTATACAACTGGTTACAATAAATATATCACTGAGAACAGGAACCTGGATATCTGCCTGGCTGACAATGGAGCCAGTGCAATAGTGGTGGTTAATAAAGCAGGCAAACTCCGATTTAGATACACTGGTCATCCCTATTTTACCCAGGGATCATTTAATCCACAGGGCATCACAACAGACAGCCAGAGTCAGATCCTGACAGCAGACTATAAAAACCACTGTATCCACATCCTAGATCAGGACGGACAGTTCCTCCGTTCCATTTATAACTGTGATCTACAGGATCCATGGGATTTATGTGTAGACACCAGAGACAACCTCTTTGTGGCTGAATTTGTCAGTGGTAAAATGAAGAAAATCAAATACATGTAAATACTTTATTGTAATTGAAAGTTTCCGTGAGTGATATACAAGATGAAAAAATATTAACATGTAAAAATTTATGTACTGGTAAACAACAGTGTATGAACAGTGGGTAAATACATTTTAATACCTAATTTCATTCTGTTTATGCCACAAAAATATTCTATTTCCTTTATAATTATTTTATTTTTGAATAAATATCATTACATAGCAAATGTAAAACATCTTACTGAATCAAATGAAAACTAGTACTAATTGTAAAGGGAACCGTTACATATGTTCCCCAAACCCTCCCCTGCTCCACTTTGGGCCTTATTTCCTGCGTATACTAGTTTCATTAAATTAGACAATTGTTTTGTTTAATAAATCCTGTTAAAATCATTGAAAACTTCATCACATATTATACAATTAAACATTGCAATTGCTAAATTGTGCTGTTTTCCTACAATGCTCTACAATAAAAATCTTTAAATTTGTACGGGCAGTAATTTTTCCTTCAAAATTTCTTATTCCTACATGCATCTACTCAGTGTGATTTAAGTATTTACAAATATTTACTCTTGGAATGTGATAAACTTTTGGAAATCTGAAAGCTTAACAAAGTGCCCCGCCACAGCATGATACGCCGGTCAAATATTGTTCAATTATCACAGTGCAAAAAAATCATATCAACCTTGATAGAAAGATTTCACTGATATTTTCCCTTCCTTTTAATATTTGAAGTTTATAATCTCCTGTGGTGTAAGACTTAATTGTAACAAATATTACATCATACATTTCTCAACTGGTTGTGTTAGTCTAACAAATGCCCATCTGCAGCTTTGTTTATTGTATATTTCTGATTGATTAACAATGCTGCAGCCTAATAAAACATCAAAACAAATTATGTGTATCCTTTACAATATAAAATTGTCATCTTAGTGAGACATGACACTCTGCAATTTTCCGTAAAGATATAAAAATTAAAATTAAAAATTTTATATTAAACAATATTGAACTAAAACTGTCCAAATGGGACTATTACCCCCCGCTGGATTTTTCAGGAAAGGTACCAAATCACTAAAGGTGTTTTTTATGGATCTAGAGATGTTAAAAAAAATTTTAACATTGACAGTCAAAATTTCATTGAAATTTTAAAGTTACAATTTAGCTAAGCTAGCTAATAAAACATCAAAATATTATTCATTATATTGTTTTTTTTTTATTAGATTGTAAAACTTAATTAATTGCAACCATCTTTCATATCTGTGAGACATGACCCTCTGAAATTTGTTTGTTGATATTTAAAAAAAAATAATAAAAGTATAATATTTAACAATATCAAATAAGTCTTAAAAACTTAATCTATACCAAATCAATTTTGAAAATGGCCATTAAATGACAGAATTTGCTATTAACTACAATTAAGAAAGAGACCAGTAGTCCTTCTGCCTAATTCCCAAAGGATACAGATAAGAGCTGCTTGATCAGAGATGCTCTAACAGAAATGATTGAGACAGCTAGCCTACATTGAACACATTATTTAATCTTTAACTGGATGCATTTCCACTCATTACTCCCGGATTCTTTTTTGTAGTCTGTAGTACAATAAAAAAGCATATTTATGTCATTCTGTTGAAAACAAAGGGGTTTTTTTTGTTTGAAAGATTTATAAAATGAAATAAAATTATGTAATCTTGATGCAACATTTTTGATATGATTACTGCATGACTCTTAGATTTCTAGGTACTATCTACCATAAAAATTGCTTTAATACTTTTATTTATTTTTTTTTTTTTTTAGATTTAATGACTGGTTTTAAGCTGCAATTCATATGGACAGACGGGAATGCTGATTCCAATATACCCCCTCCCTTCCCCCATCGGGGTATAATTAATTTGAATTATATCATAGAATATTAAATTAGTTTTAATTATTTTACACCAAAATATTTAAAGTTAGGCTAGCCAACAAGAACTATTTAATCCAACACAAGCAATTAAGAGGCTGATTCCTTTGTCCAATTCCCAAGAGATAGTATAGATAACACCTGCTTGATCAGAGATGCTCTACCAGTTATTTCCTCGAACTAGACTCATTAATTTCTCTCTAATTCGACGTGCAATTTTCTGTTATCAAAATTCTCCTTGACCAGTGTTTGATAATTACATCCATGGGAGAGGTGGAATATCTCTTATAACATTACATTTGTTATAGATTGCTGTAAAAGATATAATGAAAAATATATGTATTTTCTTGGTTTTAACATTTTCTAAAAATAAGGATACTGCAATACTCTTACATTTTTGGGGATTTTGTAATTAAAAAGTTATAAGACATATTTTTTTTTTAATTTCACTTAAATAAAAGGTAACATTGACCTTCATGTAGGGTGCGACACACCTTCTACATAAGAAGTTTTAATTGGCCATGTTTGATGATTTACCGACTAATAGTTTTCTTGTTATGAGTCGGACAGGGTTTTTCCATATTTGGCCATAGCATCTTAATTAAAGTAAGAGCGAACTACATTTTATGTGCGACACACCTTCTACCCAAGAAGTATCAGCTGAAAAAGTTTGATACTTCTAAGCCTAATAGTATTCAAGTTATGATTTGTTTGTATGTTGTTCAACGTCCCTCTCAAGAATTTTTCACTCATATGGATACGCCACCACTTGCTGGTGGAGAGCTGCAAATTTTGTCCTATACTCGGCACTTACGGCCATTGAGCAGTGATGGATCTTTATCATGCCAACACGGGGCCTCGGTTTAAACGGTCTCATTCAAAGGACAGGTCGCCGTGTCCCAAAGTGGGATTCGAACCCGCGACGTTAGGATTAAGTCCTTACTTCGCGACTCTAGAGCAGACGCTCTAACCACTGCGCCACGATGGCGACTATTCAAGTTATGAGCCGGACGAGAAAAAGCCAACAGACAGACAAGCTAACAGGCCGGACATGAACGCCAAAACATAATACGTACCGTCTTAAGTCAGGCGCATAAAAAGTCTAAGATATGGTAACCATTGTTTGCTTATGTTTACCATTGGATCCCATCGACAACCAATTGTTGTTGTTTGTATGTTACAAAATAACCAATGTTAGAAACTGGAACTCACCCACCGTTGATACCACCAAAAGAAACACTGACCTACAGGGCAATAATAACAGAACCGCTTATTTAAATCAAGGATGACTTTGTCATAAACACATATTTCCATTGCGAGCTGACCCTCTCCTTCCCAAGGGCACCTTGGAATACCGCCTCTCTGGTGCCTCCAGACTCCTTACATCCTAGGAAATCCTTGAACCACTTGTTCAACTCAGGCGATCTCCTGCAGGACAGTAATAGTGTGCGTAACAAATGAGGCATCAAAATGATTTTTTTTTCACGAAGTTAGGACCATTATTAACTTTGCTAACAATTGTCTTAGTCAGCTTGAAAATAAAGAATTTTTGTTTTATAAGTTTGGTTTCAGCATAAATAAACGAAAGGAATTATAGTTTAATAATTTTGGTCAAAACACAGAAAATGGGCTGAATTAGGAACTGATAATAGGAAAGTCTTGACTGGAACAAGGAACTCACTGTTGGAAGGTCTGGACAAGCTAAACCAGTTTTGTACGTGAAATTACTTCCTGGTTAAATAGAACCAGACATCGCAGGGAATTCTCATGAACCTCATGGTGCTTCTGGAATTTCCTCACTTGAAAATTACAATGTAAAATTTATTTTTAAAATAATTGCATTCTACATATTATGTGCAGTTTAAGATTTTAAGATTTTCTTCCCGCCAAAATCCTTCAAAAAAAGGGGGGAGACTGCCGGAATTAGAGAATGATTGATGCATAAATTAAATTCTACATGATCTTATAGTTAATGCATTGACAATTTTTATTGGTGGCAAAACCTAGATTTCTGAAATATATAAAGGAAACACAGGTTTTTTCCTGTCCTTTATTGATAAAAATGTAAAAGGTATTTGTTGCTCAGCTTGTTACTAAGCCTTCTCCTTCTTACCGTTCATACAATTTTTCTCCTAAACTTGTAAAAAAAATTCTGCTGAAAAATATAATATGGCTCTATTTTTTACATCACTAACTTTGAAGGCAAACTCGTTAGGAGTTCCGTATCGTCGACCTGCAGTAAGTGAGGTGTCTTTCAAGGTTCTGATTCTCTGTTTCTGGAAAAACAAAAAATACTTTCACAATATAGACTTAGGGTTATTCCATTAAAAATACTCTACCCTACCTTAGAACTACAGAATGTTTCAGATCTAGCACCCTAAACATGCTAAAAGGACTTTGCTTACTGACTCTTTATTACCGCAATCCTTCTGTTTAGGTTTGGAACATAACCCTGCTGATTTTACCATCCAACACTGACCTTCTTTGAAGAATTACAACGCTACCCTTCTCTTAAGGTTGTACATGTGGTCCAGGACCCTGCTTATTTGACTAAGTACTACTCTATAAATAATTTTCACATAAGCTTTCCTGTACTCACTCATTCAAACAACAAGTTACCTTCACCAAGGAAGGTAACACATCTTAAGAATACTTTTCCATCATAAAATGACCCCCCCCCCCCCGACCACCCTCCCAAATGGTCTACAGTATAAATCATCGACTTTCTTCAGGGAGTGATTTCAGACCTCATCCAATACACTACCTATCACTATTAACCTTCTGTGGAGGCTTTGAGTCATCTGAAGATTGTGTTGATTTCCGCTCTTCCCCATCTGACTTACGTTGTTTGCTTTTTTAACGGTATAAGAGTGGTCATTTCTGACCCCCAGGGACGAGCTGTCAGTCTGTAACATATTCAGCTGTAAAACAAAGCAGATAGTGGGGATATTAGACCAAAGAAATTTTCAAAAATATTAAACAACTGCAAGGCAAATTTTTTCAGATGTATTTCAATCATCAGAGTTCCAAAATTAAGATATGTCTAAGCTAAAATCAGGTATAGTCAGTTTGTTTGTTTGTATGTTGTTTAATGTCCCTCTCGTGAATTTTTCACTGATATGGAGACGCCATCACTTTCCGGTGGAGAGCTGCAAATATGTCCTATTCTCGGCACTTACGGCCATTGAGCAGTGAGGGATCTTTTTCGTGCCAGCACCTACTGCGACACGGGACCTCGGTTTATACGGTCTCATCCGAAGGACCGGTCTCCACGTCACACAGTGGGATTCGAACACGCGACGTAAGGATCAACTCCTTACGCCGTGACTCTAGAGCAGACGCTCTAACCACTGTGCCACGCGGGCGACCAGGTATAGTCAGATGTATCATATTATCTAGCATTACAGTAGAAAAAGTGACCTTTAGTATTCTTCAACAACACAAAGACTACAATAATCTGACAGTTACAAATGTACTACTTAAGTGTACATAGATTTTCCACTGAATAGCTTCCCTGTACTTACATACACTTTCAAACCTCATGTTAATTTCCCCCAAGATGTCACATCTCACCAGTACTTACTTTTCCATCATAAATGACCCCACCCATAAATTCGATTTCCCCTTTAAGACAGCATATTTCCCCGGTACTAACATATCTTTCATAAGATATACCTTTGGTTTCAGGCAGGAACTGACCAAACTCGGGCAATAGATCCTGTTTCTGGAACAGCTTGACCACCTTAGAGTAGACTTCAGCCTCTGCTAGGGGCTTACAACCAATTTTAATGTCATAAAGCATTTCAGGACGTATCAGTTTTACATTGTCTGTGTTATAAATGTTTTCATTCTTAGTCTGGAAAAATCTGGCAGTATATTGACCAGGTACGTATAAACATCCCTCTATAAACAAGACTTTTTTAGTTGATAACTAATCCAATATACATGTGGCTCACCTGAGCAACATGGCTAAGAAAAGTATAAATATGACCATCATAACTTTGCTGTTCTCGAGAAGATTTTTTAGGATTTTTCATAGAAATTCCTATGTAAAAATTTTATCGCCCATTGTGGTCCCACCATACCGTCCCCCCTCCCCCCCCCCCCCGGGGGGGAGGGGGTCACGATTTGAACAAACTTGAGTTTACACTACCTAAGGATGCTTCCATAGAAATATGACCAATCATGGCTTTGTTGTTTTTGAGAAGATTTTTATGTATTCCTGTGTAAAACTTTGATCCACTGACGGTCAAAATTGTTTTCCTGTGACTTTTTTTCAAAGAAGTTGACAGAAAAAGCCTAAATCCATTTAACTTCGCAATATTATTCTTAAAAACTAAAAAATATATCAACCCAAATATGCCTGGATTTACGTAATAGGTCTGCTATTTCCAAAATTTAATCAATAATAATCTGTTGTAAAAATCTGCTGGACCTCTTCGGATAATCTGTTTTTGTGCTTTCTTGAATTTATGTCAGTTGCTAAATTTGAGATGGTTGGTAAGCTTGAAGAAATCGTACACCCTATGGTGTGTAATGTAAACATAATTTCTTAACTTTAGTCCATGAAAATGTTGAAAATAAATACTGGTAATATGTCCCTGCCTTCTTCCTACAGTTTTCATTTTTAAAATGATTATAATAAAGTAACCAATGAAAAGGACTAACTCCACCCCTTCCAGGAACCATGTAAAAGCACTTACCCCACATAAATTGGTAAGAGTCATTTGTAAGAAAAACACGGATCCTTTGTAAAACGTTAAGAAGCATTATCTTGTAAAAAGCAAGCGATTCATTCATGTTATTAACCCTCCCTGCCCCCATTTGCGAGGTATAGATTTTTTGTGTTTAAATTTATGATTTTTTTGGGGGGGGGGGTGTAGAAAGGGGGGGGGGGGCTTGTCCGAATTTATTTGTTTTCATTATTAAAAAAATACAGCTAGACAGATTTAATATTAATTTTACTGCTATATTAGGTTCAATCAAAATGTATCTTAGTCTAGAGAAATGATAAACCGTTAACTTTAAAAAATAATTCAGACAATTTGTACTTCTATGCCCCCCCGCCCCCCCTCCTCCAAAAAAAAAAAAAAAATGAAAGTATAATTTTGATTGGTCGACCTGAAATATACACACATAACTTTTCTCTCTTTTTTGTGATACTGATGAAGGCAAACAGTAGAAGGAATTAAAAAGATTGAGTTTTCTGTTGCATCCTTCACTAAAAACAGGGTTTTTAGGTGTGGATTTTTTTTATTCTACACTTAGCCTTTAAAAAGAGATAACATATACTTTTCCGTTTTTTAATTTTAGGATTGGGGTGTAAAGAGTGTCAGTTTACATTTAAAGAGAAACCTATGAAGTTAAAACATTTATCATATAAAAATTATGTTATGCCTGACATATAAATCCTGTTTAAAACTGCATAATATGACTTCGTTAACATTAGGTTAAGGGACAACCATTTGATTCAGAAAGGAGGGGGGGGGAGGCAAATTTTTCCAAGTCAGATTATTTATTTTCATTGTAGTGAAAGAGAGATTATTTATTTCCAAGATGATCCGGGACAGATTATTTATTATCAGCTTCACTGAAAAAAGTCTGAAGAGTCAAAAAAAAAAAAAAGGAAAACGCCTAAATGCTTTCATGTTTGTGTGTATGTGTGTGTGTGGGGGGGGGGGGGGGGGCACTAGTTCCTGTTATAAATTTTTAACCCATAGTATAATAAGGTGGGGGATGTAGCACGTATCAAGGATCGATTATTTATTTTCCTATCAGTCGAGGACAAATTATTTAATTTCAGTATTTTCAAGAACAGACTATTAGTTTCTAAAATCTGTCACCCTCTTCCCCCCACCCTCGAATCAAATGGTCATCCCTTTACTGACAGGCATCAACTTACATAACATATCATTCAATACGAACATGATACACCTGAACTTTGTTGTTGCCAAGTCTATTTGTTATCCAACTTTCAACTTCCACTTTTGTATGGTCATGTAAATGTAGCTTGACTTTAATTATTTAGGTAAAATCAATAGCCTAGTTCTCTCACATTATAATTCAGTTTTGGGTTTTTTTCCACACTTTTTTCACATTCGTTTTAAAAAAAAACACAATGGCTTTCCAAGGCTGTATTCATTATATAATATATCACTCTGACTGAGAAACTACACCTCTTCTTACAACCAATTCAAAGTAATTCTGATATCTGAAGTTTATTTTTTATCCCCATTTTGAAACTCCTAAGACCTTGAGGCTTAGGCTTCAATATCATGAATGTGTACAGAGTTGATTTCCTGTACCATGTGGTCTTGTACATTTCCCCTTTGTTCACACATCAAAATCACTCTTTTGCATGCAGGAAATAAACAAAGTGGTTAAAATGTGTGTGCACATTAAATAAACAGAAAAAATACTTGATTTTACTTGAAATCCAGGATATTTGTTGACAATGTAAACAACTTCCAGTCAGTTTTGTCCAATGATTTTTTTTTATCTCTCACACTAAAGAGCTCACAATTATCAAAGGGAGATAATTCAATTTTTAAATGAATATCTGCTATTTTAATCATAGATTTCTCATATTTATAGACTGAATACCAACAATGTTTTTAAATTTTTTTTTTTTTTTTTTTTTAATTAGATGTCATATTTTTCATTTCTGTGAATAACGTGAATTGAAGTAGCCATTTCATTAAATAACATTCCCAAAAATTGCATTTTTTTCAGGAAAAAAATCCACTTTAGACACTGTTTCCATGGTAACTATTAAACATTCATATGATCTAACAATATTTTTTGGAGTAGTTTATGAAGTGGTAAATTCCAGCAAAATTTGAAAAAAAAATCTGTGACTATGCGTGCCACAAAAGTATAAGTGGTTACAGAGAATGGTTAACCACACCGAGTTCAGCACACATGCATGCATGTCTTTGCAATCAGGTTTGATAATAGCATAATGTAAGAACGCACTTAATTTATAGATCTTTATTAAAAATTTCTTCCTTTTTTTTTCAAAACTATGAAAGTTACAGCCGTATTCAATTTCAACCAATCTAATTGTAGCACATTTTCAAGATTCCTCATATCAGTTTTTGTAGAACATTATATGTCCATATTTTAAATTTCATTGTATTTTGGAAACCAAGGAAGTTATCGAAATTTTTATGTCAGCCAATCAGAGTGAAGCGCATGTGCTGTTTTTGCAAATTTTCTCACATCACCTAGATTACAATACAAAAGTAATTTAAGTTATTAATAAACAGACGTTCAAAGCAAATCATCAAAAAGGACATTAAATGACGTTTCAATTTTACCAATCACCATGTGCATGCCAATTTGTTTCACATGCCTGTTAACTCTAAAACGTTTCATGTTAATCGGATGAGTAGTTTCTGAGAACACACAGGACAAGAAAATACTGGAGAAGAAATTTTAAAAAAGAAAGTAAAACAATATATTCCCAAATTTCGTTTGGGGAACATACTTGAATAATAACAGTACTTTTCAGAAGAATGGCTGAAAATGAAATTTCATAAGACAACAATTTTTTACTTATTTTTAATACACGTTTTCTACACTAAAAACACACAAAGTGAAAGTCAATGACCACATTAAGGTAGATGAGAAGGCAGCATCAGTTTGACCAAAAGAGAAATTCATGTACCAAAGTATAACAATGCATTTTGTGATAAATGTTATAATATTACCTTTTACAATATGATTAATCAGTAAGGAAAATTTATTGACACAAGTATTATAATGCAATATGCAATATATGTAATACATAATAACATTTCCTTTTACAATCTGTTTGACCAGAAAATTCAATGACACAAATATTACATTGCAATATATAAAAAAAAAAAATGTAACGCTACAATCTTACAAGATGCATTTCTTACAATCTTCAATCTGCAACTCTGAGATTTCTGACTATTTACAGGCAAAGCTTTTACAATAATATGAGGTACATAAGTCTTATCCAATTCATAGAATTACAGTTCCAGGTATATACATACAAGTAATGAAGTAATTGTCATGCAGTCTCTATTCACAAAAAAAATTAAAGATTTTATATTACAGAGGCGTTATGAAAAAAGAAAAAAAAATTAACAGTGAAAATTAAACTTTACGGCTCATATAACCACCCCTAACTGGAGACAAATTTTATATGTACATGTTTTGAATTTTAAAGGATGAGCATACAATTGTGCAGTTGTAAACAGGGCTCTGATTTACTGCTCTTTACATACCTTGTAAATACAGGGGCAGAAACAAAACGTTAATCCTGCACATAGCAAATCTGATCAAAATATGATCTTGCACAGATAATATGAATAAATATACAATATGTCTAGGCAATCTGCTGACTTTGAAAAAAAAAGATACATTGATTTTAGATGTAATCAAATTTGTTACACTGTGTCTCTGCAACAGCTGATGTAAAAATACAAAGATTGTATGTATTTTAAGAGATTTACACATGTTTTACTTAGATATAAAGACAGAGAGGATGATAGATGATTGACTCATATATGTAACATAATGAAAATATACAATGATACTGCCCAGGTAGCACAAAAAATTTTCAAAACATTTTATTGCAGTTATAAAAAGGTTTTTTCAAAACATTTCAGAGTTAACATTTTTAAAATGTTTTAAAAACATTTTTCTTTCCCATTGTAACATTTTAAAAACATTTTAAAAATGTTTTCAGAAAGGTTAAAGTAAAATCTTTAAGGAACATTTCTAGAAAATGTTTTTGAAACGTTTTAAAAATGATTCCAAAGGTATGTCTTGTTTGTATATATTAAACAGTTTCATATTACGTTATAAAAATGTTTTTAAAACATGAAATAAAACATTCCTCTTCTCCATATATGAAACATAGTAATGTTAGGTTTCTAAAACATTTCGAAGGAACGTTGTCAAAATGTTTTAAAAACATTCTTAATATTGCTTATAGTTTAATATTTAAATGTTTCAGTGTTGATTGTGAAAATGTTTTTAAAACATTGAACAAAACGTTTTCCACTCCTACAACTGAAACATTTTATTTATAATTTATGCAACATTCTATAGAAACATTTTCAAAATGTTTTTAAAACATTTATATCATTGTTAATATTAATGCATTTGTTTATTTTCAAAGTATGTTGTAAAAATGTAATTAGAACATTGACTATAAAATTTATCCTTTTAAAGACTAAAACATTTTATTTAACATTGATGCTATATTTTGTAATGTAATTTTCAAAATGTTTTAAATGACTAACCCAATTTTTCCCGAGAAAGTTTCTGAAAAAAATATATAGAATATCCAGAGAGGATTGAGATTAAATGAAGAATTGTTTTTTAAAATGTTCCGAAAACATTATCCCTGTATTTTTCTTTCTTTTTTCAAAAATTCTTATTGAGTTGACAGACATGTAATCAATACAAAGTTCACTGAATAAACAAAAGATACTTTAATTTAAAAAAGAAAACAAAATAATAAGCACACTGTTTACAATAATTAACACAGCCTGATTTTTTACGATCTCGTCTGTTGCATCATATTTCTTCAACTCCAAGGCAGCAGATTAGGAGTGGCTTCACTGGTCAGTTTCAGTGTCATGATAACCTTGTTATGCAATTCTCCTGCTGGGTAGCGCGTTAGAGTGTTTAGTGGTTTGCAGCTTATCTAGGCCAAAATCTGAATTCTGGTAAACAGGATGTGCGCGTTTTCTTGTTGCTGATTTTCAAACAAGATTTTTGCATCATATAAGCCAGAAGAATTAGCGCTGGATTATTAACACCTGCTTTGTGAGTATAATTTCATCAGAGATTTCAAAAGATAATTTTTAAACATGTTTAAAGTGACTTTTTTGTTACCAGTACATCATTGTATTTTAGTATGCATATGTGTAGCAAAAACAAAGCTATTATGTATTTGAATTGAATACTTTAGGCAACAACAAATGTACCTCCTTGTCTTATGTTGATCATAACTCAAAATATCTAAGTGTTGAAACATGAAACCATATTGCAGTTAGATGACAGTTCCATCAACAGACATGAATTTCATTCGAACTGATTACATATTTCCTGACATACACCCTAAAATATGTCTATTCCATGTTCTTGCAGAATATCAAAACCAACGGTATTAAGACCTATGTTAAAATACTCATTTTCACCTTCCCCCTTACCAACAATGACAATTTTGAAGCAGTTTTCCTCACCGAAACACTGTTCGGCCTTTTTTCTGGAAAGCGCTCTCCTTGGCTGACCGCTGGTGGACAGTTACCACTCGTCCTCCTGTCGAGTTGTTCTTGCGTTCCTCCTGGAACAGTGCAGTGATCTTCACACAAACCTCATCCTGAACATAGTGCTGCATCTACAGATATAGAATAGACAACATATATTATTACAAATCAAGAACCCTTTTGAGCATGTACAAATACAGAGAGTGATAGTCTTATTTTACAATCCTAATGTATGTTAGTGAAACGAGTAAATGTTATTCACGTTTATTTATGACAACTAGCAACTTTTTTGATTAAGGTAATCTACAATTTGATTTTATTAATTATCAATTTGGTCTCTGACCAGTAGAGCTAAAACAGCAACATTTATCTAATTTAGACATTTTTTAATAAGATTTTTCAATATGATAAAATTCAAAATAAATTATATATCAGTTACCTTTCTTTTAAACACATTGTATAAATCAATTTAAGATTTTTTTTAAAATGATAAATATCCTTTATTTTGAGAACTACATGAATGTATAAATGTTTCTTTTTTTTAATACCAAAGGTGTAGATTGAAAAATTATCTGAAAGGCTTATACATTGACAGCTATTTAAATCACATGACCTGGATTTAAATCACGAACTGGATATAAATCATATGACCTGGCAAACCAACGTAACGAAGTAGATTATCAGACAGTATTTAGAAAGCCATATTGATACTACAGGGAATTCGCAGACATTAACTCAATTTTAATATATATCACTTTTTTGCTAGTAAATATCCTCTACCTGAATTAAAAACAAACATTTTGAAAAGTCCAAATCCTTCAACAATAAGGAGCGATAATATAATTATGCATGAATATACTGTACATGTGTTAAGAGTTCCAGCACAGGGATTTGAGATCACATTTAATTTGTATCTATTACCCCATCAATGATAATTTTCCGATAAAATTCTGGCTTTAGATTGGTTGAGGTCTGTCACGTGAAGCCAGTGTAATACTTATATACGGTCACTTGAAAATATTATATACATGATCGTGGTCAATACAGAGTTATCTTTTCTTTTGTTACACTTAGAATAACTCTACTTTCTTAGCTTTTTAAATTGTTAATAGACAACAGGCTTGCTGATTAATAAACACAAACCCCAGTTAAAGGTGAACTTTTATTTAAAACAAGCTAGCTCTCACAAATATTAACTATTCTCCTTGTTTAATTTTCTTCACATTGTCAAGTACTTTCAATGATTTTCATCCTTGATAATTTTGTTTTACATGTCAATCACTTATTATCATGATAATTTAATATATATTCTTACTTAAAAATATTTTCATTTTTTTTTATTTATTTATATTGTCATTTTGGTTTGCACAAAGCATAAAAAAAAACAAAATTCTCAACAAAGAATTTATCCTTAACAATTTTGTATTAATTTTTTACAGCATCATCGTAACCTGGTCATTGACCCCCTGGACAGAGTTCAAGTACTGTGACCTGTGTCAAATAGCTGCATTAAATAGTCGCTGTGAACTTTGTCACGTTAACCTACGTAAGGCTTGTGTAAGGAGCATCTCTTTGATTCTTTCAAAAAACACAAGGTTGTACCTAACAAGCACAGAAAATCTGCTCCTAACTATCGAAAATGTCCAAACCATACCCAGAACCACTGTGAATTTTGCTGTGAGAAATGTGACATTCCTATCTGTTCTATCTGCATCTTTTCTGATAACCATCATTGGCATGAATTTATAGATGTTCTGAAAAAGGATTTAGAAAAAGACTTGGAAGAACTAGAGAAAGAATTTATCCTGCATATGAAGAAATTACCTTTGATTTAAAGTCTGAAAAAGTAAACTTTCAAATACATTATGAGAAAGTGACAACAGCTGTCACGAAACAAAGAAAAGACTGGCTCAAAGAAATTAACATCACTGTCACCAAACAGAAATCTCAAATTGATGAGATAAAAAAAGACACCTAGCTGTTCTAAAAATAATAACAGGAAAAGAAATTAAACAGAATACTACGGATGTAAAACAGAGTATTCTTGATCTGAAGAAAATTCTGGACTCCAATGATGTCTCCCTTACCTCTGCATACAAATCCAGGAATGCTGAATTCAGAACTTTACCTCCTAAAGTCAATGTTTCATTAGCTTTATCTTGTCCCCCAGTCAAACCACTGCTTGATAAACCAGAGCTCGTCACCACCTTAAACACTGGGTATAAATATCTACGCAGCGTTACCTGTATCAGTGATGAAGAAATCTGGACAAGTGGACAAGACAACATCATGAAACTCTACAACCTCCAGGATGAACAACTGAAGTCAATCCAAACTAAGTTAGGATACATACCACAGGACATAGCAGTGACAAGGAGTGGACATACAGTTTATACTGACCCTGATACAAGACCTGTAAACATAGCAAAGAATAAACAGATATAGAAAGTGATCAGACTACAGGGATGGAAACCTTGTCATGTCTGCAGTACCTCCTCTGGTGACCTCCTGGTTAGCATGGTTAGTGATGATAAACAATCAAAGGTTTTCCGTTACTCTGGCTCCATAGAAAAACAAACCATTCAGTTTGATACTGAAGGTAAACCTCTGTATTCATCTGGTTACAGTAGATACATCAGTGAGAACAAGAACCTGGAAATCTTTGCAGCTGACAATGGAGTCAGTGCTGTAGTGGTGGTTAATCAGGCAGGAAAACTCCGATTTAGATACAATGACCATACCTCTACTACCAAGGGATCTTTTAATTCACTTTGCATCACAACAGACAGACAGAGTCAGATCCTGACATCAGACCGCGACAACCACTGTATCCACATACTAGCTCAGGATGGACAGTTCCTTCGTTACATTGATAACTGTGAGGTATACAAACCATGGGGTTTATGTGTAGACACAGAGACAACCTCAATCTGGCTGAATTTTACAGTGGTAAAGAGAATTTAGGAAGTCAAATACATGTAAACACTTCATTGTCGTTGAGAGTCTATGTGACTGATATGCAATATGAAAAAAAACCCATTACATTGATTATGTGAACATGTACGGATATGTGCAAACGAAAGTGTTTGGACAGTGGGAAAATACATTTTAAAACCTAATGTTATTCTGTTTCTATTTCAAGAAATACTCTACTTACATTATAAATATTGATTTCTGATTAAACATCATATTATGCAGTGAATGTTCCAGCTATCAATAATTAACAAGAATTCTCTGATGAGACTGAAGCTCTACTGATATGTACTTATAATTAAGAAAGATGTATTTTGGTAGTCTACATTTGAAAAAAAAAACCTAATCAGCTCAATTAAGTATTAAGCATTATTAAAAGTGGACCAAAGTTGTAGGAGAAGAGTCATTTTGAATGGATTTCAAGGAAAAATTCTATTTTTAGTATCCAGATAACACCACATGTTACAAACAAAACCAATTTGCATAATGATGTTTCTTAATCTAGTCTACTTGTGTTCTAAGTCTTATTAACATTATACATAAACTGTAAAAGAGATAGTGTTTTGAAAGAATTTCAAGGAAATATCTATTTAGAGAAGCCTTGCAATACTGTTTGTCAAAATCAAAAACTGATACATGGAATTAAGTATCTTAATGTAGTCTGCTTTTCCATGTTTTACTTGAATTAGATTAAAACTGTAGGAGGAGTAGCATTTTGAAAGTTAAATGACTAAATTTTCAAACTTCAATTCTTGTAGGAGAAAAAATTATTGGGCCTAGTTTTTCATGGAAATGAGTGGCCACTAGTTCCCCTGTGGCGTTGTTCTTCCTCCTGGAACAGTGCAGTGATCTTCACACAAACCTCATCCTGAACAATATGCTGCATCTACAGAGTAGAATAGACAAGATATATTATTCTAAATCAGGGTCCTTTTGGGCATATACAAATACAGAGAGTGATACTATTATTATATATGTCTTACATTATTCTGGTCTCTGACCAGTAGAGCTAAAGACAGCAACTTTTATCTAATTTAGAATTTTTAAATCAGATTTCTGATAAAATTCAAGATAA
Organism: Saccostrea echinata; assembly: GCF_033153115.1. Taxonomy (NCBI): domain Eukaryota; kingdom Metazoa; phylum Mollusca; class Bivalvia; order Ostreida; family Ostreidae; genus Saccostrea; species Saccostrea echinata. Next base: position 5,534,850 of record NW_026889766.1, read on the forward strand.
ATGATATATATATTTTTTTAACACTTTTATTACCTTTCTTACACATTGCAGAAATCAATTTATGATTTTAATGATTAGATCAATACATCTAGAACATCCTCTATGATGAGAATATCCTGAATGTATAAATCTATCAGTGTTTTACTTAAATACCAAAGTTGCAAGATGAAAAATTATTTAAAAGGCCTATATATTGAAAGGTATTTAAATCACATGGCCTGGCAAAAGAACACCAGGAAGTAGATTGTCAGGCAGCATTTAGGAAGCCTTATTTATACTACAGGTAAAACTTTTTTTTTCAATTTTAATATATTACACCTTTTTGCTACTAAATATTCTGTACCTGAATTAAAAACAAAAAATTGTGAAAAGTGGAAATCTTTCAAAAATAAGGAGCAATATAATTATGCATAGTTTTTTTTTTTTTGTATGTGTGTAAGTCTCAGCATGGGGATTTGAGATCACATTTGTATCTATTACCACACCACTGATGATTTTTTTATGAAATTCTGGCTTTAGATTGGTTGAAGTCTGTCAAATGAAGGCAATCTCATACTTAAACACGGTCACTTGAAAATATTATATACATGGTGGTATTCATTACAGAGTTATCTTTCCTTTTGTTACACTTAGAATAACTCTTAGTCTTTTTTTTTTAAATTTTATTAGACAATAGGCTTGCTGATAAATAAACACAAACCCCAGTTAAAGGTGAACTTTATTTAAAATAGGACAGCTATCAAAGATATTAAGTATTCTCCTTGTTTAATTTTCTTCACATTGTCAAGTACTCTCAATTTTTTTCATCCATGATAATTTTGTTTTACTCGTCAATTAGTTATTATCATGATAATTATATATATATATTTAACTACAAAATATTAAACTTTTACTTTTTTATTAATATTGTCATTTTAGTTTGCACAAAGCATAAAAAATAAAATTCTCAACAAAGAATTTATATTTCACAATTTTTTTGTAAACAGTATCATCGTTACCTGTCATATGAGAAGACTATTATGGCAAGTCAACACCAGGAAGAAGATTGCCAGAAAGTATTTATAGGAAGCCATATTGAAACTACAGGTAAGACATTTTTTTTCAAATTGGAAAATATCCCATTTTTGCTACGAAATATCCTCTACTTGAATTAAAAACAAAAAATTGTGAAAAGTGGAAATCCTTCAAAAATAAAGAGCAATATAATTATGCATGATTATATTTTACGTGTACATGCCAAGACTATGATGGTCTCAGCATGGGGTTTTGAAATCACATTTGTATGTATTACCCCATCTCAGGTGATTTTTTGATAAAGACCTGGCTTAAAATTGATTCAAGTTTGCCACGGTAAGGCAGTGTAATACCTATACACGGTCGCTTGAAAATATGATATACTTGGTTGCGGTCATTACAGAGTTATCTTTTCTTTTTTCACACTTAGAATATCTCGAGTTTCGTAGGTTTTTTTTCTTAATTTTAATTGTTATAATAGTCAAGAGGCTTACTGAGTGTCTATTGACGAATTAAAAGTAAACTTATGTCAGCAACAATCACAAATTATGAAAACATTTTCTCCTAATACTAAAATAAGTTATTACTTCATGAAACACAAAAAACAATGTAATATATACCACAACATGACATCAAAACAGGCACTGTATTGGAGAAGTAAAACATATACCGAAAAGAAACAATTAATTTATTCATATGCCCTGACAGGGCATATTAAAAAAACTTAACGTAAAAAAAAAAAATACGTAAACTCAAACCCATGTTAAAAGTGAACTTATTTAAAACAAGACAGTTCTCGCAAAATTTATTATTAACAATTTCATTTGTTTCTTTCGCTCAATGATTTTTATCCTTGATGATTTTTTTTTTCACATATTAAGCTCTTCTTACCATGATTATACATATTTCATACTACAAAATATTTCACTTTTACCTATCTATTAATATTTTTATTTCAGTTTGCATAAAATAAAATCCTTAACACAGGAATTTTTGCGTTACAATTTTAAATATTTTGCAGCATCACCTAGACTTGGTCATATGAGAACACTATGATGGATCCCCTGAACAGAGCTCAAGTACTACTCCTCTGCGACTTGTGTCAAAGAGAGGCAGTACAAAGTCATTGTGAACTTTGTCATATCAACCTGTGTAAAGCCTGTGTAGGGGAGCATCTCTCTGATTTATCCCAAAGACACAAAGTTGTACAATACAAAGACAGAACTTCTACTCCTAAATACCCGGAATGTCCAATCCATTCAAAGAAACATTGTGAACTTTACTGTGAGAAATGTGACATTCCTGTCTGTTCTACCTGCATCTCCTCTGATAAACACCATGGGCATAAATTTACAGACATCCTGAAAAAAATAAGTTCCAAGAAAAAAGATCTAGAAAAAGACTTGGAAGAACTCGAGAAAAGAATCTATCCTGCATATAGAGAAATTACATTAGATCTAAACTTTCAAAAAGCAAACACTGAAAAACATTATGAGAAACTGACAAATGCTGTCACCAAACAAGGAGAAGACTGGCACAGAGAAATTAACATCATTGTCAAGAAAAGGAAATTTGAAATTGATGAGATGAAAACTAAAGGCCTGGTTGCTCTAAATAAACAGGAAAATGAAATAAAAAAAATTACTTCTGATGTAAAAAAGAGTATTCTTGATCTGAAGAACATTCTTGACTCAAGTGATATCTCCCTAACTTCTGATTACAAATCCAGGAATGCTCAATTCAGAAGTTTACCTCCTAAAGTCACTGTTTCATTACCAAGTTTCTCTCCTCATCAGATCAACAGAGAACAACTCAATCAAATGTTTGGTTCTCTGTCAGCATTATCCATTACAAATGAAAAGCATGGCTACACAATGAACACACTAGAAGCGGTATCCTGTCCTCTAGTCAAACCACTGCTTGATGAACCAGAGCTCATCACCACCATAGACACTGGTTATAAATACAGTGTTACCTGCCTCAGTGATGAAGAAATCTGGACATGTGGATATGACAAAACTATGGAACTCTACAACCTCCAGGGTAAACTACTGAAGTCAATCCAAACCAAGTCAGGGAAGATAACACGTGACATAGCAGTGACAAAAAGTGGTGATCTAGTTTATACCGACTCTGATACTAGAACTGTAAACATAGTGAAGAATAAACAGATACAGGAAGTGTTCAGACTACAGGGGTGGAAACCTTACAATGTCTGTAGTACCTCTTCGGGTGACCTCTTGGTTACCATGGACAGTGATGATAAACAATCAAAGGTTGCCAGATACTCTGGCTCCACAGAGAAACAAACCATTCAGTTTGATAGTGAAGGTAAAACTCTCTATTCATCTGGTTACTGTAAATACATCAGTGAGAACAAGAACCTGGATATTTGTGTAGCTGATTGGGGAGCCAGTGCAGTAGTGGTAGTTAATCAGGCAGGAAAACTCCGATTTAGATACACTGGTCATCCCTCTACTACCAAGGGATCGTTTGATCCCCTCGGCATCACAACAAACATAAAGGGTCAGATCCTGACTGCAGACCGTAACAACCACTGTATTCACATCCTAGATCAGGATGGACAGTTTGTCTGTTACATTGATAACTGTGATCTACATCTTCCATGTGGTTTATGTGTAGACACCAGAGACAACCTCTTTGTGACTGAGATGAGCAGGGGTAAAGTAAAGAAAATCAAATACATGTAACTACTTCATTGAAAAACAAAGACAAGACATTAATTATGTGAACATTTAAAAATTAATGTAATCAGCAGTGTATGAACAGTGGGTAAATACATTTTAAGACCTCATGTTATTCTGTTTATATTATAAAATAATCCTCTATTTACTTTATAATAACCGGTATTTATTTTTTAAATAAATATCATAATGTAGCAAATGTAAAACTTCATACTGAATCAGACGAAAAGAAATGCAAAAACACGAAATAAAAATTGGTTTGTACAAGGTTAGTTTATAATGAGAAAGAATGCCATGGACCTAAACAATGGAAATTAGAACAATATAAATTCCTTTAGTCAATATTTCAAACTTTTGTTGATAGGTTTATGTTCCAATCATCAAATATCTTTCACCAGAATTCTCTGACAAGACTGAAGCTCTACTGATATGTACTAATAATTAAGAAAGATGTATGAAATATATGTAGATAACGAACAGTATTCAATCTCAAAAGTCCATTAAACATTACAAAATAGGAGCAGAGCAAACACGGACCTCCAAAACATCAGAGGTGGGATCAGGTGCCATGGAGGAGTGAGCATCCTTTGCCGACCGGTCACACCCGCCGTTTGCTCCTTGTCATCATCGGGAAATAATTCAGTGTGTAAATAATGGCCTAACAATTAGTATGAAAAACTTCAGTCAACATTTGACTCAATGATAAATTATATCATTTGCTGACTAGGTCATTGTATCGACCATAGAACTTACGAAATGATGACTTTAAACGAGACTGCTGATATTCTTGTTTCATCAACTTGTTTGTCAATAATTAACCTTGTTTTAGAAATTGTACATACGTAAAGCATGCTCTTGCGTATCGAATCAACTGAGAGATATAAACCCCGTATGCAGGTGATGAAGGTATATTGCTGCATAAGTAAGGGAAGTTGACGATTGAAAAGTTAAAGTCATCACGTTTATCATAAAGCTTGGTTATTAGATTAACATTAACGTCTTTTTCAAGTAAAATATCCAAATATGAAACAGATGTGTCAGACTCTGTGGTATCTTTTATCTCAAGCTCACCAGGATATATCGTATCGACATAAGAATGGAAATAACCATTGTTAATTGACAATACGTCGTCGATATATCTAAATGTCGAGTTGAAGCCCAGAGCAAGTATTTTCTTCTTTTCAGGTCTATATTTTGGACAAATTCTGCTTCATATGAATACAAAAAAAGGTCTGCTAATAACGAGGCGCAATTGGTACCCAGGGAATTCCAATAGATTGTTGGAAGACCTGGTCTCCAAAAACCACATAGATATTGTCAATCAGAAACTCAAGCATCTGTTTAATGTCAACTTCAGAGTACTTGTGTGTACAATCAAAATGTTTTTTTAACAAAATAATTTTGCAAATGACCAATGACAAGGTAAGTAAATTTACGAGTTCCATTTTTATTGAAAAAGCAGCTGTCAATGATATCAAAAAGCCTGGACTTTAATTTATCGTGGGGAATGGTTGTGAATAAAGTTGAAAAGTCGTAAGTTTTTAGCTGTTGATTTTGGTAAATTCTTGTGATTTCAAAATTTCCAAAAGTTCCTTGGAATTTTTAAGTATCCACATCAGATTTACACCAAATATTGAAAATATTGTTGCACAGTACTCTTGAAGTTTTCCCTTCACTACTGTTAATATCTTAGTGAGGACTAAAGAAAGAGGCTTGGTTGAGCATTTACTGGAACATGCTATGTACCTTTGTTTGTAAGGATTTTCATGAAGTTTCGGAATCCAATATAAATATGGCAATTCAAATTCATTTTGGTTGTTTGGAATATTAAAATATTCAAAAATGACATATGATTTTGAAGAATTTCTTCCTTTGAAAGGGAACTATGAGTATAAGTTGGATTACCACTTGTAGAATTAAATCCAAGTTCCTCTTAAACACATTTAGTATAATGAGCCTTACAAACAAAGACAATGTTATTACCTGCTAAATGTCAGCAGGGACCAGTACGTACGGACATGTAATCTATCTAATTCTTTTTTCACTTCAGGATTACTGAATACAGAAGGATAGATGGTAAAATGGTAGATGTGTAAAAAAGCCTAATCAGATCAAAACTGTAGGGAGGAGTAGCATTTAAAAAGAATTCAAAGAAATATATACTTTGTAATAAGCACGAAAGACCAAAATTATAGGAGTGGAATAATTTTGAATGGATTTTAAATAAATGCTATTTTTAGTATCCAGACAACACGACTTGTTACAATCAAGACCTATTGAAAATGTACATAAACTGTAAGAGAGGTAGTGTTTTGAAAGAATTTCAAAGAAATTTCTATTTCTGGAAACCTTGCAACACTGTTTGTCAATATCAAAAACTGATACATGGAATTAAGGATCTTAATGTAGTCTACTGTTCCATATTTTACTTGAAATAGATTAAAATTGTAGGAGTAGTAGCATTTTGAAAGTTAAAAGACTGAATGTTCAAACTTCAATTCTCATAGGAGAAAAAATTATTGGACCTAGTTTTTCATGGAAATGACTTACAAGAAAAAAACATAACCTTTCAATACCCTTTGTCAAAATCAAAAACTTATATATGGAATTATGTATCTAAATGAATCAAAACTGTAGGAGGAGTAGATTTTTGAAAATCAAATGGTCAAACTTTAATTCTTGTCAAAGTAAATTTATTGAACAGAGTTATTCATGGAAATGACTTACCACAAAAAAGTCAATTATACACGTATAACGACTCAGGTTTCCAAATTAAAGCCATTATTTCCTCAACTGTCTGACAAGGTTCTATACTAGATTCTCCATGGTGAAGGCAATATAGGAATGGATACCACACATCTGTCTTAGCTGATCCTCATACTAAGTGGATTCTAGGTTCCCGTCCAGCAAACTCTTTACCGTATCCAGGAAGTATGGATAGTATTCCTCAGGCTCATTCTCATCTGTAAACATGGCAACAATCAAAACAAGAGGCCCATGTGTCACATCGCTCACCTGAGCAGATTGGCTAGGCAAAAGCACAAATCAATTCAGTATTAAAAAGATTACCGGAGGTGGGTGGTTGGGGTTGAATTTAAAACTACCTGATGATGCTTCCATGTCAATATAACAAATGGCTTTGTTGTACTTGAGTAGATTTTTTTTTTAAATTTCCCATATATTCCTTTGTAAAACTTTGATCCCCCATTGTGGCTCCTCCATATCCCAGGGGTCATTATTTGAACAAAATTGAATTTACACTACCTGAGGATACTTCCATATCAAAATGACTAAACATGATTTTCAGTTCTTGAGAAGAAGATATTTTCCTATCTGTTCCTATGTAAAATTTTCGACCCCCCATTGTGGCCTGACCCTATCCCCGGCGGTCATCATTTAACAAAACTTGAATCTACACCCTGAGGATGCTTCCAAATCAAAATGACTAATCATGGCTTCGCAGTTCTTCAGAAAAGGATATTTTCCTTTATATTTCTATTTAAGACTTTGATCCTCCATTGTGGCTCCACCCTATCCTCCAGGGGTCACGATTTAAACAAAATATAATCTACACTACCTGAGGATGCTTCCACATAAATATGATTAATCAGGGCTTTGCTATTCCTGAGAAGAAGATTTTCAAAGATTTTTCCTATATATTTCTATATAAAACTTTCATCCTCCATTGTGGTCCCGCCCTACCCCCGGCGGTCATGATTTGAAATAACTTGAATCTACACTACCTGAGGATGCTTCCATATAAATATGACTCATCATGGCTTTGCTGTTCTTGAGAAGATTTTTCCTTAATATTTCTAAGTAAAACTTTAATCCTCCATTGTGACCCCGCCCTATCCCCAGGGGTCATGATGTGAACAAACTTGAATCTACACTACCTGAGGATGCTTCCAAATCAAAATGACTAATCATGGCTTTGCAGTTCTTCAGAAAAAGATATTTTGTTATATATTTCTATTTAAGACTTTGATCCTCCATTGTGGCCCCAACCTACCCCCTGCGGTAATGATTTGAAATAACTTGAATCTACACTACCTGAGGATGCTTCCATATAAATATGACCAATCAGGGCTTTGCTGTTCCTGAGAAGAAGATTTTCAAAGATTTTTCCTATATATTTCTATGTAAAACTTTGATAGTCCTTTGTGGCCCCGCCCTATCCCCAGGGGTGATGATTTGAACAAACTTGAATCTACACTACTTGAAGACTTCCACATGAGTTTCATCTTTCCTGGCCCTGTGGTTCTTGAGAAGAAGATTTTTAAAAGATGCTATTAAATTTTCACTAATTCTTTATTATCTCCCCTTGAAAGAGGGCGTGACCCTTCATTTGAACAAACTTGAATCCGCTTTACCCAAGGATACTTTGTGGTAAGTTTGGTTGAAATTGGCAGACTGGTTCTTGAGAAGAAGTCGAAAATGTTAAAAGTTTACAGACAGACAGACAACTAGACGGACGGTAGACAGACATCTCGGCCCAACGACACCTCGGCCCGTCACGTTTGACACCTCGGCCCTGACAGGTCGGCCCAAGATAATTGACACGTCAGCCCATATAAAAGACTCCTCGGCCCAAGCAAAATTTTGTGATAGAAATAATTAATCCAGTGTCTTTCTGACGATTTAACGATTTTCTTCATAAAAATCAAATTGGGAAAGGATGGGGGTCTATGATAGATAATTGGTTCATTTCTATTTATAACTAAATAACTAAAATCATATACCTCCTTAACTTGCATCTCTTTCATGTGGAAAATGCGCAATATATATGCTAAGTAATACTATATTCAACATACTAGCAATTTCTCTGACGATTTGAAACATTTGAGATAGGTCAATAATCCGTGCATGAAAAGAAATGGATTACATTTAAACTTTTTTTTTTTGGTGAGGTTAAAGCGAGAATAAACAGATGCAACCTTTATAATTTTTTTTTATCTACAATATGGTTGAAACCATTAATCTTACATTAAAATTTTATGTTTCATTGACTGAAAAGCACACATTGATAGAAGAAGCGTAGAGAAAAATCGGATTCGAGATAGTTTAGCGATGTAAATGAATTTATGAATCTACAAGGGACATTTAAAAGTTCTGTTAACTGTTTGATAAAATGTAAACTTTCGTGAGTGTTTACTTGGAAAATAAAATAGAAAATATCCAATGGATGTAAATGTACTGACTCACAATTAAGCATGTTCGTAATTAACACCTCATTGTCACCAGTATAATACACACTTGACACTCCAAAGGATGCGCCGTGGCATACTGCATGTTTGTTTATCAATTAGCAGTTTAATTATATGTCTTCTCATTCCTTGATTATAGTCAAAATGCTCATGGAAGGTTTTTTATAATCTAAAAAAAAAAATTGATCGCATATTCGATTATTTTTTTCAACCAATATTTTATTTAAGTCGCAATTTGGAAATATAATATATTTCGTAATGAAATTTTGCTCGGCCGAGGTGTCTTATAGATGGGCCGACCTGTCTTAAATCTTGGGCCGACCTGTCTGAGCCGAGGTGTCATTGGGCCGAGATGTCAATGGGCCGAGGTGTCGTTGGGCCGAGGTGTCTGACATTCAGACGGACAGACAGACAGACGGACGCCGGACAAAAAGTGATCAGAAAACCTCACTTGAGCCTTTGGCTCAGGTGTGCTAAAAATTGTCTTGCCAACCATTATGTTATTATATTCTATGCAATAAGCGAAAAACTGAATGCTTTGTAAAACATATTCTATTCTAACTGGTAAGGGTTACAGTAAAAATTGTCTAATCTGGATGTTGTGTATTCCACAATTTGTTTTAATATGATATAATTTTCAGGTTCATATTAATTAATTCAATCGATAAAAATATTTTCTACTCCAGAATGTTGTCTAATCCAGCCAATTTATATGGAATCAGTGGAGTCTGGATTAGGCTTGTTTCACTGTATATCTGGAACACTGACATATCCATGCAAAATGAATCCCACAACAATATACTGAATTCAAATTTCAAGCTTAATATCTTGAATGCGAAAAACTTCCCATTTGCTTAAGATTTGACTGTAAGTGTAATATACTAATGTCCTCTAGGTTTCTTACTTGGACCTTTGAGTCTGAGGGTCACTGCAGTAGATTCCTTTCTGTCTTTCCTACACTGCGCCTCCTCTGCGGCGATTTTAACGGAATATTTGTATATCTTGTACAGGCGTTCACAAAGAATTTGATGGAGGTGGAAAAAAAGATACCAGTTATTGTTGACAAAGAACAGAGAATAAACATCATTCTGATTTTTTTTTTAAAAAGTTAGGTTCAAGAAAAAGTTGCAACTACATGTATGTGCATGTATTAAATAAGAAACCATTTGAATACAACCTATAACATTACTGAAATGACATTACTGGTGGGAATTTACCAAATTCTGCCTGTACATCCTCCTGCTTCTGGAACAGCTCGGCCACCTGAGAGTAGACTTCAGCCTCGTTAGGGGCTTAAAACCAAGAAACACGATTTGAACGTCACAAAACATTTCAGTGACCAATCAGTTTTACATTGTCTGTGTTACAAGTCTACTGCCACAAAAGTTTTCATTCTTAGTCTGGTATGGTCTGGCAGTATTTAGACCAGGTAAGTATAAACGTCCCTCTATGGACAAGATGTTCCCCAAACAGCTCCCCCACTCCCTTATGGTGCCACATTCCCAAACTTAATTAAAATTAGGCAATACTTTTGTATTATAGATGCACACTTTATTTTCCAGACTATTTTAGCGGATAACTACTCCAATACAACCGCACAGGTATTAGCCAATCAAATTTCAGTGCATGTGCTTGCATATGTTTTCTAGATTTTTCCACATATATTTTCTTTAAGAATCTCACAATATTTACCTACTTTAAAATATCAAAGACTTTCATTAATAATAAGCAAGATATAGGTATTAGCTAATCAGAATTCAGCACAGATTGCATGCATGTCTTTGCATTCAGATTTGACAATAGCATAATGTAAGGACACACTACACTTAAAGATCTACATTCTAAATTTTGTCCTTTTTTCAAAACTAAGAAAGTTATAGCCACTTAAGTTTCAACCAATCAAATTGCACCACACGGACATGAGCACATTTTCAAGAATTCTACATATTTTTTGTAGAACTTTATAATATATGCCCATACTTTAAATTCCGTTGTATTTCGTCAAAAAAGATTTTTTTCTCAGCCAATCAGAGTGAAGAGCACGTGCATAATCTACTATTTTTGCTAATTTCCTTACATCACCTCGATTACACCACTAATTGAAGTTAATATACTGATGTTCAAAGCATATCATAAAAAAAAGGAAAGTAAATGCTGTTTCAATTATACCAGTCATCACGTGCAAGCAAAATGACCTTTGTTCCGCATGCCTGTTAACCCTAAAAGGTTCCATGTCAAATGGATGACACTCGTGGACACAGAAGTTTTCAAAAAGAAAGTGAAAGCAATATATTCCATAACTTCGTTTTGGGAACATATTTGAAATAACAGCTATTTTCAGAAGAATGGCTGAAAGTAAAAGTACAAAAGAAGACAACAATTTTGGACTTATTACTTTTAATACACTTTTTCTACACTAAACATACACAAAGTGAAATTAGATGACAAACAAAGTGAAAGTAAATGACCACGTTAAGGTAGATGAGAAGGCAGCATCAGTTTGACCAAAAGAGAAATTCATGAACAAAAGTGTTACAATGTAATTAATAATAATTGTAATATATAATAACATTACCTTTTACAATCTGTTTGCTCAGTATGGAAAATTCAATGACACACATATTAAATTGCAATATATAATAAAAATGTAATACTAGAATCTTAAAAGTTGCATTTCTTAAATTTACATTGCAATTCTGAGGTTGATGACTATTTACAAGCAATTATTTTACAATAATAAGAGTTATATGTCATATTCCAGTCATATAATTACAGTCCCAGACATTACATGTAATAATGTAATTGTCATGCAGTCTCTATTCACAAATTGAAGATTTTACTTTACATAGACCATGTAAAAAATGATTAAAAATAATTAACAGTGAAAATAAAAATTTGTGGATCATATAACCACACCCATATGGAGACAAATTTCACCTGTTTTGAATTTTAAATGATGAGTTATACATTTTTTGCAATTGTCAATAGGGCTCTGATTTAATGCTTTTTACATACCTCGTAAATATATGGACAGAAACAAAACTTCGATTTTGCGTGTAGCGAATCTTCTCAAAATATGATCACTCACGGATAACATGAATAAATATACAATGTTTCTACGCATTATGCAAAGTCAGAGAAAATGCTGACTTCGAAATAAAGAATATTACACTGATATTAAATGTAATCGAATTTGTAACACAGTGTCACTTCAACAGTTGATGTTACAATATTTTATGAGATTAAGATATATTTTACTTCCCAGTGACGGAGTACATGATAGATGATGGTCTCAAAGATGTAACGTAATGAAAATATACAAACGTGAATTATAACTCAGTCCTTTTACAATAACAAACAAACTTTACTGGGGGATTAGGTATTTTTCTACATAATAAAATTTACCTTCCTGAATAAAAAAAAGTATATATATCTACAGATTGTTCAACTTAACACAGAAGTATATACATTAAAAATCTTATCTACAACTTCATTTTTAAAATCATATATTAAATCTCTTGTTTCAGGTACATTAACGTATAATCAATCAGACTGCAATTTTTTTACCAAGGCAAATGCCTGCATGTTGACATGAAATATACAGGGTGGTGTAAATTAATTATAAAAATCCCCATGATCAAATGACATGCAACCTTTAAGAAATGAAATTCAGCATTGTTTGAAAGTGTCAACCTATATAAATAATGACAATTAGTTGAATGCACTATCTCTTTAAATACATCATACAACGCCTATAAAAAGAGAGTTGTTTAAATGCATTCATTCTACCGTGTTTAAATGCATCAGTTTAGTTTCTTCCTATAGTTAACTTAAGATAATATTAAGCAAGTACTTGTTGAAACTTAGGTTATTATCTATAGATTCATTGGTAACCTCCTTAACTAGTGGCCTATTTCACTGGCTCAACTGGTTCCCTTGCCTCACTTTTGGTCTCGTATTCATATTCCACTTTGTATTTGTTAAAGATGAAGTAGCGCGTGGCATCCTCGGCATCGCAAGATTCCTTGGTGGTGGTACACGCTACCAGATCCTCGGTGCGTCCCATCAACCAATCCTCACTGGCCGACTTTTGATTCTCCGTTAGATTTTCCTCCCGCCAGCGATTTATCCAAGTGGAGAATTTGTCATGCAGCTTCAGGGACACTATCTTGTGCGACTGTAGTGACAAATACAAAAACTTTGAAAATCATAAAGTAATTGAAAATGTCTGAAATAAAGTTGCCAAAATATCTTGCATATCATGGCTATTACAAAATGATGTCAACTATCCTAAAAGAACAACTTAATTTTTAGGGGAAAAAGATTACACACAGACAGAATGATGCTTGAGAAACTTCTATCAGAATAGTTCACATAAACTTAAGGGCTCATAAATGTCACAGGTGGTAAAAAGTCAAGTCTCAACCTGGAATGGAACCCAGGGCCTCTGGCTTACGTGCCCGAGCTCTAACCACTGATCTAACGAAACCTGGTTTCAGGGGCATAAAACTTGAACCAGCTAACCTTCGATCTCTGTCTCACTTTTACAAAAGGAATACATACTGAAAAAGTCAGACTGAGATCAAAAGTGATCTCATCTAAGTTTTATGACTTGGAGCTTGACATATTGACAGACTCTCACTCACCTGTGAACCCTTTGACATAAACAATACAGAATTTTAAACCGTTCGTGACTTTTGTGCACTTACCCCCCTGCCTTGGTGAGTGCTGAACGTTTGTATAAGTAATACTCGCTATACACGATTTTGAATGAGTTGACATTAAATTTACACTCAGTGTTGTCCACATCCTCCGTGGATTGCTTAGGGACCCGGGGATTTCCTCCGTCTCAGTGTCAGACCGAGATTTCTGATTCTTCTAGTGAAGTCACCATTGTCTCACATTTCTATAGCAGATTTAACTTTAACACCTTCACCCATCTCTTAATTTAATGAAAATCATGCACATGTGCATGTATTAACAGGGTAGTAAAACAATATCTAGATAAGATAAAATAGACTTTAAAGAGAAACTAGCCCGTTCTTCCAAGGCCTGGCTACATCACCTTAACCTCTGACCTTGAGTCAAGGTCATGACACACTTTTAATTCATTAACAACAACGCAGATGAATACAAATTTAAGTCCTCATAAACACATGCTCAAGTCTGAGTTCATTCTAATCCAGGGTTCAAAAGTAACACCGTGTATTTTGCAGTTACTATTTCAAAATCTCATTGATCAGTGACCTTTAAAATATGACTTTGAGTTAGGAAGAAAGATTACCTGAGTAAAAAGAACTACCTGGTTGTGAAAAAATTACCAGGGTAAGAATATGGGTTTGTGGTTAAGGTGTTCCATCAGGTCTTCTGACACTGTGTCATTCATGGAGACGTACTTCTCCACATATTCAGATCAACGCTCCACTTCTATTGGATCATCAGACTGCTTGTGGTCAGTGTGTAGGAGTTCATAGGTCAACTTACACTCTTTCTTGAACTGTTGAAGAACAATTAAGACCTCTTTCTTTTTACATTTCTTGAATTACTTATGGTTACAAAGTAGCAGATAGGAAACTTACAAATCCAATAGCTTTAAAATATTCTTATTCTTCAAAATCTTTATGTACATCGTAGATGAAACTGAACATTTTAGTTTCGTGAGGAATTTATTATTTTACTTCAAATAATGAAAAATGAGCTAAATTCTTTCTTATTTTACAGGCAAATTCATCCAAATTTTAGGAATAGCTTCTTTAAAGATACCTGCAAATAACTGTATTTTGAAATACTTCTCACCCTTCTTTTTCTCCCCCGCCCCCTTTTGCTCTTTCTTCTATTACAGGTACTTACAATGACCACTTTGAAACAGTTTTCCTCACTGAGACACTGTTCGGCCTTTATCTGGTAGGCGCCATCCTTTGTCTGACCGCTGATGGACACTGGCCACCCGTCCCCCTGTAGCATTGTTCTTGTGTTCCTCCTAATACAGCTCAATGATCTTTACGCAAACCTCATCCTGAATAATGTGCTGCATCTACAAATACAGACAGTGATAATCTTATTGTGCTGCATCTACAAATACACACAGTGATAGTCGTATTGTTCTGCATCTACAAACTCAGATAGTGATAATCTTACTGTGCTGCATCTACAAACACAGACAGAGATACATTTTTGTGCTGCATCTACAAATATAGACAGTGATACTTTTTTTGAGCTGCATCTACAAATATAGACAGTGATATTCTTATTTTACTGCATCTACAAATTTTAATACAGACATGATACTCTTATTTAACAATCATATGTCAGTTAAGCATGGACATTCTATTCACATTTTATTTTTTTAAACTAGCAGTTTTTTTTTATTCACATTTATTCAGGAAAATGATTCAAAAAATGAGCCAGTAGTCTCTGAGGAGACTGACGGTCAACAGGTGCGTACTTATAATGTAAAATCACATACTTTTGGGGGTTCAAATTTTCGTGGTTTTAGGAAAAATGCTTCGTTCAAGAGGATTTGAATTCATGGTCGAAGAAGTGTTCTGTAAATTGTGATATATATTAATTTTTTATTTTCTTGAGGATATGAAAATGGGTCACTTCATACCACGAAAACAAAGAAAAATAAAACCCATGAAGATTAGTGATTTCAAGTAATAATTTAAAAGAAAGATGTACCTTAGTATAGTCTACTTGTGTACCAAGTCTATTCAGACTAAAAACGTAGGAATAGTATTTTGAAAGAATTTCACAGAAATTTCTATTTTTGTAACCATGGCAACACCATTTGTCGTAAACAAAAACTAAAATAAGGAATTATGTTTCTTGGTATAGTCTACTTGATTTCCAAGACTTACTGAAATTGGACCAAAACTGTAGGAGGATTAGCGTTTAAAAGAATTATGTATCTTAATATATATATTTTGCTTGTGTACCAAGTCCTACAGAAATTGGACCAAAACTTGAAAAAACGTGTTATGTGGAATCATCAAAATTACATGTAGTGGGGCAAATTTTCGTGGATTGCTTAGATTTTACTGGATCGTGGAGATGTAATTTCGTGTTTTGACTTTTATCTACAAAAAGAAACATAGATTTAAAACCAAGGATGAAGGGTACCCACGAATTTCACTAATATTGAGCCACCAGGAAATCTAATGATTCCAAAGTATAGACGGACAGACAGACAGGCAGACAGGTGGACGTACAGGGAACTCCTAACTAATGCATAAGCTCTTCTAGTCTCTGACAATTAGAATCTTTACCTAAATTTGAAATTTTTAATCAGATTTCTGAATATGATAAAATTCAAGATAAAAAGATATAAACTTATATGCCATTTGTTTACCAGATAACTTATAAATCACTACATGTAATCGGTTGATTTTTTTTTTTTTTTTTTTACACTTCATTTACCTTTCTTTAAAACACATGTCAAAGATCAATAAATGATTTTCTTTTACAATGATTTGATCAATATATCTAAAATATCCTCTATTTTGAGAACTTCATGAACATATAAATCTATGTCATTTTTTTTAAAACCAAAGGTGCAAACTGAAAAAAATATTTAAAAGGTCTATAAAATGACAAGTGTTTAAATCCAGTGACCTAACAACATGTTATCATCGGGAACTAGATTGTCAGACGGTATTTAGGAAGCCGTATCGATTTTACAGGTAAGACATTATTTTAATTTTAATATCACACTTTTTGTACAACTTACCTCCTATCTAAGTTAAGAAAAACAACTTTTGTTAAAAGTGGAAATCCTTCAAAACAAACAGGAGCAAAATAATTATACATAATTATACTGTACATGTGCATAACAGACAGTGTTGGTCTCAGCATGGGGTTTTGAGATCACATTTGTATCTATTACCACTGATGATTTTTTTAAATGAAATTCTGGGTTAAGATTGGTAGAAGTCTGTCACGTGAAGGAAGTGTAATATTTACATCATGTATATATGGTCACTTGAAAATCAATATATGCTCACTGTCAATTCATAATTGTCTAATCTTTTGTAAGACTTAAAACAACTCAAGTTCCTTAGTTTTTTTCACTTGTTATTAGACAAGAGACTTGCGGAGTTTCTGTTGACAAATACAAATTTAACCAAGATCATAATGAGCACAAATTTGACCTTTTTCTCCCCATACGATTTTTTTAAAATGTCTGTAAGTTATTACTGCACGAAACACACACAAAACAATATAAAGTAGAGCACAATATGACGTCACAATAGGCACCGTATAGGAGAAATAAAGCATATAACGGGAAGAAACACTTTTACAAGCCTGAATAGAATTATGTCATTGGTGGGGTATATTCGTCACAGTTTTGTAGTGACCAAGTACGGGATGATATCTGGTTAGGAAGTAAGTTTCCTACCTGGCCAGGCAAGTAACTCAGCTATGTTAAGGACGGTAATGGGAAATGTGACCATAATACCTTTTCAATATGTATTGCATTTCATATTCACTATAAAAATAGTAACTATAAAGAACAAGGTACGGTTTCAATACAAATCTTGCCCTGTGTTTTTCTTAAAAATAAAAGTGATGTAAAAAATTAAAACTCATGCTTTTTGAATTATTGAAATTCCATGCAGAAAGATCATACAAATCTTTTTTCTCACATGACCTTCCAAATGCTAATTGTGACGTCATAAACTTGCGCATTTTCCCGTATTTTCTTAAAAAGTTGCAGAAGACATCAATTTTCAATGGAATTTTCTTTCAGATAATATTGTCCACAGGCATCGCCCACAAAGATTTTGAGATATGTGATTTTTCAAAGAATTTTACACAACATATCTAAAAATTAACGTGGGCGACGGCTGTGGACACTATTTTCTTAAGGAAAATAACCCTTGAAATGGGTCATTTTGAGGCTTTTTCTGTTTAAAATAGAGAAATGCATCAAATTAATGATGTCATATATCAAGAATGGTACTCCATCATGCTATATTCTTTCCTGACTTATTACAGTCATATACTCAACTAATATTTAAGTCAGTTTCAAAACTTTTTGAAAACATTAAATTTTCAGGGCACAATAAAGCTAAAACCATACCTTCTTCTTTGTAGAAAATGTAACATAGTTACCTGTAATGAATATGTTTACGTCGTACTTAGTATCAGTTACATGACATGTATCAGCTGTGTGTCACGTGACTGGTATAAAAATAGAATTGTTAGGCTGAATGTAGAAAATCGCGCTAGTGCAAGGGCATCCACTTGTCTTTGGCCATAAAAATTGATACACATTAAAAGAGGTTTAGATCATTTACCTGAAAAGTGCTGGGAGCTAGTTTGTGTTGGTTAGGAAGTACTCGTAATTTTGCCGATAATGCGTGTAATAGCAAAAATATTTCCACTTCGCCTCTACATTGTAATGAAAAAAAAATCTTCAGATCAGAATCAACTCCCAGCACTTTTTAGAATATAGATGATATAAGCAATATATTTTCGTATATCAGCATAAACAGTCTAGTGTATGCCCTTGCACTTTTGAGGTTAATCGGGCATGTGATTATCGTATTAGCGATATTCTTTGCATTCTCCGACGCTGTGCAGCTTTATAAGATCTTGATAAAGTAATTATATGAACAATTATGTTTAAGAAATGTTTTGTTTTCATTTTTTTATTATTAGATCTAAATATTGACGGTAATTTTGTATTTAATTAAGCATGTTTGTAATTATATAACAAATGGATCCACTCCTCTGGATCACTTGTACTGCGTCAAGTCAAGACAAATGAGGTCATATATGACATAAGATTTGTTTCTAAATACTCGGCAGTATTGTTATTATGTGGTGAGATTTTGCATTTCCTAATAAATAATAGATAAACAAATGCAGGCTACCTTTTATTTACGTATCATAATGCGGTATAATTTATTTTTGTAACTTGTTAAAATTTTAATGACGTCACAATGATACTTGCTACACGATGCCTAACAAATGTGAACTCAGACATTCCTAAACGTAGCTGAGAAAACTTCAACCTGACCATAGTAAAATTCAGCTGAATCATGGATTAACCATCTTGTAAATTTACAAATTTTAAACACTGATCTTACAAAAAAATATTCTTTGAAACATTTATAATTTCCATGACAAAAACAACGTTTTGATCTGTAAACACAAACCCGAGATAGAATTAATCTTTATTAAAAACAGGCCAGCTCTCTCAAAAGTATAAACGGATCCCTTGTTTAATTTTCTTCACATCTCAAGGACTTTCTTTCAATGAATTACATCCTTGGGAAATAGTTCTATGTCAATCACTAATTATCATGATAACTTCATATGTTTTTTTTTTTTTTTACTATAAAATATTTCAATTGTACCTGTTTATTGATATTATCATTTTAGCTTGCACAAGGGAAAAAAAAAATAAAATCCTCAAAAAAAAAATTAAACTTTACAATTTTTAATTTTTGTAGAGTTTCATCTAAACTTGGGCATGTGAGGAGATTACTATGGACCCCCTGGACAGAGCTCAAGTACTCCTCCTCTGTGACATGTGTCAAAGAGAGGCAGTACAGAGTCATTGTGAACTTTGTCACATTAATCTGTGTAAGGTCTGTGTTGGGGAGCATCTCTCCGATTCATCCCAAAGACACAAGGTTGTACACTACAAGCAAAGAAAATCTGCTTCAAACTACCCAGAATGTCCAAACCACACCCAGAACCACTGCGAACATTACTGTGAGAAATGTGACATTCCTGTTTGTTCTACGTGCATCTCCTCTGATAAACATCAATGGCATACATTTACAGATATTCTGAAAAAACTAACTTCTAAGAAAAGAGATTTAAAAGAAGACTTGAAAGAACTAAAGAAACAAATCTATCCTGCATATGAAAAAATTACATCGGATTTAAACTCTAAAAAATTAAACGTCGAAAAACATTATAAGAAACTGACTACAGCTGTCACCAAACATGGAGAAGACTGGCACAGAGAAATTAACATCATTGTCAACAAACAGAAATCTGAAATTGATAAGATGAAAACTAAACACCTGGCTATTCTAAATAAACAGGAATAGGAAATTAAAAAGATTACGTCTGAAGTAAAACGGAGTATTCTTGATCTGAACAAAATACTACACTCAAATGATGTCTTCCTAACCTCTGCATACATATCCAGGAATGCTGAATTCAAAAGATTACCTCCTAAAGTCAATGATTCATTACTACGTTTTTTCCCCTATCAGATCAACACATATCAACTACATCAAATGTTTGGTTCTTTGTCAGCATTATCCATAACAACAGAAGAACATGGCTACACGATGGAGACACCAGAAGCTGTATCCTGTCCTCCAGTCAAACCACTCATTGATTTACCAGAGCTCATCAGCACCATAAAAACGGGATATAATGTATATAGTGTTACCTGTCTCAATGATGAAGAAATATGGACATGTGGACATGACAAAATCATGAAACTCTACAGAAAGGGAAAAATACTGATGTCAATCCAAACCAAGTCAGGGAACAATCCATATGACATAGCAGTGTCAAGTAGTGGAGATCTAGTTTATACTGATCCTGGTACAAGAACTGTAAACATAGTGAAGAATAAAAAGATACAGGAAGTGTTCAGACTACAGGGGTGGAAACCTTACAATGTCTGTAGTACCTCCTCTGGTGACCTCTTGGTTACCATGGACAGTGATGATAAACACTCAAAGGTTGTCCGATACTCTGGCTCCATAGAGAAACAAACCATTCAGTTTGATAGTGAAGGTAAACCTCTCTATTCATCTGGTTATTATAAATACATCAGTGAGAACAGGAACCTGGATATATGTGTGGCTGACAATGAAGGCAAAGCAGTAGTGGTGGTAAATCAGACAGGTAATTTCCGATTTAGATACACTGATCATCCCTCTACTACCAAGGGCTCATTTGATCCAATCGGCATCACAACAGACAGCCAGAGCCAGATCCTGACAGCAGAGCGTTACAAAACCCGTATCCACATCCTAGATCAGGACGGACAGTTCCTCCATTACGTTGATAACAATTATGATCTACAGTTTCCATACGGTTTATGTATAGACACAAGAGATAACCTCTTTGTGGCTGAGTGGAGCAGTGGTAAAGTGAAGAAACTCAAATATATGTAAATTCCCCAATGTTATGGAAAGTTTCTGTGACTGAAACACAAGGAAAAAAAGCACTATTACATTGATTATGTAAACATGTAAAAATTTATGCTAACAAAAGTGTATGAACAGTGCTTACAATGTAAATACATTTTAAGACCTAATGTTATCCTGTTTTTATTATTTAAAAAAGTACTCTATTTACTTGATAATTACTAATTCCTGAATAAACATGATTATGTAGTGAATGCAAAACATCTTACTGAATCACATAAAATATATATATCGGCCTAAATACAAAACAAAGATTGCTTTGAACAAGGGTAGTTTATGATGAGAAAGTATGCCATGGACCTAAACAATGGGAAATAGAACTATATAAATTCTGTTACAGTCAATATTTCAAACCTTTGTTGATAGTGGTGTTCCAATCAATAATAATAATTCATCAGAATTCTCTGACGAGACTGAAGCTCTACCGGTAAGTACTTATAATAAAGTAAGATGTATTTAAGTAGTCTACTTGTTTAAAAAAAAAACAGATCAGGTCTAAACATTAGGAGGAGTAGTATTTACAAAAGAATTTTTATAAAATATATCTTTTAGTAACCATGGCAACGCCTTATACTTCATTATCAAGAAAAAAACAAACAAAACTTAGAATTATATATCTTAGTGCAGTACCAAGTATTATTTAAACTTAACAAAAACTGTATGAGCATTAACGTTTTGAAAGAATTTCAAAATTTCCATTTTTAGTATCCAGAAAACACCGTGTGCTGAAATCAAAATTAATTTCTATAATTATGTTTCTTTATGAAGTCTTTTTTTTAATAACCTTTCAATACCCTTTGTCAAAATCAAAAACTGATGGAATAATGTATCTTAATGTAGTCTATGTAGATAATTTTTGTAAAAAGTCTTATTAAAATTGGAATCAAACTGTAGGAGGAGTAGCATTTTGAAAATCAAAATTTCAAACTGCAATTCTTTTAGAAGAAAAAAAAATTGTCGGGATTGGCTATTCATTGTAATGAAAAAGTAAATAAATTATATATGTTAACTGACTCAGGTTTGTAAGTTAAAACCATCATTTCCTTACCTGTCTGACAAGATTCTGTACCAGTGTCTCCATAGTGAAGGCCATATAGGCATGGATACCATACATCTCTCTTAGCTGGTCCTCATACAGTGTGGATTCCAGGTTCCCCTCGGCATATTCTACTGTAATTACTGGTAAGAGTTAAAGTAAAACTTGTTTAATCCGGATAATGTTTTCCAAAAAATTTATTTATTACAATATAAATTTTAGATCCCTTTTTTGTTAGGTCATTGATGAAAGTATTGTCGAATCCGGAATATTGTCTAATGCAGCCAATTTTTGTGGAATCAGGGGTGTCTAGATTAGACAAGTTTCACTGTATGTCTGGAACACTGAGATATCCATGCAAAGTGAATCCTGTACGCAGCACAGTTAAGGTGCCAAATGGAAATATAGACGAATTTTTTAGATAGAAAATACATTCTTTACAAGGATGGGCATTTCTTTTTAGGACTTTACTATTATCGGACAAATGTAATGTGGTTGAAAACTGAATGTTGAGGACGATTAGATTTCTTATTAAGACTTGTCACGTGATGTGGCAGTCACGTGATTTTAGCAAATATACTTGAAAAATTGAGGTCATCTACAAATTCTAATATTGCAAGGGCATAACCAAGTTAAAAATCTAAGTTTAACATATAATTATTTTTAACACTCTCTGTAGTTTTTGAAAATTGCTGCGAACCTATATAGATTCTACTATCTAATTGCTAGAATTACATTTGTTAGACCGTATGTTGAATATTTTGCTGGTCAAGTACATTAAATATAGATATAATTAATTCATTTGCAAGATTTCAGCAGGTTCGCAGCACTTTTCAAATATCTTCACACTTCTTGAGTTTATGTGTAAAAGCTTGTCATAATTCATTGAGGGTATGCCCTTGCAATATATCGATTTATTACGACCCTTCTATTACCCTTCAATGAATCTGCATACAAATATACGACAGTATCGCTTGTCTAGGGAATGTACGGGAAGTATATGAATAAAATCATAAAACAGACATCGCATCCAAGTTAATGGCCTCTTATATATCTACAATTTATATTTTATTTAATTACAAAATACATTTTTCATTGCATAAATATAACTTGATCCGCCTCTCACTGCATACAAACTGCGTCAAATTTTCCGATATGACGTCACATTGACAAGTGCATTGCGATCAGTGAATTGTTTATATATTGCTGTGTGGGATTTAACCAACGACAATAATGCATGCGCTAGTTAGTATTGATGTAGTTTAAAGGTATTCATAAGTTTAAAATAGCAAATCATTTCATTTTGTGGTAATTTGAAGAACTTATATTTTTGTGTGATGTCATAGTAAGCATTTCCCGGATAAATTAGGCCCCGCCTCCTTACTGCAGCCTTAACTTTGCTGCGTAACCATATACTAAATTTCAATATTTTGAATCTGAAAAACTTCCCGTTCTTAAGATTTGATTGAAGTATATTATACTAATGTCCTCAAAGTTACCTACTTACTTGGAGCTTTGAGTCTGAGGGCCAATGCAGTGGATTCCATTTGGTCTTTTCTACACTGTGCCTCCTCTGCCGCGATTTTAACAGAATATGTGTATACAGTTGAATTTCGGTATTTCGAACACGGATATCTCGAATACCATGGATATGTCGAAGTGATTTGGAAGTCCTAACCACGGATTTCCTAAGTATTTTATCCTTAATATCTCGTACCCTTGGATATCTCGAAGTTTTTTCTCGATACTATGGAGTTCGATATAACGAGGTTTCACTGTATCTTTATAAAGTCGTTCACACAGAATTTGATAAAAACATGTACAAGTTATTGTTGACAAAGAACGGGGATTAAACATATTTTCATACTACAAAATATTTCTACTTTACCTACTTATTAATATTGTTATTTTAGTTTCCGCAAAGCATAAAAAATAAAATCCTTAACATTGGACTTCAATTTTTGTTTATTTTTTACAGTATAATCTAGACTATATTGGATCCCCGTTACAGTGCCCAAGACATCCTTTTCTTTGACCTGTGTCAAAAAACTGCATTACAGAGTTATTGTGAACTTTGTCAGATTAACCTGTGTAAGGCCTATATAGGGTAGCATCTCTCTGATTCATCCAAAAGAAACAAGATTGTACCATAGAAACACAGAACTTTTGTTTCTAACTACCCAGAATGTCCAAGTCATTCCAAGAAACATTGTGAACTTTACCGTGAGAAATTTGACATTCCTGTCTGTTCTACCCGCATCTCCTCTGATAAATATCATGGTTTTAAAATTATAGATGTTCTGAAAAAACTTACTTCCACAAAAAAGGATTTAGAAAAAGACTTGGAAGAACTGGAGAAAAGAAATTTTCCTGCACATGAAGAAATTACATAACATTTAAACTCCGAAAAAGTAAACTTTGAAAAACATTATTAGAAACTGACAACAGCTGTTACCAAAGAAGGAGAAAAATGGCACAGAGAAATTAACATCATTGTAAATAAACAAAAATCTGAAATTGATGAGATGAAAAAAAAGACACCTGGTTGTTCTAAATAATCAGGGTAAAGAAACTAACATCAACTGTCACTTAACAAGGAGAAGACTGGCACATTGAAATTAACATCATTGTCAACAAACAGAAATCTGAAATTGATAAGATGAAAAATAAACACTTGTCTGTTCTAAATAAACAGGAAAAAGAAATTAAAGAGATTACGTCTGAAGTAAAACGGAGTATTCTTAATCTGAAGAAAATACTGGACTCCAATGATGTCTCCCTAACCTCTGCTTACAAATCCAAGAATGCTGAATTCAGAAGTCCCCCCCCCCCATAAAGTCAATGTTTCATTACCAAGTTTCTCTTCTCATCAAATCAACAAAGAACAGCTTCATTGAATGCATGGTTCTCTGTCAGCATTATCCATTACAACAGAAAAACATCGCTACACAAAAAAGACACCAGAATCTGTATCCTGTCCTCCAATCAAACCACTAATTGATGAACCATAGCTCGTCAACACCATAGATACGGGGTATAATCTATACAGTGTTACCTGTCTCAGTGATGAAGAAATCTGGGCACGTGGAATTGACAAAATCATGAAACTCTACATCCTTCAGGGCAAACTACTGAAGTCAATCCAAACCAAGTCAGGGAACATAGCAGATGACATAGCAGTGACAACGAGCGGAGATCAAGTTTATACTGACCCTAATACAAGAACTGTAAACATAATGAAGAATAGACAGATACAGGAATTGATCAGACTACAGGGCTGGAAACCTTACAATATCTGTATTACCTCCTCTGATGATCTCCTGGTTACCATAGACAGTGATGATAAACAATTAAAGGTGGTTCGTTACTCTGGATCCACAGGGAAGCAAACCCTTCAGTTTAATCATGAAGGTAAACCTCTGTATCATCTGGTTATATTAAACGCAGTGAGAACCGGAACCTGAATATATGTGTGGCTGACCTAGGAACCAGTGCAATAGTGGTGATGATTAATCAGAAAGGAAAACTCAGATTTAGATACACTAGTCATCCCTCTACTACCAAGGAAACATTTGATCTAGTCGGCATCATAACAGACAGCCAAAGTCAGATCCTGACATCAGACCGTAACAACAACTGTATCCACATCCTAGATCAGGACGGACAGTCTTCCGTTCCATTGATAACTGTGATCTACACACATTTGTATCTAGAACCCAACTGATGATTTTTTATGAAATTCTGGCTTAAGTTTGGTTAAAGTCTGTCACGTGGAGGCATGTGTATACGGTCACTTGAAAATCAAAAAATGCTCACGGTCAATTCATAGTTGTCTCATCTTTTGTAACACTTAGAACAACTCAAGTTCCTTAGTTTTCCACTTGTTATTAGACAAGAGGCTTGCCGAGTTTCTGTTGATAATTATCTGTTGACAAATACAAAGTTAACAAACGTCACGCATAAAAATAAAATCCTCAAAAAAGAAATTAAACTTGACAATTTTTAATTTTTGCACAGTATCATCTAAACTTGGTCATGTGAGTAGACTATTATGGACCCCTTGGACAGAGCTCAAGTACTCCTCCTCTGTGACCTGTGTCATTTTAAGAGCTGTATTACAGAATCATTGTGAACTTTGTCAGATTAATCTGCGTAAGACCTGTGTTGGGGAGTATCTCTCTGATTCACCCAAAAGACACAAGGTTGTACCCTACAAGCACAAAAAATCTGCTCCTAACAACCCAGAATATCCAAACCACACCCAGAATCACTGCAAACATTACTGTGAAAAATGTGATATTCCTGTTTGTTCTACGTGCATCTTCTCTGATAAACATCATGGGCATAAATTTACAAATGTTCTGAAAAAATAATTTCTAAGAAAAAAGATTTAGAAGAAGACTTGGAAGAACTAGAAAAACGAATCTATCCTGCATATGAAGAAATTACGTTGGATTTAAACTCTGAAAAGTAAACTTCGAAAAACATTATGAGAAACTGACTACAGCTGTCACTAAACAAGGAGAAGACTGGCACAGAGAAATTAACATTATTGTCAACAAACAAAAATCTGAAATTGATGAGATGAAAACGAAACAACTGACTGTTCTAAATAAACAGGAAAAAGAAACTGAAAAGACTACTTATGATGTAAAACAGATCATTCTTAATCTGAAGAAAATATTGGACTCCAATGATTTCTCCCTAACCTCTGCTTACAAATCCAGGAATGATGAATTCAGAAGTTTAACTCCTGAAGTCAATGTTTCGTTACCAAGTTTCTCTCCTCGTCAGATCAACAGCGAACAGCTCCATGAAATGTTTGGTTCTCTATCAGCATTATCCATAACAGAAGAAAATCATGGCTACACAATAAAGACACCACAAGCTGTATCATTCCTGCAGTCAAACCACTGCTTGATGAACCAGAGTTCATCACCACCATAAATACTGGGTATGATCTGATCAGTGTTGCCTGTCTCAGTGTTGAAGAAATCGGGACACGTGGAATTGACAAAATCATGAAACGCTACGACCTCCAGGGTAAACTACTGAAGTCAATCCAAACCAAGTCAGGGAATATACCATCTGACATGGCAGTGACAAGAAATGGAGATTTAGTTTATACTGACCCTGATACAAGAACTGTAAACATAGTGAAGAATAAAAGATACATGGAGTCATCAGACTACAAGGGTGGAAACCTTACAATGTCTTTAGTACCTCCTCTGATGACCTCCTGGTTACCATGGTCAGTGATAATGATAATCAATCAAAAAGTTGTCCGTTATTCTGGCTCCACAGAGAAACAAGCCATTCAGATTGATGGTGAAGGTAAACCTCTGTATTCATCTGGATATATCAAATACATCAGTGAGAACAGAAATCTAGAAATCTGTGTGGCTGACAATCGAGTCAATGCAGCAGTGGTGGTTAATCAAGCAGGAAACTCACAGATTTAGATACACTGGTCATCTCTCTACTCACAAGGGAGCGTTCAGACTAGTCGGCATCACAACGGACAGTCAAGGTCTGATCCTGACAGCAGACAGTAACAACCACTGTATATATCTACATCCTAGATCAGGATAGACAGTTCCTCCGTTACATCCATAACTGTGATATACAGTATCCATGTGGTTTATGTGTAGATACCAGAGAGTACCTCTTTGTGGCTGAATGGGTCAGTGGTAAAGTGAAGAAAATCAAATATATGTAAATAATTCATTGTCACTGAAAGTTTCAACAGTTTATGAACAGTGGGTTATTACATTTCAAGACCTAATGTTGTTGAACTGTTTATACTGAAAAAAATCTTTAAGTAGTCTACTTGTGTACAAAGTCTGTCTAAAATTGTACAAAAACTGTGGGAGATGTAGCATTTTTAAATAATTTTAATGAAAATGTCTGACAAGGTTCTGTAATAGCTTCTCCATGGTGAAGGCGATGTAGGCATGGATACCATACATCTATCTTAGCTGGTCCTCGAATTGTGTAGATTAGAGGTTCCCGTTCAGCAAACTCAAAATCAAAATAATAAACCATCATACAAGAAGTTTAGTTGAAACGTAATCATATATCAAACATTTCACTTGATATATTCTGCAGTTTTACACCTTTGTGCAGCATTAAAAATCTTTAAATGTGTATGAGGAAGTTTGTGTCCTTCAATGTTTCTCTTTCCCTTCTCGTGTTTGCAAAGTATTAAGGACTCATGGAACCCTAAGACTGTTTATTTGAAAACTTAAACCCCATTCAACCCCTCTTCACACACAGTCACTCATCCCTAACCTCTTTATGGATATTCTCTGAAGAACGTCAGATGACCCGCCCTAGTACTGCTTCCAGGAAACGAATAGTGGCCAAGTTTGTCTCTACGATGAATGAGGGCAACTCTTCCAAATTGTGAGTATCTTGGTCCCTGGGTTATGGGTTCTGGTGTTATGGCGGGGCTCTATTGATTATATGGTGAAATTGCATTAATTCTTGGAAAATCTTCTCTGCTCCTGGGAATTTAGCAGATAAACTAAGTGTATGGTTATGATTGATAGATTGTGTGCTGTTTTACGTCTCGTTCGAGAATTTTTCACTAACATAAAGACGTCACCATATATCGGTGAAGGGCTTCAAATTTATACCTTTACTCGGCACCCAAGGCCATTGAGCAGTGACTGTGTTTTATCGTGCCAACGCCTATCGTGACACGGGGCCTTAGTTTTTATGGTCTCATCCGAAAGACCCGCAATTTCACTCCAAAGTGCCGATCGCTTGGCGAAGGAACAGTTGCTACGGTAACTTATTTTTTATCGACTTAGGTCAGTCGCAGCCGTGATTCAAACACAGAACTTT
The DNA here is from genome assembly GCF_033153115.1 of Saccostrea echinata. Lineage (NCBI taxonomy): Eukaryota > Metazoa > Mollusca > Bivalvia > Ostreida > Ostreidae > Saccostrea > Saccostrea echinata. Next base: position 5,563,849 of record NW_026889766.1, read on the forward strand.
CGATCACTGAGCGAGCGCTCTGCCGACTGAGCTACCGTGACGGTCAGCATGGTTATGATAATGAATGATGCCTCTTCCAAAATTGTGAAATTTGTGGCCGCAGGATCAGGGGATCATGTCGGGGGGGGGGGGGGGGGGGGGATTTGGTCTATTTCATATAAAGTGGAAATTCTTTCTTTGAAAATCTTCTTCTCTACCCCTGGGTACTTAACAGAAAAACTAATTGCATGGTTATGACGAGCAAGGAATTCTTTTCAAAGAGTTTGAAATTCATAACCCCGGGGTCAGGGATGTTGGTGTTAGGATGAGGCTCTTTTAAATGTATAGCAGAAATGCATTTTTTATTTGAAAATCTTCTTCCCTCCTCATTGTTATTAAGGAAACATACTATTTGCATGGTTATGATGAGCAAGGGTGCCATTTCCAAAATTATGAATATCTTAACCTATGGGTCAGGGGCTTTGGTATTAGGGTTGGGCTATAATGAATCTATATAGTGAAAATGGCTTATTTCCTTGAAAATCTTCTTCTCTGCTCCTGGGCACCTAGGAGGCAAATAAAGTATATAAAGTAACGAGATTTTGAAATTCTGTACTCTTTGGTCAATTTATGAATTTCTACTGAAAGAAGTTATTTCCCTTTGCTATTCACCTATAACAGTTAATCACTGTAAATAATGTAACTTAAAAGGTCAATTGAATAAAAGAATTATACAAGAAATGTTATAATATTTAATACAAAAAAACTTTCATATTTTTTAATGATCAGGTAAAATTTTATATAAGAGATAAATGAAAATGAGACAGAAATACCGTATCTTTGTACAATAAGTAATCTTCAAGGACTAAGAGAGGCCAAAGCGAGGGGGATGAAAAGTGTTAACTAATAGTGCTGTAGAACTATTGTTTTGTGTAGTCCGCATGAAGATAGTGACAAATGGGGGAAAGTACAGGCAAATAAATAGATCAACTTTAAGATTGGTTATTGATGTACTAAATTAATATTTAGCTGATCGCTGATTATCATATTTCCTTGCTTTTGGACAACATAGCTTTATCAGCTCATTTTGTTTTAATCTATGGATCGTTACATTATACTCAGGTGACCGTTAGGGCCCTTGGGCCTCTTATTAATTTACAAATCAGTGATGTGAACCCTATTATGACTACTTTATACATGGAATTGTTCCTCCCTTCTTTTCTGATGAGATAAAAACAACTATATTACAAGACAAACCTCGGGGTGCTTCAGGAACTTCCTCACCTGAAAATTACAATGTAAAATTAATTTTTTGTTTTTTTGAATGGCATTCTATAATTTATGATTTTTCCGCCAAAATCCTTCAAAATTAAAAAAATGGAAAATTTGCAGGAATTGAAGAGTAGTTGATGCTTAAATGAAATTTTCCACATGATCTAGCAGTTAATGTATTGACATTTTTTTTTATTTGTGGCAAAATTTAGAAATATAAAGAAGAAACACATTTTTTTTTTCTGTCATTCTTTTTAAAAAATGTAAAAGAGTTTTACTGCACAGCCTTTAGCTTTTTCCTTCATACTGTTTTCAAACAATTTTTCTCCTAAAATTGAAAAAAAAACCTGCTTAAGGTATTCAATGCATAACGACCATATTTTGTACCTAAATAATGAATGGTCCAATATTTTAAACCATGATAGAATTTTGAAAATGTTATCAAATAAAAATGCTCCACCAAAGGAATATACAAAATTTTGATTATTGTCCAATTTATTGCACCTTGAATTTTACATGGAAGTCTATGGACAGGGCATGTGTTATTTAGATATTGTAATTTCATACAAATCTCGTGGTGAAAATAAGCACACACTCTCTCTCTCTCTTTATAAAAAAATTAAAAGAAATAAATCATTTACCACAGTTATTTTGACAATTTTTTTTCTTCTTTTTATCAAGGGCAGATAACTCCTTATATGTTATAAGTCATTTGAATTTGGTTTATTTCACTTTTATCATTATCCAGCAGTACATATTAATCTTTTCACAATGATTCAAAATAGTTCAATTTCTCTTTATTATACATTGAATACCTTAAATCATAAAACATGACTGATTTTCACATTACTCACTTTGTCAAAGAAGGCAAACTCGTTAAGAGTTTCATATCTTCTAGTCTCAGCGAGCGAGATATCTTTCAATGTTCCTGTTCTCTTTTTCTGCAAAAAATGAAATACTTAACACTCTGGGCTTCCCAGTAAAAAAAACCTACCCTACCTTGGGACGTTAGGAATAAGATATTTTAAATCTAAAACTCAAAATATTTAAGATCAAGCACCCTAAAATTCTGAGGACTTTGCTCAGAATTTTTAGCTCTGCAAATCTTCTGAGAAGGTTTGGAACATAACCCTGCTGATTTTACTACATAACACTGACTTTCTTTAAACGGGAAAAATAGAGATTTCAGACCTTGTATATAAGGCATTCTTACAACACTACCCTTTGGTTGAGGTTGCGGCCCAGGACCCTGCTTATCTGACTTCTGTAAATCTAAAAACTTTATTTTCACACAATAGTGTAAAACCGTCTGCTTGTTAAAATTTTATTCTCATGTATTAAAAATTATATCGAGCAATAACCTAAATTTGTGGAAATTTTCTCTCCCTTATAAATACCAAACAACAATCTTGGGAAAATAAAGTGTCGCAAAAAATTAGTGATCTACAATATATAACACCGACTTTCTTTAGAGGTGATTTCAGACCTCACCCATTACATTATCTCACACTAGCATCCTCTGGTGGCTATGGGACACCTGAGGGTCGTCTGTGTTGATTTCCGCTCTTCCCCATCTGATATTTGTTGCCTAGGGATGGTTTCTTCACAGTGGAGGAGTGATCATTTCTGACCCCCAGGGATGACCTGTCAGTTTGCAGCATGTTCATCTGTATAACAAAGCAGATAGTGGTGGTGTTAGACCGAAACAATTCCAAAGAATATGAAACAAGGCAAAACATTTTCAGATGTATTTGAATCTTCTAACTTCAACATTAAAACATGTCTAAGCTAAAATTAATTACAGTCAGACGCATAATGGTATCTTGTATCACAGTAGAAAAAGTTACCTTCATTATTCTTCAATATCACACAGTCTACAATAAGCTGACAGTTATAAATGTACTACTCTACAAAGATTTTCCACCCAAAAGCTTCCCTTACATACACATTCAAACCTCAAGTAACCTTCCCCCAAGATGTAAATCTCACCAATACTTACTTTTCCATCATAAATGACCCCCTTCTCCATCAACTTGCTTTCCCCTCCAAGATATCATATTTTTGCAGTATTTACATATCCTCCAAAAGATGACCCATTGGCGTCTGGCAGGAATTGACCAAACTCTTCCAGATCATCCTCCTGGTTCTGGAACAGCTTGGCCACCTGAGAGTAGACTTCAACCTCTGTCAGTGGCTTAAAACCAAGGGACACGATTTTAACGTCACAATACATCTCAGTGACAAATCAGTTATACATTGTCTGTGTTACAAATTTACTGCCACAAAAGTTTTCATTCTTAGTCTGGTATTGTCTGCCAGTATATAGACCAGGTATGTATAAAAGTCCCTCTATGGACAAGATATTCCCTAAACAGCTCCCCCACTCCCTTATGGTGTCACATTCCCAAGCTTAATTAAAATTAGGCAATACTTTTGTATTATAGATTCACACTTTATTTTCTAGACTATTTTATTGGATAACTACTCCAATATAGCTGCACAGGTATTAGCCAATCAAATTTCAGTGCATGTGCTTGCATATCTTTTCTAGATTTTTCAACATACATTTTGTCGCCCGCGTGGCGCAGTGGTTAGAGCGTCTGCTCTAGAGTCGCTGAGTAAGGAGCTGATCCTTACGTCGCGGGTTCGAATCCCAGTGTGGGACGTGGAGACCGGTCCTTCGGATGAGACCGTATTTATAAACCGAGGTCCCGTGTCGCAATAGGTGCTGGCACGAAAAAGATCCCTCACTGCTCAATGGCCGTAAGTGCCGAGTATAGGACAAAATTTGCAGCTCTCCACAAGCGATGCGTCTCCATATGAGTGAAAAATTCTCGAGAGGGACGTTAAACAACATACAAACAAACAACATACATTTTCTTTTAGTATCTCACAATATTTACATACGTTAAAAATATCAAAGACTTTCATTGAAAAATAAGCGAGACATAAGTATTAGCTAATCAGAATACAGCACAGAATGCATGCACGTCTTTGCATTCAGGTTTGATAATAGCATAATGTAAGGATGCACTATACTTAAAGATCTACATTCTAAATTTCGTCCTGTTTTTTTTTAACTAAGAAAGTTATAGCCATTTAAGTTTCAACCAATCAATTGAAATTGCATGCCCATATTTACAAGAATTCTCCTACATAATTTTGTAGAACTTTACAATATATGCACATACTTCAAATTCCGTTGTATTTCGTCAAAAAACAAGGAATTTATTGAGATTTTTGTCTCAGCCAATCCGAGTGAAGCACACGTGCAAGATCGTACTGCTTTTGCTAATTTCCTTACATCACCTCGATTACACCACTAATTTAAGTTCATATACTGACGTTCAAAGCATGTCGTAAAAAATAGGAAAGTAAATGCTGTTTCAATTATACCAGCCATCATGTGCGCACAAAATGACCTTTGTTCCGCATGCCTGTTAACCCTAAAAGGTTCCATGTTAATTGGATGAGTAGTTTCCGAGAACACTTGTGGACAAAAAAGTACTGAAGAGGAAATTTTAAAAAATAAAGTAAAAACAATATATTCAAAAACTTCGTTTTGGGAACATACCTGAAATAACACTAAGCTATTTTCAGAAGAATGGCTTAAAATGAAAGTACAAAAGACAACTATTTGGACTTATTACTTTTAATACACTTTTTCTACACTAAACATACACAAAGTGAAAGTAGATGACAAACAAAGTGAATGTAGATGACCACGTTAAGGTAGATGAGAAGGCAGCATCAGTTTGACCAAAAGAGAAATTCATGTACAAAAGTATTACAATGTAATTAACAATAATTGTAATATATAATAATATTAACCTTTTACAATCTGTTTGACCAGTATGGAAAATTCAATGACACATTATTACATTGCAATATGTAATAAAAATGTAATACTACAGACTTACAAGTTGCATTTCTTATAATCTACATTGCAATTCTGAGGTTTATGACTATTTACAAGAAATTATTTTACAATAATAAGAGGTATATGTCATATCCCAGTCAAACAATTACAGTCCCAGGCATTACATGTAATAACGTAATTGTCATGCAGTCTCTATTCACAAATTGAAGATTTAACTTTACAGAAACCATGTGAAAAATGATTAAAAATAATTAACAGTGAAAATAAAAATTTGCGGATCATATAAGCACACCTTTATGGAGAAAAATTTTACCTGTTTTGAATTTTAAAAGATGAATTATACATTTTTTGCAGTCGTGAATAGGGCTCTGATTTAATGCTTTATACATACCTCGTAAATATGTGGGCAGAAACAAAATTTTGATTCTGCATATAGCGAATCTTCTCAAAATATGATCACACACATGTAACATGAATAAATATACAATGTGTCTATGCAATATGCAAAGTCAGAGGAAATGCTGACTTAATAATATAAAATGTTACATTATTAAATGTAATCAAATTTGTAATGCTGTGTCACTGTAACAGATGATGTAACAATATACAGACTGCATGCATTTTAAGAGATTTAGATATTTTTAACTTAAACCCGAAAACATGGAGTATATGATAGATGGCCTCATAGATGTAGCGTAATAAAAATATACAACAAACATGATGTATAACTCAGTCCTCTTATGATCACAATTACAAACAAACTTTACTAAGTGATTAGGTATTTCTCTAAGTAATCAATTTACATTCCTGAATTAAAAAAATTACATATACCTACAGGATTCTTCCATTTAACACAGAAATATATACACTGAAAATCTTATTTACAACTTCATTTTTAAGATCATATATTAAATCTCTTGTTTTTGGTACATTTACATATAATCAATCAGACTGCAATTTTTATTCCTGCATGTTGTCATGAAATGTACAGGGTTGTGTAAATTAATTATAAAAATTCCCATGATCAAATGACATGCAACCTTTAAGAAATGAAATTCATCATTGTTTGAAAGTGTCAACCTATGTAAATAATGACGATTGGTTGAATGCATTACCCCTTTAAATACATCATACAATGTCTGTAAAAAGAGATTTGTTTAAATGCATCCAATCTACTTTCTTTAAATGCATCAGTCCCGTTTTCTCTTATAGTTAACTTTAGATAATATTAAGCAAGTACTTGCTGAAATTTCGGTTGTTATCGATAGATTCATTAGTAACCTCCTTAATTAGTGGCCTCTTTAACTGGCTCAGCTGGTTCCCCTGCCTCACTTTTGGTCTCGTATTCATACTCCACCTTGTATTTGTTAAAGGTGAAGTAGGGTGTGGCATCTTCGGTACCGCAAGATTCCTTCGTGGTGGTACACGCCACCAGATCCTCAGTATGTCCCATCAGCCAATCCTCACAAGCCGTCTTTTGATTCTCCGTCAGATTTTCCTCCCGCCAGCGATTTATCCACATGGTGAATTTGTCATGGAGCTTTAGGGACACTCTCTTGTGTGACTGTAATGATCAAAAATTAAATCTTTGAAAAACATATAGTAACTGAAAATGTGTGATATAAAGTTATCAAAATATTTTGTATATTATGGTTATTACAAAATGATGTCAATTATCATTAGAGGTCAATTACAACTACAATTTTAGGAGAGAAAAATACAGACAGACAGAATGATGCCAACTTGTATCAGAATAGCTTACTAACTGTAAGGGCTGACAAACAATATAGAATTTTAAAACGGTTCATTACTTTTGTACACTTACCTCCCTTGCCTTGGTGAGTGCTGTACGTTTGTACAAATAGTACTCGCTGTTGACGACGTACACTATTTTGAATGAGTTGACGTTAAATTTACACTCTGTATTGTCCAGAATATCCATGTCCTCCGTAGACTGCTTGGGTGACCCGGGGATTTCCTCCGTCTCTGTGTCCGACCGAGATTTCTGATTCTTCTGGTGAAGTCGCCACTGTCTCACATTCCTATAGCAGACAATTTAAGATATTAAAGATCCTACATGTATGTGTCCAATACATAGTTCTCAGGTTATATAAAAGCTAGACCCCAACAAATGTGCCATTTAACAGAGCTGATAGTTTTGAAATGGAAATAACTGAGCAGGTTTCATCAATCTTAACTCCCACTTGCCTCTTCAATGAATAAAAATATCAGTGTTACATATATGTACTAACTGGGTAACAAGACAAATCGCCTGGACAAGACAAACTAGATCATTTTACACCTTCCAGTCATAATGACCTCCATATTTACATCTGAATCCAACTTTGAAGTCATCATCAACAACCTTGTCTGAGTCCATTCTAATCCACAGTAACAATGTTGCAGACACAATTTAAAAAATTTTCTTGCTCAGTAACCTTAACTCTTTTGAAAAATATGACCTTAAGATAAGAATACAAATTACCTGGGAAGGAAAACAGGTTTGCGATTAAGGTGTTCCTTCAGGTCTTCCGACACTGTGTCGTCCTTGGAGACATATTTCTCTACATACTCAGACCAACGCTCTACTTCTATTGGATCATCAGACTGCTCGTGATCAGTGTCCAGGAGTTCAAAGGTCAACTTACACTCTTTCTTGAACTGTTGAAAATAATAAAGATTTTAAAATACTATAAACATACAGATTATGAGTGGAGGTTATTTGTCTTGCTTATTAGTAGAAACTTTGCCTAAACATTGCAATCCTAAATCAAACAAGTAGACATCCCTGAAATACAACCTAAAATATGTCCATTCCATGCTCTTGCAGATTTTCAAAACCAACGGTATTTAGATCTATGTTGAAATGCTCGTTTTCCCCTTCCCTCTTACTTACAATGACAACTTTGAAGCAGTTTTCCTCGCTGAGACACTGTTCGGCTTTCTTCTGGTAGGCGCTCTCCTTGGCTGACCGCTGGTGGACAGTGGCTACCCGTCCACCTGTGGCATTGTTCTTGCGTTCCTCCTGGAACAGTGCAGTGATCTTAACACAAACCTCATCCTGGACAATATGCTGCATCTACAAAAACAAACAGTGATACTATTATTCAACAATCCTATCTTAGTAAAGCAAGTAAATACATTTATTTTCGACTACTGGAATTCTTTTGATTTATGTTATTTTATTTGAAATAAAGTGCCCCACTACAGCGTGATATGCCCATCAAATACTGTTTAATTATTATAAAAAGTTTAGAGTGCATATCACTCTAGAAAATCATGTCAACCTTGACACAAAGATTTCAAAGATTTTTCCATTCCTTATAATGTTTGATGCACATACATCTCCTGTGGTGCAGCTGACAATATTTGATAATGCCTAATAGTATTTAAGTTGTGAGCCGGATACGAAAAAGTCAACAGACAGAAGGACAGATGGACATGAATGCCATAACATAGTCTTTAGATGGGCTTATACATGATAGAAATGACTCACAAAAAAACACTTAATCTTTCATTTTTTTATGAGTCATTTCTAAGTGTTCAAACTTTAATTCTTGTAGGAGAAAAATTTGTTTGATCAAGCTGTTCATGGAAATGACTAATAAACAACAAAAAAAGTAAATTATACAAGAATACAGACTCAGGTTTCCAAATTAAAACCATCATTTCCTCACCTGTCTGACAAGGTTCTGTACCAACTTCTCCATGGTGAAGGCAATGTAAGCATGGATACCGTACATCTCTCTTAGCTGGTCCTCATACTGTGTGGATTCCAGATTCCCATCAAGCAAACTCTTCACCATCTCCAGGAAGTAAGGATAGTACTCCTCAGGCTCAATCTCACCTGTAACCATAGCAAAAATCAAAACAATTGTCTTGGCAACCATTGCAAATTAATACATTCAATGCAATAAGAGGAAGACTAAAGGCTTTATAAATGATGTCATAATTGTAAATTCATGTATATTATTGTAAAAGGGTTTCATGAAAAGTGTGGACAACCTTTTGCTAAACTAACTAGGAATTTTCTATAAGTATAACAATTTTTGAAAAAGTTTGATATAAAACTGAAATTCAACAGTGCTCCAAGTCACACATACTATTAGGGCGATAAATGGTGACCTAAAAAAATTTTTGGTCACCATTTCAGATTTTCTGGTTGCCATCCACAAATTTTTCACTCGCCATGGTGAAAACATTTTGTGAATAAAGCATTTAATATATTATAACAGCAAGGAACAAACACTCATATAAATGTATGTACATGTATAATGTCATTTTCTTGATATAGAATCTTAGAAAAAAATAAATCTTATTTCTGATTATAGAAATGAAAACTCGCCAGGTCAAATTTTCTTGGTCGCAAAAATGCGAGTCAGTTTTAATTTGTAGTCCCCAAATTAATTTTTTGGTCGCAAACTCGGAGCTCTGTAATCAAGCATATTTTGTATACCATACGGGGCAGAATTTGGAACACATCACTGCTGAAAATAAAATACTTTTAAAGGAAGCAGTGATTTATTAATTCTTAGGGCTATCTCTATCTTTGCTAAGGATCATTCCACCTTAATAGCAATATATTATTGATCTTTGACACCTGGACCACCACCATGTCCAATATCACCAATATTGTCAAGTGAATCAAATATCCTGATTTCATAACTAATTCAAATTTCAACCTTCAAATCTCTAACCCTTCAATATCTCAAATTTCTGACAGTTTCATTTTGTTCTAGGTAGAAAGGTTTGACTGTGCATGCATTAATAACAGACAAAATGTATAACAACTTCATTTTACAATGTCCCTTTAATTTTTCTTACTTGGGGCTTTGAGTCTGAGGGCTACTGCAGTGGATTCCTTTCGGTCTTTTCGACACTGCGCCTCCTCAGCTGCGATTTTAACAGAATATGTGTATATCTTGTACAGGCGTTCACACAGAATTTGGTGTAAGCGGAAAAACAGATACCAGTTATTGTTGACAAAGAACAGGGAATAGATGTCATCCTGCAAATTTACAACAAAGTCAGGTTTAAGAAAAAAGTTGCAACTATGTGTATTTGTATTAATCAGAACAGAAACTGTTTAAACACAAACTATAACATTACAGAAATTGAACAGTAAAATCTTACAAAAGAAAACATTCTTATACATGTTTATACATGTAAATTAATTAATTTTAAATTTTTCTAAAAAATCATATACTCTTACATCCTCCATATCATCATCGTTAGTGTTTTCCTCCTGGTCGCCATTGACAACAGCCGAGTCAGCAGACTTACTCTCATCCCCCTCCTCCATCTTAATCTCGGGGTCCAACTTTTCCTCCTTGATCTTCACTTCCTCACTCTCCTTTCCGTTTTTCCCTGAACTTGAAGATTTGTCCTTTTCCGATTCTTTCTTTTCCTCTGCTTTTGGCATTTCCTTGTCTGCATCATCAACATCCATGTCATCTACAATATAACATGTACACTCCATTGGTAAAGTTTGCTGAAAATTTCATTAAAAACTGGTAATAAAATAGTTAAATGTTCATATTTATACCCAAAGAAAATTAATACTAATAATTATAAGTAATAAGTAGATTATGATTCTGAGAAATTTAAATACTGAAATTTTACCAAAAAAGTTGATTTTTCATTTCTACATACATGCCTATTGTAAATATTTGAGATAAATGCATTGAGAAGCACTAACAACAATTAACTGTGTATCTAGTGGATACTTTCAGAATGACTAAGAGTTATCTCCCTGTACCTTCTTCCTCGTCGTCACTCATTTCCTGTCGCGGCATGAAGAACAGATCTGGTATCAGCTGACGTAACAACAGCTTGATCTTGTGTTTGTCATCTTTGTGAATTCCTACAATTTAAAAATATTGATTTATTTTAATATCACTACATGTATTTTATATCAATTGCTCTCAAGCTCATAAAAATCAGCAAAATTTTCTAGATCTCCTCTCTCAAAACATTGTTGGAATAACACTTTCAAATGAACTTTTAATATGTAAAATCTTTTTTTCTCTCTCTTCTCTGGAAAAAGTTTTGATATCTCACTTTTCTTAGAGATTTACTTGATATATGACAAGTAATCTTATTTTTTCAGCTTTTGTTTATGTAATTTACAAAATAAAAAATAGTCAAGCTAAATAATGTAATTGTAATATAATACATGTAACTGACCAGCTTGTCTCTTCATGTGATGTAGAATGAGGGAGGCCGCATCCTCAATGACAGATCGGTCCTTATACACATAACTCAGATGGGGGTTAAATGCTTCAGCACTCTCTGTTTCCTGTTCTGACCGCTGTTATACAAAATATTGAACAAATATTGTTAATACAATTTGTTACTAATTACTATATTTCTTTCCAGATTGGTGTGCAGGTTAAATCTATGAAAAGTGTAGCATTGAAATAACTGGACCTTACAAAATGAATAAATATTTTTGGAGGGTGGGGAGGATGGATCAATCAATAATTAATCATTATGAAACTTAATTTTCTTTCTCAAATGACTAAAGAAAATTAATCTAAGGACAGAGAAATCTTAAAAGGAGACTTTTATCAGAAATCTTTAATTATCAAAGAACCTAGAGTTTTCTTCCTCAATTCTAGTATTACAGTGCACATGAACAAATACCATTTCTGACAAAACTTGTCCGTCTGCATCTTCTATGGATATAAATTAAGACACAATGACAAAGTCTCAAACCTATTTCATAATCACAAGTTTGCAATTGTCCATTACCAAAATCAATACAGAGCAGATTCAGGTTATCCTAACTTTGACCTTTCACCTCAATACAACCTTTGACCCACCTCATCATATATAGTCTCTATCTCATTGAGCAGTCCTTTAGATCGGATGGCCTTGACATCATTCTGTTTGAAGTTAATCCCCTGATGGTCCAGTGACTTGAGATAATATTTCTCATTCTGCTCTCTCCAAATCTTGTTGAAGTTCCTCTGGGCTTCACGCCATTCTTCCTCTTTGGCCTTCAACCTAAAATTTCAAACATAAATTGTTTTATAACATATTATAAGTATAGAATTCAATGTAATACAGGTACTCTGTTGTCTTTTTTTCCTGACAAGCTGTGAATTAATTTCTGACAAGCTGTGTCTTAATTGGTTCAAATTGGCAGGTTCCCAACAAAGATATCGACATTAGTCTGGTTTGCTGCTGGTTACACAAGGAGATGCATAGAACGTGATCTCCCTCCTTCATTTATAAAATATTTTGCGTCTAAAATTTTGAATAACGGGGCTGTCAATGCCCTTTTTTGGTCCATGGTCTGGGTCTCACCAGATTGGCAAAATTATCGATGTTTTGGGTCAAATTGGAAATTTTCACTTTTATACAATATAATTTTATAAAACCATTAAAACATGAATTGATTGTTCTAAGGTAAAGACAAAAACAACAGAGTAAGATCAATTAGGTTTTAAACTAACAGGATTTAATTTTTCATATGAACACAATTAACAATTTCTGATATTGGGAATTTCTAAATAAGTTAACTGGGAATTTTGGGGGGGTTTCCCAATTAGGAAGGGTCTGTTTATCAGACCCAAATCAGACGAGATTGATGGCCTTGAATAAAAATATATAATAGGTGACAGCCTCTTCCGTCTTTACTTACCTCCTCAGCACTAGTGGTACGGCTACAACAGGGTTCTTCTTCAGACCATCAATAATATCTGGAGCTTTGTCACCATAGATTCTACAATATACACATGTTCATTTAACATGACTGTTATGAATACCCTTGTACATGTAGATCCCAAAATCCTTATTTTAAGAACTGTACACTGTTTTAAGGTATCTGCTCTCTCTTTCGTGAACTCTCTCTCTCTCTCTCTCTCTTACATTATCACAATAATTAACCATCAAACAAAAAGTTCCTCTTCTATTTATTTTACTACAATATTAAACATATTCTAATCCCATTAAATTCATTGAAAACTTTATTGCATATTATAAAATTAAACATTGCAGTTGCTAAATTGTGCAGTTTCTCCACAATGTGCTACACTACAAATCTTTAAATTTGTACAGGTCAGAAATTTATCCTTCAAAATTTCTTATTCCTACAAATCTACTCAGTGTACAAAAATATACACGTGTTACCTTTGGAATGAGATAAATTTTCGGAAATTTGAGAGCTTAAAAATCCCCCACCCCCTTCCACACAAACAGTCACTCCTCCCTAACCTCTGTATGGATTTCCTTTGAAGAACATCAGATGACCCGCCCAGGGAGTTGTCCAATCGGAATTTAGCTGCTTCCTCTGAGCTCATTCGACTCATTTTCTTTTGTACCGCTTCCAGGCAACGGATAGTGGCCAGATTTGTCTCTACGACAACATCAAGCTGAAATAGATGTTATTTCAGAGTCAATATTCATTTACATTATTTTCAATTTCAAACTGACTATTAATGAGGAATCCTTTAGAGAAGTGGACAATTTAAGAGCCAAAAAGCAACATTTTTCACATGACCTGTCTGCTTTTTTTTCATTGGAGTACTTTTTTAGTCTTCTTGTTGCCAGCGGAAGGCTGCAAATGTATCCTATACTCGGCACTTAGGTGTATGGTCACTGAGCAGTGAGGGACTTTTTTTGTTAACATCTACTGCAACATGGGACCTTGGTTTGAAGGATATGGATCTCATCCAAAGGACCGGCTTAAATGGTTAACTGAACCTTAAAGCAGCTCAAAACCTACCTCAAACCTTTCATCCTCACAGCGGTATATGTGTTCCTCATACTGCGTTTTCCGTGATGTGACAAACGTGGAATCCTCCGACCAGGAGGGGAAAGAGACCCAGGTGTCATTCAATACCTTCAAATGTAAACAAAGCTTATGTAATGTCAGTGACATTTTACATTATGAAACTACATGTGCAAGAGATAGGGTGGGGGGAAGTAAAACAGATAATATTAAAATACACATATTATATTACAGAAAATAAGTAATTTTTGCAAGTATGCAATATTTCTAGAACTTTGTGTGTTAAAACAGAACCACAATATTTTAATTTCATTCCCAACACTGATTTCCAAATCTCAGAATATCAAGGACAACTGTTAGTTACCTCTCTACACAGCGGGGTTCGTCCTGAACACTTAGGCTGAGGGTAGGACTTGGGCAGTGCTCTATAGCTGGCTCCGTATCTCTTACATGTGGCATAGTCTGAAACAGTGGGGATACCATTATAATAACAAACTTCTGTACAGTAAAAAAATTACTTGCCAGTATTGAAAATGACGCTGAAACTAAAAAGTCTTGTTTTCATACAAATATGTAGGGACTAACATTTATTTCACGACTTTTATATAAAGTTCAGAAAAAAATCCATCAAACAGCAAGACCAAAAAGAAAAAAACCTATTTATTTTCTTACAAATATAAATCAAGGTAAAGTTGAAATTCATATTACTCATAACCATGTACCTTATTGTGTTTATATAACATAGATAAGAAACTTTATGTGTAACAGTTTTGGCTTTATATAATGTACATATCTATTAGCATCAACAGAGTAGCTATTTCAATACTGAGAGTAATATCACCAACAGAAACACTGACCTACATGGCAATAATAACAGTACAGTTCATTTTAATTTGAGGATAACACTGCCACAAATACTGACCTATTTCCATTGCAAGCTCCCCGCTGACCCTCTCCTTCCCAAGGGCACCTTGAGGTACCGCCTCAGTGGTACCACCTGACTCCTTGTATCCTAGGAAATCCTTGAACCACTTGTACAACTCTGGGGATCTCCTGCATAACAAAAACAGTGTGTTTAACAAATAAGGCATGGAAATGATTTTTTTTTTTCCAAAGAAAGATGATCATAAATAACTGCTTTTACAAACTACTTTCCTCTAGAACTACGTGTAAAAGAAATAACAGTTTTTTAAAGCTTGTTTTCTGCATAAAAACATTTAAGTGTAAAGATTTTTTTTCTAGTAATATTGTATAAAAGAATTCTACTTCTATAATTTCAGTTAAAACAAAGATAATGGACTATTAACATGAATATCATGATTTCATTTTAAAAAATTCCTAGGTATACTGTATATACATTGTATGCATGAATCAGAATATAAAACTGGAACCAGGAACTCACTGTAAAAAAGTCTGGACAAGCTGAACCAGTTCGGTTCTTGAAATCACTTCCTGGTTAAATAGAACCAGACATCGCAAGAAATTCTCGTAAACCTCAGGGTGTTTCAGGAACTTCCTCACCTGAAACATACATCGTAAAATTAGTATGAAAAAAAAACTTGCATTTTTTCTTCTAAAGTCCTTTGAAAAAATTGTAAGAATTTCAGAAAGTTTGACCCTTTAATTAAATATCTAAATGATCTAATAGTAAATGCATTAACAATACCATTCATTTTGTTCTTTTTCTTTTAACTTAATTTTCGCAAAAACTTTTATACATGCATGAAGGAAATACATCTCTTTTTTTTTTTTTTTTTTTTTAAATAATCTTACTAAAAGTTTTTATTGGTAAGTATGTACATTTTTCCCCAGATAATATTCAAAATATCCCCCTCCATTAAAAAAAAAGCTACAAAAGTTTCTTAGTTTGATTTTCTCATAAATCTAAAATAAAAAATTCTTTTGAAAACTTAAAAACATGGCTCTGATTTTTACATATCACTCACTTTGTCAAAGAAGGCAAACTCATTCAATGTTCCATATCTTCCGGCCTCAGCAAGTGAGATGTCTTTTAAGGTACCCGTTCTCTGTTTCTGAAAAAAAAAATTCAACAATAAAGACTTGTATCAAATAAGGTATCATATTGGTCCTCAAATCCTCTTGCTCAAATGAAAACAATGCAGCCTCATAAAAATTCCAATCTGAAACATCAAATTGTCAATAAAATTTTTTTTGCATGTTAACTTTGGAATGTATTTAATCTTAACTTTACATTTATACACAGACCTCTCTTCTGTCCATGTTAACTGGCTATGATATTTCTCTCCAGGTATGACAAGTTAAAATTAAAATCAATATGTGGAATATCAGGGAAGGGGCATTGACCCCATTTCATTTGAGTTTCAACTTCATTATCTCAAACATTCATATCTCAAAGTTTTTCAAGAATAGGGTTCAACTGTATCTAATCTGAACTATACTTGAGTTCAGCTCCTGTTCCTCAATTGACTCTCTAGCATTCCACATATGTGGGGGTTCTGCTCTCTCTCCCCTCCTTCCCTGAGAAGTATTTAATTCATTCAATCCTTGTCTTCAGACTTTGCTCATCAACTTTCCAACAAAACTACCTTTCTATGGCTCTCTAACACCAACTCTCTGTAGGGGTGGTTTCAGACCTTGTGAATTAGACTATCTGACAATACTAACCTTCTGTGGAGGTTGTGGCCCACCAGAGGGTCTTCTGTGTTGATTTCCGCTCTTCCCCATCTGACTTTTGTTGCCTAGGGAGGGTTTTTTGACAGTGGAGGAATGGTCATTTCTGACCCCCAGGGATGAGCTGTCAGTCTGTAACATGTTTAGCTGTAAAACAAAAAGTCTTCAAAATATTAAACCAGGTAAAATGTGTGAGATGAATTTCAATCATCTGAGTTTAACATTCAGGCATGTGCTAAAATTGACTTAGATGGGTAATATGTATGTTCAGTAATAACAGTATCTAGTATTATAGTACAGAGACTGACCATTTGTATTCTTCAATGGATGCAGACAAAAGTAAATTCAGTTATCAAGGTTTTACTCTATAAAGATTTTCCACACAATCCAGTGATTTTTCTACACCCAATTTAGGTCCGAATATCGGCCCTTTCCCCTATCAAAAATTACCGATTTTTTCCCAATTTCAGTTGCTTTTTCCCCCCAGAAAAACCGTTATTGATTTTGTTACATTAAATTTTTTATGTACGACTTATCTAAATTGGAACGCTATTGCTCTCCGTCATTCATACTCTTAAAATAATAGTGAAATACAGCAGATCATTTTGTGCGTTTACAAGACATAGAAAAACACATTGATCATGTCAAACGTCAAACTAAATACATCGTAAGAAAGTGTAAGATGCATGTGAACAGGCGAAACATAGCTTTATTTGTAAATCCAAGTACTAGTAGTTCTACAACAAGCATCCCTGATTCCATGAAAATCAAACTGTTTCTACACCCGGCAGATGCAACTAATATTGCAGGGTAATTGCAGCACTGTGACAATGATTAGGGTGATTTAGAAAGCTAGAAGAAAAATGATTTGTTTTAAATCATGTCAGATTATATCATCTTCAATGGCTATTATGAGTAGGATTTTTTCTTATGTCTACCATTATGGCAAAAAAAAAAAAAAAAAAAAAAAAAAAAAAAAAAAGGAATATAGGACGGTCACGACTAATGACAACTTTCAAAGATTAAAAAAAAAGTTGAAAATGTAGAACTGTGTCTAATTTGTTATTTTGTAGTAAATGTTTTGAATAAATGATGTTACATTTACTTACATATTTATATTTTATTTTACCTGTCAATTAAGGATACACCAAAGGTTTCGATATGCCAGAATTTAATTTGCATGTAATTCTTTCATCATCAAAGATAACATAATAAAAGTATATATCATTTGAAAGCTTGTTAAATTTACTATTTAATTATCCTAATTTAAACTTTAATTAATAACTTATTTAAAAATTATTTAAATATTAATGTAAATTTTAGTGCATAAATATTTTATAAATCAACTTTTTTGTATTTAACCCCTCAAAGTGGTCATTTTACCTCAAGGTAGATTAAAGATTGAACTTAAAAACTGTATCTCAGATTTTTGATAAATCTTCTAATTCAAAAGTTACAGCCATTTGCCCTTCAATGTTACCAATTTATTAGCCTAATTTAACATTTCCTTCAATAATTCCAAAACTAAGGTAGATATCAAAAATCTGAGACACGGTTTTGTAAACACACATTTGAGAAGCAACTCATCCAATTTTCAGAGAATTTGGTCAATAAATAAGGGAGCTGAATCCTCTGAAATAATATCACAAACTGTCTGATCTTACTTTACAGTAGAGGGCAAAAACCCATTACACAACAAAATCTGCCAAAGCTAGGAATATATGACACCTTGGAGATTCAGCTTTGGATACCTGTCACTTAGCCATATTTCCTATGCATGTTCACAAGAATGGGAGGTTCTTTTCTGTATTTAGATGCTTTTAACGAGGCTCGCTCCTGAGCTTTTGAGCAGATTTTTATTTTAACCTATATTTAAAAAAATCTGCGTAATGTTTTAATTCTTACAATAAATTTGGATTCTACAATGCCAAATAAACTATATTTAGTTAAAACTCCATGATGAAATTCCATACCAAAAGCATTAAGTGAGGAACTATATTTTGTGGCGGAAGGTTTTTTAGAAGAAAATGATCATTTTTCTATTTCGAAGTACTTAAAGTATGTTAAGTTTGGATTCCTATTTTTACAAGCAGTCTGCACACAGAATTATTTTGTGCTGTAAACTGTTTTATACTCGTCCTAAATTATATATTTAATAAACTGTCATGAATTCAATCATCATATTTGATAAATAAATCAAATATATTGTGAAAATCAAGAAAAAAAATAGCCCTAATTTAAGCTCAAAATTAGCACTATTTTAGTAATATCTAAAAATTAACACCACAGACCCCCACTTTTAACTTTCTTTTCTGAATATACAAGATACTTTTAACAATTCTTC
Source organism: Saccostrea echinata (assembly GCF_033153115.1). Lineage (NCBI taxonomy): Eukaryota > Metazoa > Mollusca > Bivalvia > Ostreida > Ostreidae > Saccostrea > Saccostrea echinata. Next base: position 5,582,713 of record NW_026889766.1, read on the forward strand.
TTAAATTCAGTAAAATGTCATTACTTTTAAATGAGCTTTTTGCTCGTTAAATTTGTAATGCTAGCAAAATGAATTTTTTTTAGTGCAAAAAGGTCAAATAATTGAACGTGCGGAGTAATTAAAAAAAATTTTTCGTTGTCAAAAATTTTAATGGGTCTATTCAAGATGACATAACACTGTGTTTGTTCCCATAACTTATTTGAATAAAAAATATCGGGGGAAAAACTTTAAAAAATTGATTTATGTAAAGACGTTTTTACAGTGCAAAAAGGTCAAACTAAATGCTCTGTAGCGCCAAAAGAAGCGCATTGACCCCAATTTTTTGTTTTGATTTTTAATTACGCTATGTGTATAAATTCTAAAAATATACTTGATAAAAACATCTCATTACTTTTGATGTCAGGATCCAACCTCCTTAATTAAGTAAAATAGGTTCAATTCTGAATCAGAAAGATTTCCCGGCAAAATGGCAAGAGCTAAGCTCCACCTCCTATTTTATGGTCATCAGTGATCAGTTAGATCTCTTTCTCTAAATCTAGAGTCCCTGTAGTTTAATTACTGATAACCTCTGTGTGGCTAGTGAAGAATTCCCCAAGTGGTCACAGTGATTTATTGCGTCTTTCATAGGCAGGCAGTCCCAGATCAAATCAGAAGCTTCAATAACGGAACATTCACATGTGGTAGTGTTCATGTTTCATTATTGTTAAATAATTAGAAAACTATTTCATAATTACCAAGAATTTTACATGCATTATAAAGCAGTGATTAACTTCTTTTTCTTGGCCAAAAATCTCAAAATTGTTGAAAATCTTGAAAAAAACCTTTGGTGTATCCTTAAGGATCATTTCAATCTTATTGATTTTTCCCAATTTTACACAAATGTCGATGATTTTTCCCAATTGTAAAGGCCCAGGCCCCTTTTAAAAAATGTAGAAAAATCACTGCAATCTACCCTGTACAAATGCAAATCTCGGTAGTTACATCTCCACGTCACGTCTCCCCAGTACTTGTCTGTCATATAATGACCCCCCCTAAGGTGTTCAAACTTCCAAGAACTTAAATTTAATTTAAACAATATTTTATTCACAGAAATTAAAGGGATTGGGCAGCAGGCTCAGTCTATATTAGACCTCTCCCTAAAAACCTCATTTCCCCTTTAAGATGTCATATCTTCCTTAATACTTACATATCCTCCGTAAGATGATCCATTGGCATCTGGCAGGAATTGACCAAACTCGGCCAGTAGATCCTCCTGGTTCTGGAACAGTTTGGCCACCTGTGAGTACACCTCAGCCTCGGTCAGGGGCTTACAGCCAGGGGAGACAATTCCCTAAAGAAACATAACAAAAGGGAGATCACTCAAAATGATGATTAATACAGTTATATTAATGACTGCTGTAAATACACAATTCACTGATACATACTTCTTTAAGGTTCCGTTGTTCCTTCTGATAGGTGTGTAGAATCTCCAGGAACGCTTTATAGATCTCTGGTTGGCCTTGGAAACGATTCTGTAAAAAAGACATTACCAAAAATCTAAACACACGGACATTACTGTTAATAATGGTTCCATAGATTAACAGCAATATTTGGTAGCTAGATTGAACTGTCTAACTTTAGTTTCAAACAAAAATAATTTTATGCCACTTTGGGTCTGGTTACATGATCCATTCCTCAAAATGAAATGCAGTTATATTTCCCAAATATTTCCTTTTTTCCACAATTAAGTTTCAAGCTAGAAAAACTTTTAAAAAAACAAAATCTGAACATTTTACACATCAAAATTCCCACTTTCCTTGGACACTGAACTCACTTTGAAAGAGTAAAAAAAAAAGCCACAAATGCTAACATGTACAAGAGCCTATAATTCATTCCATTTCTTATTGAATAATACACGTGATCATTCTGTCTTTTACCTTGATTTTGTTGACATAGTTGATAGCGTGATTGAATTCTACAGGCTGCCCGGCCTGAGGCTGCTGAGGCTGGGGTTGATGGCTCTGATTGGTGGACCCCATCTGCTCCGATCCCCCGCGGTGAGGCGACTGATGGTAGGAGTGGTGGGACGACCCGTGGGTGGGAGTACTCGGCATGTGGGCTGGGGGAGGGGTTGTCTTCTGGGGCATGGAGAACATGTCTAATTTATGTCCTGGCATGGGCTAAAAACAATACAGTAAATTTACATTAACAATTTGTGTAAATTATTTATACACCTAATAACTTATATGCAATAGATCATTTTTCCATTTCTGATATTTTTTTCAATTGCTAACAAATGAAGTTTCTCAAGTGTATAAGATACTTGGAATACTGGAAAATAATATACATATATCTACCACTTTTCATTCATAAATTCCGGTGTACAATGTAAGTTATTCTAGTCTCAAACCACTAGATAGAGACTTCTAACTTACTGACTGGCCTGGACATTATGTCAGGAATTCATACACTGTATCTCAACACTGTATCTCAAAGTGTTGTGTCTTTTCTGAAAAACGAGACTTTAGAACTTGTAAATTTCTGAGAGGTTTTCTACAGATACATGTAGTTCTATTTTTAGTCTTACTGTGGCTGATGGCAGCATGATTGGGGTATTTGTTGGGATACACAGTGTCTGCTGGCCTGGCTGGTGAACGCTGATTTCATTGGCCTGGACCTCGATCTTATACCCTGGGGGAAGGAACGTGTTAAAGCCTACAATCAGGTCAGGGTGGCCTTTGAACAAGTTGGACACTCGATTAATAACTCCTGGGGTGTCAATTCTGAAAAAAATGTGTACAGTTGAACTTCTTTATCTCAAACATTGATATCTTTAATACCATGATATGTTTAAGCCATTTGGAAGTCCCAAAAATTTTCCTGGATGTATTTCACCCTCAATATATCTCGAATCTTCCCTTGATAGCTCCAAGTCTTTTCTTGGTCTCAACGAGTTTGAGATAAAAAGGTTTGACAGTATATTTAACTAAGGATGTCATGATTATGTTAATAGGTACTCACGTTTGTGACTTGAACTCTTTCATGATGTCTAGAAAATCATTGTAGACCTGAGGCTGATTGCCAAACTGCAGCTTGACTTGGTCGAGATACGACAATGCATCTTCAACCTTCAGTCTCTGGAACTGCTGCTGTTGCTGACCCTGAGTGGTAGCAGAATGGGCCTGAAACAGAAAGTGCAAAAAACATGTAATTTACTCAATGCTGGCCACTGAAAAAGATTGTAGGAAGAGCTTTAGCTTAAACCACATGGTTTTGAAAAAGACTACAGGAAAAACAGTAACCAGGGCCGAATGGACCTGAAAAGGAAAGCATGAAAATAGGTGTGAAAAACACTGTAGGTAGAACTTAAACCTAGGCTAGATAGGCCTTAAAAAATGCATAGAAACCATTTAGCCTATACCAAATTAACCTGAAACAGAGCACACACACCCTTTCACAAGGATTCAATTTGAAGAAAACCATTATTGAAAGCAAGAAAGTCATTATTTATACAATTATCTCCCTTTGAAGAGGAGGAGGAACTCTAACCAAGTCGAAAGGAAAGATCAAAATAGCATACCTGTGGGGGTGGTCCCTGAGAGTGGGCCTGTTGGATGGAGGGCTGGGATGACCCTTGACCTGTAGGTGGACCGTGGTGACCTGACAATCCTGGATTTGGCTGGTGATGCATTCCGGTTGAATGAACATGTGACTGTGTAGTCCTGAGAATATAGAGGATATGTGACTGTGTAGTCCTATGAATACTAAGTCAATTTATTTTTAAACATAACTGATTTCTCTGTCAAAACCTTTGAGTAATTTTTTTTTGTTTAAAAAATTATTTAATTATGCTTTCATCTAATAAAAAAAAAATTCTGAAACAGTGTAAAATGCTCTTTTTATTGAAAATGCATATAGTATTATAGGTGATACTGCCATTACTTACGGGAAACTGTGCATAGGAAACTGAATCTGTGCCAAGTTTTCCGCCGCTCCTACTGGTATGTCAAAACGCTGCTGAGCTGATGGGGCAATAACTCTGGGATACTGTGACTCCCCTTGGGGAACTCTCCTGGGCTGCTGTAACATTCACAACATGCAAGGTAAAATGTTTGACCAATATGTTAACACAGCAATAAATCAAAATGTTGACAATATATTTTTTATTAGAAAATCAAACAATTTGATCATCAGAGTTTTATTTAAACAAAAACAAAACTCATTGAACATGTTGAAAGAGATGTGCCTAGAGGCAAATTTTCGGGAAAAGAAAAGTAAGTAACATATAATAAATATAATTTTATTTTTTTTTTGGTGTGGGGTGTTGTTTTGTTTTTTTTTTCTTTTACCGTATTCATGAGCTGCCCAGATTTTCAGCAGGAAAAAAGGAGCTGATCCTGAATTTAAAAAAAAAATGCAGTGAGTGTCAGGTGCAAGTTAAATTTAAAAATAGTTTTGTTAACTAGTGTGTATATACAGTAAACTTCTGACAAACTTTGACATGCACTTATGTATAGGAACCTATCATCCCTTTCATGCAACTTAGACTATCCCAGTGTACACAAAATAGTCGCCATTATTCCCGCTGAATTTGACTTCGGCATGTTTGCCAATTTCCTCCGAACCATCGTAATAAATACACAAACAGATGGTGCAGTGCTTAAGCTAATGACAAAATTTGAAAATCTGCATGAATAAGAGAAAAAGTTAACCAGATTAAAAGCAGAAATTTGTAATAAACAGATCGGGGAGTTCAAAACATGCCATTCGGAACTTAACACCAAGGAGTTCCGATACACATTTCGATTTTGCCTGAAATTCTACCAAATTTACAGAAAGATCAAGGCATATTGAATTATTTTTATGATGAATAAAACCGACTGATACCTTTTCACAGTCTAACTGTTACACTAATGGTAGTTTAAACATGTAACTCACTGCAAGTTCCAGGCTTAAGCAGACAGCCGCTTGGGCGAGTCCATTTTACCTTCCACAGACCATAACACAAGAATTTTCTAACGTCCTCCTCAAATCTTAGCATACAAGGCACGAGACGATGAAAATATCGTTTTCATGAAGGTTGTGAATCTGTTTTTACATATATGATTAAACATAGTTACGTGGGTAAGGCATAAAATGAGAAATTCCAGCCCACTGTTTGGCAACAAGACGACCTATAGGTTGGTAAAAATCAACAAATATTTGACAAGGGGAAAATGACGATTCTGTGAGAAGAAAGTGATGATTGCATAAAATAATGGAAGAAAGATGTTACAATGAATGTGTAAAATAGATATATTATATCTTACCTTCGTTTTAACCACCGATGATTGCGATATTTGTCGGATTGTTCTTCTGGGATTCCCTTCCGAATATCAATACAAACTTTTCTATTTTTACACTATCGTGATGTCAGAAAGGTTTTCCCATTTTCATCCAATGAAAATCGCCGTTGCAGAAGTTTAAAAGGAGGGCAACGCATTTTTTTGTCTTCGACTTCCGCTAAAGAAAAAGAGGCGGATCTCAATGTCGGTAGATAGTAGGGCCTAATGAAATTGTTACCCAGTTTGTACCCTTTTTTTATGAGATAGCCTACATGTTGCTGTACAGTTACAGATTACTTGATATTTACAATTTTTCTTCTTATTTTTTTGCATTTAAAATCGGGATCGAGATTGCGCAGCATTTCCCGAAAAGAAAGTACGATAGCATGACTGCATGTGTTGATGTGCAATCATGTCAGATGTATTAGGATCAGGACCCTCTTCAGCTTTTGACGAAACTGACGATAAAGCAAATACAGGTGTAATTTCACGAAAACTTTGATTCTGACTTATATTTATCTTATTAAAAAGCAACTGAACAATCAAACAACCCAGTCGATAAATAGCAATAATCTATGTACAAGAGTGTACTCTGCAAAGCAATGACCATCACATTTTTCCTCTTTCAAATGTCTTTGCCCAATGGAATAGTCTGTTCTTAAAATAATGATCTGTCTATTCTTGCAGAGAAGTGGACAAGCATAGCCATAACGTCCATGTAGCTATGTGGGCTATGCCTGTCCATTTCTCTAATGAGAAAAGGGTCCGTCCTGAGATGAAGATTCTTCTCAGTCTTCTATATGGAAGACACTAACCAAGGATCATCCTTAAAAAGTTTATCACCAGTCATATTGCTCAAGTACCTACGATGGCCAACAGCAGCCTACACTGTGCACTGTATGTAATGTACAATATTTTCACTGAAAACTTCCTGACACGTTACACCTAAAAGTAAAAGTGAATATATAAAGTGTAAAGTGTCATTGCAAAATTCCATGCACACTCTACACCAATGTTCTGTGTGTAAAGTGTCAGGAAAAGTTTCATGTATACTCTATATCTAAATTAAAGTGGTATCAAGTATCAAAACAGAATCAGCGTTTCTTTGTGTTGCCTCTTTGTACACTTTTACTTTTAGGTGTAACGTGTCAGGGAGTTTTCAATGAAAATGTTGTAGTACACGTTACACACATAACATTAGTGTAAATTGATGGCTGCTATCGGCCATCGTATATACCACCATATGTTACAGCTAAAAAGGGGAAAGCTCAATTATATCATATATACCAGGCCAGGATTCAAACCATGGACCAAGTGTGTCACTATTTTCGTAGTCATGCAGGTTGGTTTGCCTAAGAACTGAGTTACTTAGTTGTGTGGCTGTCGGGCATGACCAGACAGCTCAGTTTTTAAACCATCTGTCTAAGTATTCAAGGGGTTGGGATTTGAATCCTGCTACTTTCTTCTAGTAAACACTGGTTTTCTTTATTTTTTGTTATGCTTACAGCTGATGAAGAAGAAGAGAGAAAATTTTCAGCAGCACAGAAAGCAAGAGTTGAGCGAAATCGTCAAAAGGCTTTACTCCTTAGGCAGTCCAGGCTAGCTAAAAAGCCTTACACTGCCATAGACTCAAAGTAAGCACTCTTAAATAGGCTTTACTTCTCAGTCTGTCCAGACTAGCTAAAATCCTTACACAGGTCCAGAGTCAAAGTAAACACATGCAGAGAAAATCTGTAAATGATTTGAAAGTGAAAGGATTCCAAACTTTCATCAGTTATAAGCTAGAAAAAGAATCAGACAAACTTGATATACTGGTACATAGTATCTCAGATTTGGTGAAAATGAAAGAGAGCTTTGAAATTTCCAAGAGTTCAAGATACAACAGTTGAAACCTTAGGATACAACATGTCAGAAAAGTCAAATTACTTTTAAATGTCTATCATATTGACTTGTTAGTGTTTGGTATACTGTCTGACTGTTTAAGAGTTTGTACACACAGAAACACACATGAGCATTTAACTTATCTGCTGTAGACAGAAGGTGACACGCACCATCGATACTGGGGCAGGATTCTTCCTGGAAGAAGAGGAGGAAGAAGAAGAAAAGGCAAAAAAGGCAGAGGTCAAACACCCACTAGGTAAGGTGTCAAGGTCAAGTAAATTTATTTTATGAGTTCAAGGTTAAGTATGAACTCTAGTATACTTGTAATTTCTCTTTAACTTTCTTGGATTTTTTTTCAATTACAGTTTTGATTTTTTTTATTGGACAGGTTGTTTGACCCTGACACCCCCCTCCCCCCTCCAAAAAACTGTTTCAACTTGCTCACATTTATAGTCACTACCTTAGGTTGTTTTCATTAGTGAACTATTGTTCCAAGCTAATTTTACCTCATTTATTTCACCTCATTGATATTTCATAGGCTTATGATAGTAAATTAATAAAACTGTAGAAAAATAACACAGTATTCTTGTCATGCAAGTTTGTTTTGTAGTCCATGAATTTTCCAAAAAAAAAAAAAAAAATGATCCAACTAAGACTTTTAAATTTGGAAATTCCAAAGTTTGGGAAATATGTGCCTTATATTGTGGGAATATTTTAGATTTGAGCTTTGTTTCATTTTTGATTCCAGTTGACCTTGTAAGTCCTCTTTTCTCGGACTGTTTTAAGGTTCATAAACCCTCTGCTCATTCATATAAATTGTTGCTGTAATTTTTATGATTTTCTGAAAGAAATATTTTTCACAAGTAAAATACAAACAATTATACCATAGCTTGCAGGGCAAAATTAAATAAAAAAGACATTTCAACTTGACAAATTTTTAAAGGAATAATAGACATTTATGTCATTAAGAGTTATCTCTCTTATCAGAGTATAGATGAACCTTAATATTCCAGCTTTATCCTTATATTAATATAGGTCCTGTTTTGGAGTCTGATGCACTGCTTTGTGATGATTGCGGAAAAGAATTCATGGACTCTTGGCTGTTGACAACCTACAATGCTAATGTGTGTGATGTCTGCAAGTTAGTAGCCATGACATACATGTAGAATTAAAAAAAGTCTCTTTCAAATCGGTGGAATAGATTAGAAATATTAAACTTTTCTCAATACTGTAGATTCCCAAATATACGTGAGAAATTAACTAATCACGTAATTTTGCCAGAAACACCACTTCTGAAAAAAATTACTCACTTTTATTTTTATGGTGCTTAAATCCATGTAAAATCTCCATGTAAAAACTATCCACTTACAAATTATTGTTCTTGCGATTTGATGTTGAAGAACCATTTTGCGATAATAGATAAGGAGTCTACAGTACACAGTATTTTTCATGCAGAAATACATTCAGTTTCAACAGCAGAATTTCAAAGATGACCGCATCCACAAATTAGTATATGTAGCTCAGTATTTTCAAAACGTCAGCTCTTGGCAGTTTTTTTTTTTCCAGAGATTTGGTTGCAGATTACACTACAGGAGATACCAGACAGAAACAAGTTTTGAAAATTGTGTAAAGCTTATCACAATGTATCTGGAATCAAATGATTATTCAGTATATATATGATAGAGAAACCCTATGACTTATAAATTAATAAAACTTTGATTTTATGGAATGTCTTTTTGAATTATACCAATATTAAATCCTATTGTAGAGATGACACAGAGAAACATCCTCTGGTGACAAAAACAGAAGCCAAGGACAGATACCTCCTAAAAGATTCAGATCTAGAAATTCGAGATCCACCCCTCAAATTCATCATCCGCAAAAATCCCAGGAACCCTCGCTGGGGAGACATGAAGCTATACTATGAACCTCAGGTCTGCATGTTGATCCATTTCCCCCCAACTCATGAAATTTTACAGCTTCATTGAATGAATTTCTGTAATTTTTTTTTTTTTTTTTGCTGGTTTAAGCTTCATAAATCCATATAATTAATGTGATAAAATATATATATATATATATATATATATATATATATATATATATATATATATATATATATATATATATATATATATATATATATATATATATATATATATATTGGTTTTTCTAGATTTTAAACCTCAGATAACATTTATGCAAGATATTAATAAACTATTTTACATATTATACTTGAGTAACTTATTAATAAATTGATTCACCTTTTATTGATAATAGGGAGTTGTCTCCCTTTACACATGTACCGGTACATAAATGTTCAACGTAGCTAAAGTTACTTGTCTTGATTAGGTATATGACCGTGCTATGGAGGTATGGGGGTCAGAAGAGGGACTAGAGAAAGCACATGATGAGAGGTCCTCAAAAAGGGAAACAGCAAAACGAAAAAAGTTTGACAAGAAAGTCAAAGGTCAGTGTTAAAACAAAGAATTGTAATGAGATGCTGCAAAAACTGAAATCATGTTTATTTTGAAAGTTTTACTTCCTTCAGGAGTAAATCACCAGAAGAATACCGCTTTTATTAATAATGCAACATTATTAATAAGCAATATTTATTTATCTGAGAAATTCAATTTTTGTTGACGTTTAATTTTTCCTTGTTTTTTGTGGTATGAAGAGGCCCACAAATCTAACTCCACCTTGAGACATTTAATTTTAAACTAGAGTATATAATGTTTATGTCTTCAACCACAAAATGTTATCCCTATGAACCAATATTTTTTTCCTCTAACCATGAAAATGTGACCAATTAAAATAAATCATTCATTCATTCATTTAATATTCATTCATTCATTCATTCATTTATTCATTCATTCATTCATTTATTTATTTATTTATTTATTTATTTATTTATTTATTTATTTATTTATTTATTTATTTATTTATTGCAGAATTACGACTGGCTGTCAGAAGTAGTTTAGTTAAGGTGAACTCGGGACCACATGAGCACAAGTATGGCCCTGAGTCATACGACGAGGAATCCGATATGTACAGTGTCTCCTGTGAATGTGGTCATGTTAGAACGTATGAGAAAATGTGAGATAAAATGAACATGTGGGACATACTGACTGAATGTGACAACACAATGCAGTGTGGACTTTTACTTGAATTATTTATTGATTTGTGTATTTGTTTTCATCTCAGATGTGATCAAGGAAGAAGTAATTGTTTTTGAGCTCAGGTGTACAGTTCTTTTCTGTGCAATTGTCAACAGGATACATACTAAAAGACTTATAAATAAATTATGATAAATTGCTGTAGAAATTGTCATAGCTAGAGAATTGAGCATTAAAACTCTCTAATTTTTGCTTGTGATATGTTACAAATATCACAGAATCTCTTGCAAGGATGATTGTCAAATAAGTTACATAAATGAAATAGAATTTTCATAGTGTATTAATTCAGACTTATAGGTAAAGTTAACATAGAATTTCGATATTAAGAATTCTATGACATTGACTTGCAATTATATCTGATACAATGCACTTGATATTTATTTATATTTTTGTATAGAATTTTTATTTGTATAATGAGATATTTAGTATTTTCAATAAATGAAGACAAGGAAGCATTTTATTATTATATAAATTAATTAGGTATTATAATATTAATTGATCTAGATCTGTCAGATTTTTTTTTTTTTTCACAACAGAAAACAAGTGATTAGAGTCATAATGTCTTGAAAGCTCTTGTTTATTTTATGTAGTTATAACAAATATTTAACTTATTGCATAAAATCTAAATATCATCAATTAATATTCAAATGATATACTACTTTAAAATTTTATGCATGTGAATTTAGCTCGGGATCGATGTCCTGAATATTCTAAACGGACCAAAACATTGTGATACACGTGTGATGATGAGAGGACTCTATTACTAATAATTTAGCGAAATTTGTTTATTAGATGTCTGTTTAAAGCCAGTTTAAGTATGGAGAAACCTCAGGTCGAACTAAGGGAGGACGTTAAAAGTTATTTAGAAGCTACATTTCTAGCTGAAACCGAGGTGAATCTCGATTGAGCAGACTATATGGCACAAAAACAAGTGAAATCCTACACATTTTTCTGTAATTAAAGATCATTAGAACAAAGAAGACTTCATTTGGAGTTCATGCTCCAGGCGCTGATCCAGAATTTTTTCCCGGGGGGGGGGGGGGGGGTCCACATCAATAGCTACAGAGAACATTTTAACTGAGAGAGGGTGGGGATAGGGTGTGGACTTCTTGATCCAACTCCGCACATGGGCTCGTTGCATGGAGATAAGGATGTGGATGTATGGGGGTCCTCTTCTGCTTGGTAGCATTCATGTAATATTAAATGCATACCTGTACATTAATGTCGATATCTGCAAGACTGTGTATTATGTGGGTTTTTTTTTATCATTCAGTCAGTTAAACCAAGAACCAAGTTATAAATATCTCATGTGTCAAAAGTCCAAAGTAATAGTGTCACAGCAGGCAAATAGGAAGCAATTTCATTTGGGGGAGGGCACTACCAAGCAAAAATTCCTTGAAAAGCAAAAAATAAAAAGGTCTTTGGACATTATTGAGGGGGCACAAGCATAAAGTAGGTATGTTTTCTATAGTAGACTATATATCAGCTAAATTATGGGGGGGGGGGGGGGGGCACTGCCTGGATAGTTGGCAGACATTGATTCACTAACTGTGAGTCGTGTATAATTTATAACTGATTCAGATGTCCATATAAACAGATATCTTACTGACTTCACTATTTTAGATATCAATGACAATAGGTTTAAATTATATTTCACCATATGCATCACAGAACTTTTAAATTTAATAAATATAATTCCAAGTTTTATGATTTACAAGGAAGGAGACAAATGCAGGCTGTCCTTTAGGCGACTGTTGGAGGTACTGGCTTCACCACCGCTGTACACCACACTGAGAGTGAATATGTTAAAACTCAGCAGTCAGGAAATAAAGGCAATTATAAATGAAGAACTCACAATGGTACAAACAGTCTTCATCCTAATTACACATCAACTAGTACAATGGTGATACGTCAAATAAATCATTTTATGCTTATATGAGTGTATGGATCTAAACTTATTGTAAACCAGCTTTCCTCTGTGGCTTCTTTCTTCCATAATATTCCATTGCAACATGTATATGGCAATTTTTGTACAAATTCATTTGTTCCAAGCCATCTTTGCTCTTAAAAATTAAGCACTGAGTGATTGCATTGTAGTAAATCAGTTGGATGAGGTGTTCATCATTCAGATATTTAAGCAATAGATGTTATATTTTACTACACATTTTTTAAATGAAATTCTGACATCTACCTAGTAGTGCAATGCAAAAAAAAAAAAGAAAGAAAAAAGAAAAGAAATATTAATTCACTTTCTTTAAGGACTTCATACATTATTGTCATCTTATAATTGGTTTTTATCAGGTTATCAATGCAATTTAATATTATATCACTGTGAAGTAATGTTTGTATAGCATCAAAAAATGAAATGCAAGTATATTCATGGGAAAAAGGAATAAATAAGGAAAACAAAAAACAACAACAACAAAAAACGTGTTGAATGTTTATACTTGTGTAAGGAAATGAAGTAATACTTGTTTGTGATGATTAACTGGGTTGATTTTTCCTTCCTTACAAAAATTTCCTAGAAGGATGTTGGTAAATAGCATAGCCTTTACCTTCTAAGTTAAAAGAGGAAATACTTGTTTAACATGATCAAATTACCCCAAATCTTCAGACCGAAAACTGTAATTTCATTAATTGTATATCAATATCTTGAAACACCTTGCACAACCATTAATTGAAATTTTCACATCAAAATTAGCATTACAAGTTCAAGTAAATCAATTTTCATTATTCTTTTTTGAAGATTTATAAAAGCAAAAACTGGGATCCACCCCAAATATTTCTCCACCCATCCCTTGAGGATGTACTTGTCATAGAAAATCGAGGACCACTGCAGATAAAAGAGGTAAATTTCTCAAAACTGAAGTCAACCATTTTGATAAGTCCCCATTTTATAAATCAAAAATCCGGTTAGGGACCTAGTGGCCATTTTATTCTTGGAGTCGGCTTAGACTAAGTAGAAAATAATGTATCATGGTATTTTTGTCAGATAATAAACACTTTAGTTGTAAGAATTGAAATACACATCCCTGTTTTAAGAGCTCTCAAAATCTATTTATCTGAACAATGAAAAAAATCTCTGCAGTTAGTGATGAGCAGCAGAATTTTCTTTTTTGGTCTGTTATAGAAATTGAACCTGATCTGTGACTTTAATGTAACAGGGAGGCTTAAATTACCAAGTGAAATTATGCTGCTACCCAGAGCTAATCTAAGAATGTCCAAAACAAAATTACAGATAAAACTTTCAGTTGTCCATATTGTTTTCAGATGGAGAAGGAGGTGGTCATCGATCACAGATGTGGAATGGCTGTGTTACGGGGAGCAGACATATTTGTTCAAGGAATAATTGGGGCACCTGCAAGTAAGATATAAATGGTGAGGGGTAATATGAAGAATGGGAGGGGAAGGGGAGGAGGCAAAGGAGGGATGTGAACAGTAGGTGTAGAAGGGGGCAGAGGGTGGGGGGAGGAATTTGTTAAGGGGTCAAGGGGAAACGTACAGATAAAATACTACAGTTGAACTTTGGTATCCCAAACACTGATATCTTAAATAGCAGGGATATATCGATGTGATTTGTTACTCCCAACAAGTTTTTCTTTATGATTTTTAGCCTTGTTATCTCGAATCTTTGGATACCTCAAAGTTTATTTTTGATGCCATGAAGTTCTAGATATGATATTTGACTGTATCCATATGCGGATATTCTTCATAGACATATGATAATTTCTAATATTCCCAGAAATATATATTTGAATGAATAAAAAAAATGTAAGTGATCCTTTCTTATGAACAATTTATTTTATTTTTTGATAGACATGATGTCAGGTGACATGGTTTCTGTGTATATTGATCTCGAAGGGAAATATCTGAAAGGTGACATGCAGCCCCTAGGTGGATCCAGGTTCCATGTAGGAAATGGTGTGGCACAGCTCAGTAGAGATGACATATTCAAAACCAAACCAACTCCGAGGTACATATTAATCATAAATCTCAGTAGATTGAAAATCTAGGTCAGTTTTGCTCTATAGTGAGAAATTTAAGTTTTTTATAATTTTTAATTGTGGTGTGAAGAGTTATCTACCTTAAATATCTTGTTTAAAAATGACTCAAATAACACCATAATTTTGGAAATATTGAATATGTATATCTTTGAAATCACTATAAACCTGTGGGATAAAGTAAATAAAGAGTGTACATTGATTGTTTTTAGGAAAAGTATGTTTATTATAAATGTTAATATTTATTACAGTGGAGTTGGAATTTTAATGTCAGAGCCTCTGTATGAGGCCCCATGTCTCAGTGACCTTCGACCTGACCTGATTCTGGCCCAGAACTTGCCCTCTATCATATGTACACATGTCCTTGACCCACAGCCAGGGGAGAGAATTCTGGATATGTGTGCAGCACCAGGAGGGAAGACAACTCACATTGCCAGCAAAATGAAAAACAAGGTTCTGTATGTAATTTTTACATGCATACACATGTATTTCAAAAGTTGATGTGTTTGGTGAACGTCAGAATGACTATTATCCCCCTTCCCCCCTTCCAAATCTTTGAATTTAGATATTTTGACTACTTAAACTGGATGATAGAGTTCGACTCTATGAAAATTTTGTATTTGGTCCATTCATCTGGTTTATTGTGGCTTAAAAATTTTATGTCTGTCAATCTTGGCTATATCTATAACTTGAACTATACCAGGAATGATTTCATCCTTGATAATGATAAAAAATGGTTAAGAGTTAAAGGATAATCATATTTTGAAACTTTTGTGATAAAAGTATTAACAAAGTTATGGAGACAAGTATGTAAATGATGTTGCTACAACTGTTGCTTACCTTTATGTATAGGGAGAGGTGATAGCTATTGACCGGTCAGATCACAAGGTGGATAAGATCAGGTCTAACCTAGAGAAGTGGGGCCTGACCTGTGTGACTTGTTACGCCTGCGATGCACTGAGGATCTCTGTAGTTCCCGCTGGTAATGTTTCTGTGTTGTGTGCAATCTACAGCTTTGCTCTTATATGTATTTCTAGAATTTAGGAAAAAAAGCCCTACTTAAAAAATACTGTAGATTCCTTACTTTATGCGACTACTTAATATCGTGCAATGGCCCTTTGACACCAAATGGCAAGAACAATAATTCACGAGTGTATGTTTGTACTAGAAGTTTTACATGGAGTTTGGCTCCTTAAAAATAAAAGTGAGTAATTTTATTTTGTGAGTGGTGCTTCTCACAAAATTGCACGATAATTCATCACGTATATTTAGGAATCTACAGTAGCCAAGAAAAAAAATATATAGGACGATGTATTTTTATGTTGCTGAAGATTAAACATGGAAGGGAATTCTCTAGCTTCATTGATATATTTTATTGATTTGCTTGTACATGTATTGCTATTTGTTTACAATTTTGATTTGGGATGTAAAGAAATAGAAACTGTTATGTTTGATGAAAGTCAAGATTGTAGCAGCTAGTTCATAGATCTATGTAGAGCTGAAATCATGAATGAAGTGTAAGCTGTTGTAAATATTTGAGCAAGCCTGGCCATTACTGGTACATAGGGAAAGATAGGGTTAATATTTGAGTAAGCCTGGCCGTTACTGGGACATAGGGAAAGATAGGGTCAATATTTGAGCAAGCCTGGCCGTTACTGGGACATAGGGAAAGATAGGGTCAATATTTGAGCAAGCCTGGCCGTTACTGGGACATAGGGAAAGATAGGGTCAATATTTGAGCAAGCCTGGCCGTTACTGGGACATAGGGAAAGATAGGGTCAATATTTGAGCAAGCCTGGCCGTTACTGGGACATAGGGAAAGATAGGGTCAATATTTGAGCAAGCCTGGCCGTTACTGGTACATAGGGAAAGACAGGGTCAATATTTGAGCAAGCCTGGCCGTTACTGGTACAAAGGGAAAGACAGGGTCAAGATTTGAGCAAGCCTGGCCGTTACTGGTACATAGGGAAAGACAGGGTCAATATTTGAGCAAGCCTGGCCGTTACTCGTACATAGGGAAAGACAGGATCAAGATTTGAGCAAGCCTGGCCGTTACTGGTACATAGGGAAAGACAGGGTCAAGATTTGAGCAAGCCTGGCCGTTACTGGGACATAGGGAAAGACAGGGTCAAGATTTGAGCAAGCCTGGCCGTTACTGGTACATAGGGAAAGACAGGGTCAAGATTTGAGCAAGCCTGGCCGTTACTGGTACATAGGGAAAGACAGGGTCAATATTTGAGCAAGCCTGGCCGTTACTGGTACATAGGGAAAGACAGGGTCAATATTTGAGCAAGCCTGGCCGTTACTGGTACATAGGGAAAGACAGGGTCAATATTTGAGTAAGCCTGGCTGTTACTGGTACATAGGGAAAGATAGGGTTTATATTTGAGTAAGCCTATCCATTACATAGGGAAATTTAGGGAAATATTTGATGCTAAATATCAAATCAAAGATGGCTGTTTTAGTTACTTTTTACATCAAATGAAATACTTTCCTAAGTTGCAGATGTTATTTTCTCTATTTTAGGGAATTAAATTATTATTTTCAGATACCTTTTCATTTAACTTTGCCTAACTTCCAGAAAATTAATTTTTTTGTAAGCAAACTCTGACACATGGTAGGTAGTTAAGTGGTCTGTTCAAGATAGCTAGATTATCTATTCTAGCAAATACCACTGTAGTGGTTAATTTAGAGATCAAGCATAAAAGAAATAGGTCTGACTCAAATTTTAAGAAATGTACTCCACAATTTTTATCCAGAATGAAACATTTTTATAAAGAAAAATGCAAGAAGATTATGTAGATAGGTTGCTTATAACTGTAGAATTATAACATATACATATGCATGTATATATATATATATATATATATATATATATATATATATATATATATATATATATATATATATATATATATTGGGGGGGGGGGGGGGTTCAATTCTCATGGATTTTTAGGGAAACCTTCAACCATGAAATTAAAACCTAAATTAATATTTATTTAAACTACATACAGTACATGTACATGTATATCTTTCATAGAGAGACTCTGTCAACATGTATGATGTCTTTACTCTTGTAAAGTACACAATCATTTTATTACTTCCCTTATTATTGCAGGTGGCAACCTGAACTTCCCAGAATTCCCAGCAGAATATTTTGACCGTATTTTGTTGGACGTCCCCTGCAGTGCCCTTGGTCAGAGACCATCACTCAAAAACCACATCACTCTGAACTCGCTCAAATCGTACTCGGGATACCAGAGAAAGTTCATGCGTAAGGTAGTATTAAACCATGTCAGTGTGAGCTCACTCAATTTGTACTTGAGATATGAGAGAAGATTTCTACACACGGTAGTATTAAACCAGGGTTCAACACCAAGAGTAGCCCACTTGCCTGGAACAACTGAAAATTGAGGTTGGGCTGCTAGACAAGTCATCAAGTTTGCAGTGCGGGGGCTACTGAAATTTTACATACCACTTACTTAAGCAATTATGAAGATTTATTTAGTAAAAGAGAAATATATGTTTATACAAATTTCAAATTTGTTTGCAAGATTTAATACTGTTTTGCTGTCTCATTTGTTATGGCTTAACTATGTTTTGGCCCCATGTATCAATAAATCTCATATCCAATTTGTATCTTTATCAGTTAGGTGTTTGAACCTAGGCTATAATAACAAAGAATACAAGCAATGCACTGACACTGACAATTGACTGGGAAAATGTGGAATATACATGAATTTTTATCTTTCAATAAGTAGTCCTTGGACCAGTTAATTTTTAGGAAAAATTGAAACCCCTGTTGTGTACTTTCAGGCTGTCCAGCTTCTACGACCCGGTGGAGTCCTTGTTTACAGTACCTGTACAGTTACACTGGAGGAGAATGAAAAACAAGTTGTGTGGGTGTTAGAAAACTTCCCAGACTTACAGCTCACAGCTCAGGTAAGTCTATCTCACAGCTTGGGTAGGTCTTTCTCACAGCTTGGGTAAGTTTATCGCACAGCTTGGGTAAGTCTTTCTCAGAGCTCCGGCAAGTGTATCTCACAGGTCAGGTAAGTCTATCTCACAGCTTGGGTAGGTCTATCTCACAGCTATGTAAGTCTATCTAAGAGCTCCGGCAAATATATCTCACATTTCAGGTAAGTATATTTCACAGCTCGGGTAAGTCTTTCTCAGAGCTCAGGCAAGTATATCTCACAGGTCAGGTAAGTCTTTCTCACAACTTGTAAGTCTGTCTCACAGCTCAGATAAGTCTGTCTCACAGCTCAGATGAATGTAGCACTCAGCTCATTGACAAGTAAGTCTATCTCACAGCTTTGCCAAGCTTGTTCCTCATTCTCAAGTCAGCATAATTCTCACTGATTGCTCAAGGCTCCCTTAAACCTCCGTTAAGTGGACTTGATTTTATTATTATTTTTTTTTTTTACAATTTTTGATATACTTAAATAAAATAATAAATAAAGTAAGTTGTTTCAGTATAAGATATGTAAGCCACTCCATTAAAGATCTGGTAAGTTTTTTTCTTAGAGCTCAAGTAAGCTTATCATTTAGCTCAAATAAATTGATCTAAAAATAATAAATTGTGATAAAGTTATTCTCACAGCATAAATGAGCTCATTCCATTTAGCTCATATGAGCCAATCTCTCATATTTAAAATAAGTCCTATCAGAATTTATTTTGAGCTTAATACATAACAAGAAGATTTATGTGTAACAGAGTATGTGAGGAACAAGTCATTTGGGGTAGCCATCCCTTATCCACAAATCCTATAACCACAATGAAATTTAATGAGATTTTCACAGAATTCATATTACATAATACCATTGTGCACTTATTTTAGGTTTTTGATTGGACAAATATTTTGGGTTTCCCATAACAAAACACAAACTGTGCCACTGTACTCGTATGGGAGTGGGGGTATTATTTTGTAATCTCAGTGCTCACAGTACCTCTTAGTAATTATTGTCCTTTTTTTTCTCTCAGCCAGAAAAAAAAAACAAACTTTTAACAGTTAGTGGTAAAGGAGTATAAATACCGGTATTTTAAAATTCAACAGCATGAACTTTGAGGCACATTTTTGAAGTATTTGAATAGGGAAATGTTTTACTAAAGCAATTAAGATACAGCTTTGCTAGGATTGATTTAATGAACTACTCTGAATATACTGTTGATGGAACTGAACATATTCACTTAATAACTTGACACATTCACAATTTCCTGGTAAAGGTATAACCATGCTGATACGAAAAAAATATGAAAGTTTAAAGTGCCACATCAAAGGAAAAAATTAATTCTGGAATAAACTAGAGTCCAAATGTTACAAGTCCAAAAAGTCACATTTATATATCTGGCATATTTTCAGACATATTTAAGGGAAAATTGATTACCTCTGGTAGCTATGTGTTGAAGAAAAAAAAGGTTTTGAATATACTAAACGCACTCAAAATCTTCCATGGATATGACCAATTAATATCTTTCTTAAACCAGGTACACTAAAGTAATCATTTTAAACTAAGTAAAAAACGATGGAAAGAAAAAGCAACAGTGTTTACAGTGAGGTTAATTCTTGAAGTTCATGAGATAAATTCTTTATCTCATTTATTAAACGAACTTCATAAATTTCTAAACAAGTTTCGTTTCTGTTTGAACTTCTAAAACTTTCTTGTTTTAGTAATGAACTTTAATATTAAATACATAACTCTTTTCTATGAAAATCGTAACATACTGTTTAAGTTTTCCTGAAATGTACTTAGAAGGAATATCTTATATTGAATGATATTCTTTGTAATTGTAATTGATTTGAATGGCAGAATTCAAGAACCTATTCTACATAGATATATCGTATCGGAGTTATGTACAGTTGTATATACATTCACGGTTCATTATGACTGAAAAATGAAACCAATGCAAACCATGTACAATAATTATCTGGTTTGATTGATTGATTGTTTGTTGTTTTACGCCCCATTCGAGAATTTTTCACTCATATAGAGACGGCACCATATACGGGCGAAGGGCTTCAAATTTTGACCTTTACTTGGCACTCGGGGCCATTGAGAAATGAGGGATCTTTATCGTGCCAACCCTGCCGTGACACGGGGCCTCGATTTTTAAGGTCTCATCCGAAGTCCAAAGTGCCGTGCGCATGACGAAGGAACAGTTGCTACCATTTTTTATCGACTTATGTCAGTCGCGGCCGAGGTTCGAACTCACGACCTTCCGATCACGGAGCGAGCGCTCTACCGACTGAGCTACGTGAACGGTTATCTGGTTTGAAAGTGAATTACTATGCTATATATTTGAAAGATGTTGTAACTTGGAGATTTCGTAGAAAGATTCCGAATAAAACCTATTAAAAAAGACCAAAATTTATCAGAAAAAAAATTGAAAACTCGTATGGCCAAAAATAACTACATTGATTCTTTAAGACATTTTACTTTCAAACCAGATAAGTATTGATATTGTTTAGGAATGCTTAACTTATGCCCAAAGTTTTTTTCTTCTTCTCTCAGGCAGTAAAATCGTAACATTTATTAACATGAACTTTAATGTGCATTTTTGAAGTATTTGCTTAAGGAAGTGTTTTACAATAGCAATTAATACACACACACTTTGCTTGAATTCGAGTGTACGAAATTGAACAAGTTAATAATTTGATACAGTCGCAATTTCCTTGTGAATATATAACCTTATTGATACGGAAAAATGATAGTTTAAATTGCTACATCAAACTAAAAACTTATTCCAGAAATAGACTAGTGTTTAAATGTCACAAATCCAAAATGTCATTTTTATATAAAATTTCTCATATACATGTAATATTTATAGACTTGGGTGTGTTGGGGAAAATATTTATTTTGATTCTGAAGTCCTTTAAACTTTGCACACAATTCTGTCATATATTATTTTTAACACACTAAGAATAATCATCGAGTAAAATTTGATGGAAAGAAAGTCCTCATGTTATGATTAAATGAATTTAATACATAACTCTATTTAATGATATACGTCCGGTCACGGTAGCCAACTGGTAGCTAGGGCGTTCGCTTCGTGATCGGGAGGCACGAGTTCGATTATTGTTTGGTACTCTCCGTCAAACCTGAAACCCCAGTCTCATTTCCAAAAACGATGAACGGCCGACGGTTTTTTAGGCAAAAATAGGATTCTTCGGGCGACTGTCGGCAGTTCATCGACCATTGTCTTGTGCGATTTGACCTCTTTTTCGCCGGCCGACCAATTTTGAGTCAGTAGGACCAAGTTATAATTTTTTCTGCATCGGTGGCCGATTACTTCATTTTCGAAGCAGTCTTTAAATAGTCCGTCGACCAACCTTCGATCATCGTCCGACAATCAGCAGACATTTTTTTAAAGTCGGTCGTTGGTCGGTCGACATTTAGGAATGGGGTTTTCGTAAACGTTGGACGACAGTGAAAAACAAACCTAGGTCTAGCGAACGTTGATCGGGCGACGGCTAACCGACTTATAAATATTTTTACTTTTTAAGGCATCGGTGTTCTTAGGAATGAATGTGACTACTCTGCCTCGCCCGATACTAGTGTCGGCCGATCAGTTTTATTATTTCAGCCGACAATACGAGATAATTTTTGGTCGCTCGACCGTCGGCTTAAATGTGACCTAGGCATAAGGCTTAAACATAGGTAGGTACTGTTTCTTCGCCAAGCGCCCGACATAAGAAGTGAATGTCGCGGGTCTTTCAGATGAGACCTTAAAAACTGAGTTCCCGTGTCACGATAGGCTTTGGCACGATAAAGAACTCTCACTGCGCAATGGCCCTGAGTGCCGAGTAAAGGTCTAAATTTGAAGCTCTTTGGTATATGGTGACGTCTCTATATGAGTGAAAAATCTCAAGACGTAAAACAACAACAATCTATCTATCTATCTATCTATCCATCCATCCATCCATCCATCCAATAATACTTGGAGTCAGTTGAAAGTAAGACCGACATTTCTGTACTAGTATATAGAGGAAGAAATGGAATTTTTAACTTTAGTTATTTTTTCCTCGAACCTTTTACCACTTCTAACTAACATTTTCCTTTCTGTGCCAGTGTTGATAAGGAGTTAATATAGAAAATTTGAAATGATGCATCCACACGTATCATGAAATGATATAACATACAAGTCATAAGATGATACAAAGATATATCCATACAGGTCATAAAATGACACATTGTATATCACAAAATGATATATCCATCCGTATCTTGGGTACATGTAGTAAAATCCAATAAAAAATCACATTTTTTCATAAAAAGGAATAATTTGAAAATTATTGTATTTGTAAAAAAAAAAAAAAGAAAGAAAAGAAATCCTTTAATGTATATAGGAATTATAATTTCTATTATGATATCTCAGAATTCAAGGACGTGTTTGTAAATATGAACTTCACTTTGTTACGATGTATGTATATAAACCATAGATAACATCTAGAATTTTAGGTTGAAATGCATTTTAAAAGCAACATATTTATGTTTATTTCAGGTTCCAAATCTAGGGTCCCCTGGAAGACGTTGTTCAGGATTATCAAAGAATCTGCAACAATTATTACAGGTGTTTGACCCATCGTGTGTTGAGTCACGTGATAACATGGCAGTTTATAATAAAGACACAATAGGATTTTTTATAGCAAAATTCACCAAAATGAAAAGCTGACAGAAGTTGTTGTTTCTGAATTGGTCTTTTCAAAATTTGTGTCATGAAAATTCACAAAAATAATTATAAACTAAGAGAGAAATTTGTACATATACTTCGCCTCTCAGGTTAAAACTCCTCAGTAGTTGAATCCGGCACTGTTTTATTTTCTTCTTTGAATGCATTTTTGGATAATTATTATGTCTTTAAATAAATTACTATACAGCTCAAAACATTTTAGCCTAAAATTCTTTTGTGAACTAATTAAACGCGTAATTTGGAAATAAATATATTGCTACTAAACAAAGGCTCAAACACAAGATGTAATGAATTCTGCAATTTTAATAGTTTTCACATTCATGATCATTGAAGTTTTCTTTTCTGATAATTAGTTGCTCCCCCTTTTGCGAAAATAACAGCCTTATAACACTAGGTTTGCTATAAATAAGGATTTTACTGAATGTCTTTGGAATTGAGTAGGATTCCCGCTTGAGGGTCTTCCAAAAGTCTTTTTTAGCCTTAGGGATATTTTTATTTACCAAAGTCATATTTCACCGTAAATTTCAACTAAGATGTTTTGGAAAGCACAATAGGGAAATGTATTTTCTTAACTTCCGTTGCACTAGAACATACGTTATTAAAAAATGGGGTCAAATAAAACAGACCAGACATTATTCAAAACATACAAACAACTTATAAATTAAATGGTATGTGGAAGTCACGCTAGCAAGAACGTTTTTGAATTCCAAAGAAAATCTCCCTGAAATCTTTTTGTTTTGAGATGCCTAATTGCAGCAAGGCTGCCATTCTTGCAGAAAAGGTAGCAACTAAGATTATCAATTCTTAATATAAAAAATTCAATAAAATTGCATAATTCATTTTTTTGTTTGTGCCTTTGTTTAGTAGCAATATATATTTACTTTCAAAATGTGCATTAGATAAGTTCACAAAAGCACGTTAGATTAAAACGTAATGAGCTGTAATGATGAGAAGGAGAGCCATTCAGTTTATACTTTTTCAACATTTATAAAGAGGAAGTAAAAGGTAAACATAATTAAATATGACCTATGTGAACATACCTCTTGTAAAACTATTTGAAATACTCTTTATACACAGTTATTAATTCTCATGGAAATAAGAAAACATGGTAAAAATTGTCAATAAAGTTTCATCAATTGTTATTTTTACTATTCCCTTCAAAACCCAACCCTCATATGGGGTTTATGTCTCCCAGTTAATTCTATGCGCAAGATGATGTTCTACATACGATCAATTTTTAAAACGAGGCAAGTTATTATAACCAACAAGTTGAAGAAACAAGGATATCGACAGTCTCGTTTGAAGTCATCATTTTGCAAGTTCTATGGTCGATGCGGTGACCTTGTCGGCAAATACAGTCTATCATTGGGTCGGATACTGACTGACCTTTTTCATACTAATTGTTAGCCCATTATTTACATACCGAAATTTCTACGGATTCTTCCGTTTACCCGATCATGACAAGGAGCGCACGGCGGGTGTGACCGGTCGACAGGGGATGCTTACTCCTCCATTGCACCTGATTCCGCCTCTGCTGTTTTTGGAGGTCCATGTTTGCTCTGCTCCCGATTTATTTTGTTTAAATGGACTATGGGCTTGAATACTGTTCGTTTTCTCCATATCTCATTCAAAGAGTTTTAAGGACTTTGCTAAATTTATGTATACTTCCCCTTTTTATGTTAATGGGATAGTGAAAAAAAAAAATAAAAACAAGAAAAGTATGAATTTAAATTCATCAAAATTGGGCAGGGGGACCGAAGCCAGTGACATAGAATTTTTAAATGAATATGCAAGCCTTCCACCGCTTTGATAAGAGGAAACAATTTTCAAATACAGCCCATGTGTAACAATTATTTCAATGATATAGAGTGTATTTGCTGAAGAAGAAATAAAACCCCACGGATTTTAAACCCCCTTAATCGAAGATTCAATACATATAGTTTATTGGTCTGTCTGTTCGTCTGCAAAAGCTTTAATATTGCTTGGCTGGAGCTATGGAATTCGTATTTTACTTGTGTAGTCCTTGTGACAAGATATTTGGGAACCAATATTTATCTCTTGATGGAGTTTGACCCAATTTTGCAAAATTTTACCAAACTTTAAACTTGGCCATAACTTTTGAACGTTTGATGCTAGGGCCTTCATATTTCAAATGTACATTTCTTGTGACAAAGGCTTCACCGTTGACATTTACCTTGTAGTATGACCTACTGTTGAAAAACTGTAACCTTGGTAATATCTTTTGAACGGTTGGTGCAAAGGCTTTCATATTTCATATGTATATTCCTTGTTTCAAATCCTTTCTTTTGGTACCAACACTTTCTGCCTTTTGACCTTAGAGTTTGACTTGCATTTGAGAAACGTGTCAATGAGTTGCAAACTTCGCAATGTCAAACGGGGACATCAGTGTTTTACAAACTCATCTTGTTTAACTTTCAGTAACTTTTCCATGTGAACATTTTACGCAGTAAGCATTAAACATTAAAATACATTTCAACTGCAAGAAATATCAGTTAAATGATGTGGATTGGAAATTGATATGTATAAAAAGTAATATGAAGGTAATGAACAGTAATCAAACTCAAGAGTCCATTGAAACAATGCAAACTGGAAGCAGAGCAAAGACGAACCTCTAAAAACATCAGAGGTAGGACTAGGTGCCACAGAGGAGTAAGCATCCCATGGAGACCGGTCACACAAGCAATGTGCTCCTTGTCCTGATATGTTAAACGAAACGTCAGTCAGTATTTGACTTATGATACATTGTATTTGCTGAAAAGTCCTTGTATACCATATCTTCAGTATTCAATATAATGCAAGAAAGAATTTTGTTTTCCAAAGTAATTTTAAAGAGTCGTTGTAGTATTTTCCCTTCCAAGAAAACATATTTTAAAAAAATGATGTATTAATGGAAATTTCTAGTATTCAATTTCCTACAGTATAATTTTGGAAATCAAATTTGAAAATAACGAAAATTGATCATACTCAAAAGTCCATTTAAACAATAAAAATTGTGAGCAGCGCCAACACGGATCAGGTGCCAAGGAGGTGTAAATCTGTAATACCCGCCTTGTGCTACTTGTCATGATCGGGTAAACGGAAAAATCCGTAGACAATTCAGTGTGAAAATATTGGCTTAAAATTGTATGAAGACGTCAGGTAACTTCGACCTAATGACAAATTGTATTTGTAAACAATGTCATTGTATCGACCATAGGATTTACGAAATACTGACTTTCACCGAGATTGTTGATATCCTTGTATCATCATTTATTTGTCAATATCCTGCCTTGTTCCAAAAATTCTACTTGCCATTGAGTATCGAATCAACGGGGAGACATAAACTCCATACGCAGGTGACAATGGTATATAAATTGCTACATATAAACAAGGGAAGTTAACGATAGAAAAGTTGAGGTGAGCACATTTATCATAAGATATGTCATCAATGTCTTAACTACATCATCCATCCCAATATGAAGCAGTTGTGTCAGACTCTGTGATGTCTTTTATTTTGAGTTCAGTGGGATACATGTATATCGAAACAAAGTAGGAATCAATATGAATATTGTTAATTGATAAAAAGTCATCGATGTATCTGAATGTCGAATGGAGGGCTACAGCATGAGACTTCTTCTAGTCATGTAGAAGATATTGAATAAATTCTGCTTAATATGAATACAAAAACAGGTCATTAATTACGACACAATAAAGACCCATGGTAAATACAACAGATTGTTAAAGAGCTAGTCTCCAAATCTACATATACATATACACTCGGGAAATTTATCATTAAATATAAAAAAAACACTGTCGGAAAGGTCTGTAATTAAGCCAAACAGTAAGACAGAAGCTGTTATATGGGTGTATTTCAGTGCATAACTGTAATTAAATCAATCGGATTTTTCCCTTTTGCTTACTTAACATAGATTTGTACATTCTGCATGTAAATGGAAGTTAATATAAATAAATAAGAAAATGCCATTTTAATTTTCGTTGAAAATACTGCAATACCTATTGCAATACAGTTAAAAGTATTGCAGTATATCGCAACACGAAAGTTCTGGCCAATACCCAGTCCTAATTTACTCTCAAGGACTTCCCGCAATATGCAGGGATTCTATTTACTTATCATTGCTGTAATCAGATTTACCTTTCATGATCAGACATTGAGGTTTTTTGAATGATGTACATGTAGCATCAATTGATGATGCAGAAATACACTGAGTGTGACTAATCATTCTTTTGTATCATTTGTCTCTGTTTAAATCTATTGTTAATAGGTTGAAAAGCATCATAATACATGTACATTTGATGTCATGAATTCACGACGATGACATTGATTACGTATTTCAATCTATGCAGGCGCTCGGCACTTTGAAGTGAAAGTTGCGGGTCCTTCGGATGAGACCTTAAAAACCGAGGCCCCGTGTCACGGCAGGCGTTGGCACGATAAAGATCCCTCACTGCTCAATGGCCCTGAGTGCCGAGTAAAGGTCAAAATTTGAAGCCCTTCACCG
The DNA here is from genome assembly GCF_033153115.1 of Saccostrea echinata. Classification (NCBI taxonomy): domain Eukaryota; kingdom Metazoa; phylum Mollusca; class Bivalvia; order Ostreida; family Ostreidae; genus Saccostrea; species Saccostrea echinata. The sequence continues at coordinate 5,610,283 of NW_026889766.1, forward strand.
GTATATGGTGACGTCTCTATATGAGTGAAAAATTCTCGAATGGGACGTAAAACAACATACAATCAATCAATCAATCTATGCTGAATTTACTAACATAAACCTGAATCAATATTTTCCCTTTAGGAATAACAGAACAGTGCGTTGGTTCATTGTGTTAAAGCCTGTGTCAAAATGAGAATATAATTTAATTAATTGTTTTTATGTTGTTGTTTTTTTTTGTGATAGCAAAACACAAGATTCACAGGAAGTTCACAAAGTTGTTACATTTCCGTCAATTTATAATTATTGTTCCTCAGTCTTAAAATACATTTTGGTATATGTGTTGCATTTTTATTAGACTCAATTGCCTTTACAAAATAAATCAAGTTCGATTGATGAAAACAAGACAAGTTCGGTTGATATTCGTGTAACTCAAAAATAAACTTTTTTTAATGTATTTATTATTCAGTGAAAATTCATTTGAAGTTTACGAACCCTGGAAATTGCCTAACATTTTACTATCATGTATCTCTGATGATAAAAATTCATTGATATTTTAAATAATAAATAAAAATATATATAAATAATAATAAATAATTGAACACTTGTTTTGAACTAGGGATCAGTTGAGGGATTTACTTTTCAAACTATCGCGATTTCACCTTTGTAAATGTTCATGTTATCGAAGTGACCAAAATCTAGCCCTAACCATATTTTGATCTTTCTTTTGTGCAATTCTTACAGTCTATTTTCACGCGGGTCTTACCTCAAGTGCTATCACTGATAATGATACATGTACAGTGGCGCCTCGTTTATCCGGACGCTTCCGTTCCCAACGAAAACGTCCGGATAAATGAATCGTCCGGATAAGTGAATCGCTTCTAAAAAAAAAAACCTTCTCCAAGCATGTGTATATGCACATACTGGTATCAAATGTAAAGGCAAAGGGGAAAAAACTGATATTTTGGTTTAAACTTTTTATTTTTTAGCTTTAAAAGAAGTAATTAAGTAAAGAAAAAAACATATTAAAATGTAATTTATGCGATAAAAAAATTGATACTAGGCAATTTTATGCTGAGACCTTTTTTAACGCAGGGAATTTTATTCGCCTTCTCTTTTGGCGTGAATTCATGAGCTGAGAAAATTTTGATCTACTGTTGTTTTATTTCACTATCTTTTATAATTATTGAAGCTCATATAATATGACAGAACTGTTCAGCATCATCATTGAAAATGTTCAAATATAAACTAACCCTGTATATTCCCGTATATTCTTTACACAGGGCTACTATAGTAACTGAACACTTCAAGCTATCTCAAACACGCGCAATCAGTGAAAGTATTGTAAACATTCAACATAAACACAAGCAATCTTAATGATTATCAATTATTTTTTTCTAAAGACTCTAAGTTTGAATTTCGATCACAAAAAATACCTTGAAAAAACGTAATCAACTTCTATACGTAACGCCAGTTTTATATTTCTTTTCTAAAGTAACGTACGTTTATAGACGGTAGTACATTAAATAGAAAGATATTTCTTTTCTGCCTAATGTAGAAAAAAGCGTTTCAAATACATTTACGTTTTTAGAAATAGAAAATCATATTTTAAACTAACAGTCAACATGATCAAGACCATTACGAAATCGCTCGTAATTTATTGTTCTTTTTATTTACAACTCTCCAAAAATTCTCATGAATTTACCGATGTATATACGGTTAGCAATATGATTTTGAACGGATTATTATTTAAGTAATGCACAGTGTAAGCGAAATTTTTCGAGTTTCATAATAGACGTGTGACTTAATTGGGGTAAACACACGCTAATTATAGACGCTTTTGTCTGTAGGTCACAGGTAACCGCCTTTAAACTGACTACATGGTCAATGTTTTTACAACAATTAACACTACTGCAAGATGGGTGAGAAAAAGCCGTTTCTTGAAAAATTACCGTCCGGATAAACGAGTCATTTTTTCAACGAACTATTACGTTTTGTAGTAGAAATCGACCGTCCGGATACGGAACGCGAATTTCCGGATTAATGAGACAGAATAACGTGGAAAAAATCGGTTCCCCAAAAATATCGTCCGGAAGGTGAAGCGTCCGGAAAAATGGCGTCCGGATAAACGCGGCGCCACTGTATTTATTTTTTTTTAAATGAATATACTGATTTTAATCTATATGATGACGTTGATATACATGTAGCACATATTTTGGTTATGAAGTTGTTGATATTATAATTATAATATAAAACATAACCTGATTTAGAAAAAAAAGTATATATTTGTAGGATATTTAGTGAGAATAGTTCATAAGGGTATTTGATGAGGGTAGTTCATAAGGATATTTAATGAGGATAGTTCATGAAGATATTTAATGAGGATAATTCATAAGGATATTTAATGAGGATAGTTCATAAGGATATTTAATGAGGATAGTTCATAAGGATAATTTACTTTTTTTTTTTTAATTTTTATCAGTTATATTTAGCAAAGACTTGATCAGCAAGGGATTCTGGAAGAAATGGACGATTAAAATTCTCCATGTACTAATTTTTTTTAAAAAAAGACTAAAAATTAATTATGAATTAGCAGTCTTTTTAAAAATAAACACCACATTTTTTTTTTCACAAAAATCATAAAAACATAAATGAAGTGAAGTTTCATGCCTCTGATGGCGCATTTCAGAATTATAAGTACTTTGTCAATAATTAAAATGATCATTGTAATCATACTTGTAATGCATCATTGTAATCATAAAGTTTAATACACGATGCCACTTGTATACAATTTGATAACTGTACATAATACATGTGTTCTACATATGTACTCTTTAATAACGAATATAAAAAAAATAATAAAATGAAATGTACAAGAAACAATAATTGTAAGTTTAAATTATCCAACTATAATTACAATGTTCATACATGGGTAATGTGTATTTTAATTGTAGGTTCTGAACAAAGATATTGGACAAACTGTTTCAAAGGGTAATTGATAAATTATTTTTGCAGCATAATCTTCTTTGCAAATTGGGGTTTCTTTTATTATTATTATTATATAAAGATAAAGATTTTGATTGAAAGTGTTGTTGTTGGATTTGTTAAAAGAAAGTAAATGATCTCAATATAAATTGCTAAAATTAAACAATTAACCTGTTAAAAGTCCAAACCAAGCACGTTTACAACCGTACTCCAAGACCCCTTGCATATCACTGTAATTTAAGAAATTACTTTTCTACAAACCAAATGAGTCCCATTGCTTCCTTTTTTGGAAATTTACTCTCTTTAAAATGTAGATCACAAGTGCTTCCTTTTCAAAATAAAAGTTTCATACTGAAATCGTAAAAGTTATAGTCAATAAACTGCACAACAACGCAAGTTTCTTATTAGAATAATTTTGAAATAACTTATTGCACCTTACATAAGTTTAAAAGGTTCCACAAAGATGATAAGAAGAGCATCTTTCATTATATACATAATATATTATATTCTGTGTAATGTTAGATGTTTTCCTTGATTTTCACTATAAATTTCCATAAAGATGCCACGAATTTAAAAACACATATCTCGGTTATATTCTTGTAGACTCAATAATGTTAGAATCTCTTACTTTCTTTTTACCTAAGGTTGACGATTTTGTCGATGGATTGTCTTCATCAGACACTTTTAAAGGTATCCTTTTGTTAATGTCCGTACACGATTTACTTTGTAAAGGATCTTCCTTTTTTGTGTTTGTTTCTGTGTGTTCGATTATTTCGGTCTTGTCAGACCTTTCATTTGCACATTCCACTGAATTTGTTTGAATTGGTTTTGAAACATTGGCAGGTTCTTGTCCATCCCGAGTCTCTTCACGAATTACTTTTTTTGAACCGACATTGTTGTTCAATGTTTTAGAGGACTCAAGCGCCTCCGGTGCTGAATCCACAAAAAGAACACCAGCTTTTGACTTAACCTTTTCAGTGACATTCGATTTTGGCGTCACAGACCCTTTTGATGACATAGTCGTTTTTGATGCCACTGGTTTATTTGCTACTGCATTTGAAGTCTGAATAGTTTTTGATATGTGTGATGATGTTGGTTGCTTATTTGATGATGAAACCACCAGCGTAGCTGGCGATGATTTGTTTGATAATGCGGACACCGATACTTCTTTCATTTTGTTCGATAATTCTTCAGAAGTAGTCTTTGTTGATACAGTTAACTGCGCGGCTGAATTTAATTTTGCCTGTGATCTAGAAACTTGAGGGGAAATGTTAACTAAGGATGTAGAAGTCATCAGTGCGTTTGGTTTATCTTTTAATGCAGTTGAATGCTTCGAAGAAACTTTTGGTGATGCCAAAGACGCTGTAGATGTTTTGAATGATGATACTGGTTTTACGATGTCTGACGTGTTAGTTGAAGCAATGGTATTCAAATTTGAAACTGATTTGCTAAGTAAAGCAGTGACTCTTGGTAAAGTACTTGCCTTATTTCTGGACGTGTTCGGGGACACAGCAATGTTTGGGTTATTTCTTGGCAGGTTTGAAAGAGTCCGTGTCTTGGATCGACTCGAAGGAGTTCCTACTCCAAAGTTGTAATTGTGATTGTTACCTTCAGCTGTTGTCAATTTTAGACTTAATGAGCTTTTTGATTTACACATAACTTGAAAACTCTCTAACTTCTTCAGTTTTTCATTGTCATTAGAAATCCTGTATTGCCCTACTGATGAGAAACTGTTAGCCCTTGAACCTTTTCCATCCTCTACAGATGATCTATGACTGTCCAATTCGAAAACTTTTATACCATTTCTGTCCCCTATATACAGTTTTCCTTCAGAGCTCATGGATAGTGCCACAGGACGGTACAACCCACTTGTCTTATCAAACAACAGATGCAGGAACTCACCATTCACGGATATTAAATGTACACAGTCATTGCAACAATCAGAGACTATGATGTTCAATAATGAGTCGCAGCAAACTCCAAACGGTAAGAAAGGAACAGCATCCGGGCGATTTAACTTTTCTGCAGTGTATGTGAATCGATACCTTCCCCATCGATCGACAACAATCACAGAGCGCCTAAGGTGGTCAGAAACGACAACATCGCCATTTCCATTCTCAGTGACAAAAGCTGGAAATTTGAACAACTGACTCCCACTGCTGTCTTGTTGCATAGCATCTCTTGTTTCTCCATTTACGCCATATCGGTTGACTTTCCCCTGTTCCTCTGGCTTAAAAAGTCCAACTAAGATATCACCATTTTCGGCACAGCAGACGCCGATTGGGTACCAGTCATCCGTGGACATGACTTTCTTAGTGATGACGTCATCATTAAATTCCGTACATATGAGACGCTTGTTTTTCCCATCTGTGAAAACTAGGGAGCCCTTTTTACTTGCAGCCAAACCACAAATCTCAATTTTGACTTCTAAAACGAGCTGATGTTGACCTTTTGAATTAAGCTGGAGTATCTGAGGTCGTCTACACACCCAAACCGTCCCATCTGGACTGCAACAAAGATGTTGCAAGTTTTCACATGATATTTTCATTGTCATAGTTGGCGTGACGTATTGGCCTTGACTTTTGCCCTGAGTTAGGTTGTAACGATAACATCTAGGGGAGGGTAAACTCTCCGTACTTCCGGTTGAGGTATAGTCTGGATCTACCTTATAAGAATTTCGAGGTGGAGCGTTCCCCATTGTAACGAGGCAGTAATGGTTTCTAACGACCTGACCGTTTTGTTATGTACAAACTTATTTTGCTGCACAACGAATATGTAAGTTAATAAACAGTTGGGAATTTTTCACGAAATGGATCATTACATTTTATTATTGATACCGACTACGTGATTCAGAACGCATATATGCGCCTTCCGAGTTCGTGGCTTGTAGTAGAGACATCATTTATTTACATGTAGATTATAAAACAGTTTCCTTGTGGTTCGAGGCCGCTGGAAGTTCACACTTTTGGTTGCCCTGAAATATATGAAAATGCACTGAATTCACGTGAAAAGGATGGACGTCATCTCTTCTAAGTTTAAATTCAAAAAATCTAAAAATTCAAACGCCAAGAATAGTCCCCGATTAGATAAATCATCAACATGAATATTTTTCCAATTAAACTGCAAAATGTATAACAGCAAAAATGATTTTTTTTTCCAATTGAGGATATCAATATTATATTTGGCAAAAAGTGCAACAAACAATTTCCTGATAAAATCAACATGCATATGCACACTACATTTAAAGACACTCGTACAATTCACAATATATGAAATTCACTCAGAAGTATGTTTACAGAAACTTTTATAAAAAAAACTAAAAATGGCAATGGTAATTTACTTCTCTCTTTTCAGATGTCTTATTTACAGAAAATGAAAAGAAATTCAATAGATATACCTTTATTCATCAAGGAATTCACATATTTTCAAGACAAAATTCACTTTCAAACATGAAGAAAAAAAGACGAAAAATATTCCTCTAAACATGGAACACACAAGAGTCAAAATAGCTTTTTTTTTCCCCACTTCATCTTAAATGACCCCAAATAATGATTAATTCTGTGCTATTTCCCCGATCGTGCAAGTTATTTTTCACTTCCTGGACCAATACGTCTTTTATTTCCCTCTTAGAGCAAGATACAACAGATGCTGGAAGGAAATGTTCCTTTACCAGTGGTTCAAAACGTTAATTAAAGAAATCTCAGATATAACGAAATGGTCTTTCCAAAAGAAGAAGGAAAATGGTTGTGGATTTCTTTCAAAACTACATGTAGATTATGACTCATCCGTATGCAGTTTTCCACTGCTGACAGTATTTTCTAAGATTTTCTGCAAATCTTAGCGATCATATAATTACAGTTTCGAGAATATTACTTATCATTCAAGAAAATGTATCCAGTACAATAATTTGATTGGATGAAACACTATTCTCACCCCCAATAAAAATCGTGTTAAGCATCCACTTTCAGTGAATTCCAGTCACAGTATTTGTCAAATACACACATTTCTCACTTTGACGTAATTCCGGAAGTCGGTTGATACATGACACAAATTTCCTGAAAAAGATTCTATACTGCCTCTTCCTAGAAACCGGTAAACAAGCACCAAATCTTTATCGGGAAAATATTCTCATTTCTTCAATTTATCTCAACCTGTTGTTAAACTTGTGTTATCTTCATATGTACAAAACAAGAATTAGCATCAATCATCAGAGAAGTTGAGTGGTCAAACTATACACACCGTACATACTGTATAATATACCTTTCTCTGCTGTATATGATCACGTGCTTTTAAATTAGGTTTTAGCCATCGAACAAGTCCACTTAAATTTCGATAAGGAGACCGGACTTCCTTTCTTCAAAATCGTCGTTGGTATTGGTATAATTTTATCATATTTCCCTATTTTGATTGTTAGTGCGTTGGGATGGGATTTATTTTAAACGATTTTGCAAATTATAATAAATAAATTTGAAAATAACAAGATTCGACCTTTATTTTAAAAAGTTGACATTATAATAAAACTTAGCTAGACGTGCATTTTTAGGACCATGTATAGTTGGATTTTAAGTCTTTCTTCGTTTTAGAAAATTTCAAAGAAAAAAATTTACATTTTCTGTTGTAAATGTTTAATTGGAAAATATACTTTGAAATCTGTGATAAGTTGTCCAGGAAAGCATATCTCAATCTCAGAGAAAAAAAAAGAATGTGTAATATTTACATAGTTACTTACATTACTTTCCCGCAGTACTGATTTCATTTCTCATTTCTGTTTTTTTCCTCATGTTTATATACCAAATAAAGCCATCCATTTCACTCATATCTATATTTCCTTTTACTTTATGTTTCCTTTTACTTTAGTGCACAATAAGAGTCAAGTCGTACTTTTTCACTTAAATCATTCAGGAAAACGTATATTGTTTATTAAAATTTTGTACAAATTCCTATTTTCGTGAATCCAAATCCATTCACAGTAAGAATGTATGCCAGAAAATACCAAGACTGTTCATATCACAGCACAACAAGTTGAAGTCAAAAGTGTGGGAAAATAGCGTTTAGCCTTGTATAATTTTAAAGCATTTTAATTAATAAGTGCCATTGAAAAAACTCGATATTTAACAATTAAGTGTCAAAACATGCGTTACACTCACGAGCTATTGAATTTTGGGCGACGTTAATAAGCATTTATTAAATGGAAAGTGCACGCCTACTCGAAAATTAACAAGTATTGAAAATGCATGATATTTTGATAGAATGATGTATATTTGAGACGTAAATTGTACTTTATAATTTGATTTTGTTTACTAGTAATTTGTTTTAACATTTTCCCATGCTTTACGCTGATCTTCTTTCCTGTGAGTTCCAGATCGGGAGGCCTGTGTTCGATTCTCGTAAACAGTGAGTGACTGTTCCTTCACCAAGCGTCCGGCATTAGTGAAAGTCGCGGTCGATCTTTCGGATGAGACCTTAAAAACTGAGGTTTCCTTGTCATGGTTGGCTTTAGCACAATAAAGAACTCGCACTGCACAATGGCACTGAGTGCCGTTTATAGGTCTAAATTTGAAACCCTTCACCGGTATATGGTGACGTATCTAATCTCGAATGGGACGTAAAACAACATACAATCAATCTTTCCTTGAATAGACATTTTTCTGAGAGAAAGAGGTAGAGTTGACATTATTTCTTAGCTCGGAAATTATATATATATATATATATATATATATATATATATATATATATATATATATATATATATATATATATATATATATATATATATATATATAAAGCACTAAAAACCAACAAAACTGTATATCCTAAGTGTCGGATCTACTAAGTAGATACAAGGTCACGGATGGAAATTTATATAAAGCACTAAAAATGACCAACGACACGAACAATAATAATTGTCAAATTTTCGGGACAACCTGTCCCTTCCTCAGGACAAAGAAAAAAGTTAAGAAGTCATAAAAACAAAGGAAATAGAGAAGCAAAAACAACTAGCACTACTACTAAACTACCGAACACTAAATATTTACAATGTTACATGTTTAATTTTGAGTTTATAAACAGTTGTGAACAAAGAAATCCGGAGCGCTATGAATTGAGTCCGGTCTATCGGGTGTAGTCTGGTGAAGTGTGATTTACATAATTGAACGAATTAATTATCGCTAATTAATTACGGCCAACAGTAAATCGTACATTGTCTTATTCTCTCAAAATAGCGTAACTCTACATAATAAAAAGAAATTAAAGAAAGATAATATGGAAGGACAATTTAGAAATATGAATTTGGATATATTATAAATTTGGAAATCGGAAAAAAGAAATAAACAAAAATGTGAGCTGTAAATATTTGGGTACACCCTTAAATGTGTGTGGGGGATGACAGCTAGTTGGCATAAGATACAGATGGGAATCTGTGGGTTTCGTGTGGAGACTGAAAAGGACACCACGGACTACATTAACAAGACGCCCTCTACTGGCCTTCCAGATCATACCCTTCTCGTGACTATGGACGTCACATCTCTGTACACCAATATTCCGCACGATGACATTTAAGGGTGTGCCTAAGGGTCTAGCCACCAGAATTCGGCGCATCTGTTCATCCCCTGCCTTATATCAAGAACAAAGCGGTCTCCTTAAGTCCCACTTATGCAAGAGAGGCTACAATGCCCGCACCGTACAAACTGCTATTGATGAGATGGCGGGACATGACAGGCAAAACCTATTACGCTACAAGGAAAAAGACAATAGCGGCAGGGTCCCTCTGGTAACCACATACCATCCCGTCCTTAAGAACCTCAGCGGTATCCTTCAAAAGAATCTGCCAATTCTCCACTCAAATAAACGAATGGCAGAGGTCTTTAAGGAGCCCCCATTGGCTGCATACAGACGCCCGAGGAACCTGAAGGACATGGTAGTAAGAACCAGATTGGACAATCCATTACCTAACGGGGGCTTTAAAACTTGCTCTGACAGAAGATGTCTTCTCTGTAAGTACAGCTCTGACACAGACAGTTTTAACAGCCCCGTTACAGGCCGCAGCTACAAAATACTAGGGAATTTGTCCTGTCAAACTGACAACTGCATTTATCTCATCAGTTGCAAAGTTTGCTCCAAACAGTATGTTGGTGAAACAGGAGATCTCCGCAGGAGAATCAATAATCACCGTTCTACCATTAGGACCAAAAAACTCAATGAACCCGTTGGGGAACATTTTAACCTTGAAGGTCACAAATGGGAGGACATAACAGTAGTGGTTATTGACCATAATCCAAGATGGACAGACGCGCAGAGAAAAGGCAAGGAAAAGTTCTGGATGCACAGGCTGAAGTCATTCCGCCCTAATGGTATTAACAAACTTAATGACTTCACCAGGATGAACGTGAACTAGACCCAATCCTGGATTGTAACAAACAAGTTCATTCTCTCTATGTAGTGTTAACTTTACCGTCAATTCGTATTAGTAATCCTGGAACAACCTACCCAAATATTTACAGCTCACATTTCTGTTTATTTCTTTTTTCCGATTTCCAAATTTAATAATATATCCAAATTCATATTTCTAAATTGTCCTTCCATATTATCTTTCTTTAATTTCTTTTTATTATGTAGAGTTACGCTATTTTGAGAGAATAAGACAATGTACGATTTACTGTTGGCCGTAATTAATTAGCGATAATTAATTCGTTCAATTATGTAAATCACACTTCACCAGACTACACCCGATAGACCGGACTCAATTCATAGCGCTCCGGATTTCTTTGTTCACAACTGTTTATAAACTCAAAATTAAACATGTAACATTGTAAATATTTAGTGTTCGGTAGTTTAGTAGTAGTGCTAGTTGTTTTTGCTTCTCTATTTCCTTTGTTTTTATGACTTCTTAACTTTTTTCTTTGTCCTGAGGAAGGGACAGGTTGTCCCGAAAATTTGACAATTATTATTGTTCGTGTCGTTGGTCATTTTTAGTGCTTTATATATATATATATATATATATATATATATATATATATATATATATATATATATATATATATATATATATATATATATATATATATATATATATAAAATTTCCGAGCTAGAAATAATTAAGGGCAACTCTACCTCAAACAATATAAATCCTGAACAGGTAAAAAATAAAATTCTTTATGTCTTTTATTCTATGCTGATCTTTTTCTTGAATGAATTTATCATTTAACTCGTAGACAAAAACGGTATTTAAAACTAGAGCTGGATAGGTACATTATTACCAATTCACATAGACTATGAAATTGAGGAAAACTTCATGTTTTCGATTCATTATTTTATTTTAATTAGTTCAATTCCTTGAATTATAATCTTACTCGTACACAATAACTGACATTGTACTAATTTTAAAAATAAATAAATAAATAATAATAAAAACCATGCAATATTGTTTTGAAAATGAAACTGGATTAAGATCATTTCTACCTATTGGCATATATTGTTTGTTTTTTTTAAAGCACCATTGTAATAATTCAGGTTTTATGTTGGCCTCAGTGAGGTTATATAATAAATATTCTTAAGAGGTCAACAGTAAAAAAAAATTAAAAATAGCATACCATGTTCAATGAACACTGCATTTATTAATACAAAAGTAGAACGCAAGTACTCTTCGTATATTTAAAATGCTTGACAAATGTTTTGAAATACACATTTCCCTTTTGTGATTTATTCTGCAGCGGTTAAATACCTTCATAACAGAAGATTAAAACGCTATTATGCTTTAACTCACAGGGTCAGGTGTAACTTTAACAAAGGAAATTGCAACACAATGTAAAGTAATACACAATAGTAATACACAGTAATACCATTGAAAGTTTTTCACAGGATGTCACTTGCATGTCTAGGACTTGTGTATATCGATTTGATCGTTAGTTTCAATCAGGACTTATCTTTTTAATAACAGGATATTCTAAGTGGATATGTATTATCAGATATTTTTTTAAAGTGATTGGAATTTAGCGAGAGTGTTTAATAAGCTAGAAATTTAAGGAGCGGAAATTGAAACTGTTAACATTGAAGACTGTCTGGAATCATACATTTGACTCACAGCTGAGAGAAATTAAAAAAGGAACTGAATCAAATTATAAGGCGACAAACTAAAAAGTTTAATAAACACGGTGACAAAATGGTAGGCACGTAGCAGGATGACCTGTATTTTATAACTGTTGACGGTGCTTTCAACCGAGCTTTTTAAGGATGTCGCGGAAAGGAAGAAGATCCAGTGACCATTTTTAGTGAGAATCTTGTTTTAAGGGAAAGATCTTGTAATTGATTTAGAACACTTTTTCTTAGCTTTTTTCCCATAACAATGAAACTCTGCTGTACTACTCCAAGATTACAAACAATAATAAATGAATAAATAAATGAAACAAAATAAAAATAGAGTATCGAAAAAAGTCTATTACATTTTTTTTTCATTATTTTACTGAAATCAATTTCTTGTTATTATAATGAAATCATAAAAGCAATGCATTTTTTTAATTTTTGTATTTTTTGAAAATGAATTATTACAACATATTTCTTTCCTGAAGACTGAGACTTCTTGGAATTTTCCTTATCTGTGAAATTGTGGGATTTAAGTGTTATAAAGATGTTTTCTTACATGATTCATTGATTGAAATAAATTAAAACTAATTTTCTGGACATTTTTTAAAAAATAGTTTCTGAATTGACCACTTTTGTTAAAAAAAATTCTGCACTAAAAAAGTTTAAAAATATCACAAATCACAAGACACCTTGCAAATTACTACATCTCTCCTTTAACGATTCATTTTGCTTATTTTATAAATATCAGTATATTCAAAACATAAAATGTTTAATTTTTCTTAGCAAATACTTATTTTTATGTACATTAAATATATCTGTACTCAATTGTCTTTCAGTTATGATAGAAGTCGTCCACTATCGGAGTGCGTTTCACTGAACAGGTACGTTGTACATTTACACAGAACACTGTTTTGTGCTTTATGTAACACTGAACAGGTACACTGTGATTTATGTCATTTATATTTTAAGAAAAATTTCTTCAGGATATCAATGTTTGCGAAATTATTTTTGTGCTTCTCTTTCTCTAAGTCTTCAAATGAAAGAAAATGGTTGAAAGATTGGTTTTACTAAAATAAATATGGTCAAGTGCCATATAAATAAATAATAAAAGTCACATTTAATTATTTTCTAAATATAACTAAATTTGGACAGAAGGTTCAAAATCAACTTACGCATTGTTATTGTTACTTTCATTAAAAATGATATATCTCTGCCATGAGTATGTGGTAATGTTGGCCTCTAGAATACAGACAGAAGCAAAGAAATCACAAATTCTGAAATTTTTGATGAAAAAAATAATAATAAATAGGGCTCTGGATTAGAAAGGTTTTTGAGAATGCATTTTAGAAGACAAGAAAACATATCATTTATTTTATGTCCTTGTTGAATGATAAGTGTTTTTGATCTGTGAATCATTTCTTTATCAAAATTTTTGGGAAACTTTTAGATATTAATGTGCCTGTGTTTTTTATTCGAAAAATGTTAAATGTGCCTTTTTATACAACCATTCCTTGGCAGTCTTTTTTTACATCATAGACAACTGTTTCCTCAATTAAAATTAAACTCGTAAATGTTTATGATCTACAAAATTACTTTGTTAAAAATTGATTCTGATTCCATACACAAGTACTCTGAAGTACATCGAAGAGTCTGTCACATCTGCTTCATACTATGATATTTTACTGATTTATATTTAGACCATGGGCAACTAACAACTAACTATATATCAACTAACAACTAACTATATATCAAATAGGATGACAGCTTTTCCATCGTCAACTTCCCCTATTTATGTTCCGAGAAGTAATATTCCAAAAAACATCTGCATATGATGTTAATGTCTCCCTACTTATTCGATACTCAAGAGCATATGTTCTGAGTATGATAATATTTTTTAAATAGAGGCAGGCTTATGAAAAATAAGTTAATGTTACAGGGTTTTCAACTATCACGTTTAAAGTCTATATTTTGCAAATTCAAAGGTCGTTATAATGACCTTTTTTGGAAAAGTCTTCCTGTTGTTGGGTCGTATTTTGACTAACACATTTCCCATCAGTTGTTAATCTATTATATTATACTTTCATGTAAGTTAGTTGAATCTGATTCGTCGACAAACATTTGTTAAAAAACACTAATACCCGCTGAATGATGGAGCCACGCCCTCAAGCGTAGCAACAGTCAACATTGCTTGACGACGGGTGTTATTCCAAAAAATAGCGACTGCGCAGAATTTATGCGCGCAAGGTTCACTGTTATATGTCATTGTATAAAACATTCAGTATAAAATAATAAATATTGCATGTAGTTGAGTGTAACATTGAAAATTATCACCCCTCGAAAACCATCGTCTACCTCGGCTGCGCCTCGGTTGACATTGGTTTTCTTGGGGTGAAAATTTTTAATGTTACACTCAACTACATGCAATATTTATATAATTTTAATAGCATTTTTAATACAGATTTCCAGTTTACTTGATCAATACAGAGGTCCTTCGGGTTTTTTTTCCCCCCTGTTCACGATTCTTATTCTTTACCAAATTTATGAGCTTGATCACTGTTTGAAACATCTTCATTTTGTTAGTATGTTCACTTAGTTAATTGATTTTTTTTTCTTTTGTAATATCACAAGGTCATTGATCAGTCGAAATGATCCAAGGTCACCCGATGAGTTGATGTTTTTAACTGCACAAATGGAATCGGAGCGAAAACTCCGCAAGGATACGGAGGAAAGGTAAAGAAATAAAATTCTTCATAAAATTGTTAACAACCGAGGTAAGTTCATCGTAAAATTGTTAACAGCCGAGAAATTGTTAACAGCCGAGGTAAGTTGCTAACAGCCGAGGTAAGTTCATCAGCATGTATCTAAAATTATAAAGCATATCAAAATGCATGCAGTAGCACGTGTTAACTGTACATGTAACATTTCCAGCTAAATATTGTAAAATATGTTTATTATGTGCAATGAACAATTATATGCTTAAAGTTTATTCGATCAACGATTGCTAAGCGTAACGACTTTTAACATATGTTTCAAACAAACATTATTTTGTAATATATTAGAAACTTATTTAGAAAGTTCAATATGTTCAATTCTCAAGAGGAAAACATTAATCAAGTGAAAATAGATATGAATATGACATATATGCAACATATTTTTAGTTTTAGTTGTATGATTACCAAATGTTCAATACATATACGTTTGCTATATATTTTAGTATAAATGTATTATTTTTTTTCAACATACACTTATTTGAATGCATGTATGATGAATATATGATATATAATTTATGTATGGTAAGATATATTTGTAACACATGTTGAAAATAGATTACGTTTAATTTATGAAACATTTTGCAAAGTATACAAGTCTCCATCAAAAGCATTACTATCTTATTAGTAAACCGAAATCATGTAGACATAATACTGTATAGGTTATAAACTCAGAAATTAACATGACATATCCCCAAAATTTGGTGACTCCGCCCTTCTTTTAGAAGTTCAAAGATGGAAAAAATCATTACTATTAATAAGCACAATACAAACTGTTATACATTGAATTGTCTACGGATTTTTTGTTTTGTTTTCCTGATCATGACAAGAGGCATACGGCGGGTGTGACCGGTCGACAGGGGATGCTTACTCCTCCATGACACCTGATCCCACCTCTGATGTTTTTAGAAGTCCGTGTTTGCTGTTTCAGTAGACCTTTGAGCCTGATTACTGTTCGTTACCTTCCTATTTCACGAGCATTTCCTCATTCGTTGAAAAATGTCAATTTCAGATGCAGACAGTTAATGTTAAAGATTGAGCACATGCAAGCAATACTTAATCTCCGAAACGAGGCTCTCGAGAAAGAGAAGGCTGCGCGTGAAGAGGCGGAGCATATGTGTCAATCATTACAGACCACCATTGATAAACTCGAGCAATATCTCAAGACGAGAAACACCACGGAGGATCAGCAAATTATATCACATTCGTAAGTACAGTGATCAGTGGCGGATCTATAAATTTTGAAAAGGAATCGCCCGTAAGCATCATAAAGGTCATTTACATGTATGTACATGTTCTCAGCAAATTGACCTGACGGGGCGGGGCTATTGAATGATAGAGATTTGAAGCACATTAAAAACCTACAGCTGGGCAGTAATGTGCACAAAAAAGGCTATAAGTTATTCTTCTTTTAACATATAAAACATAGAAAACGAACAAAGAATTTACAAAAATGCTGCATAACAGAGAAATAAAAAAGTATTGTTGTTTATAACTTTAAAAGTTTATTCTCATTAAAACTTTATAATTGCATTATTTATCAAGAATTGACTGGAAAAAAAAAAAAAAAAAAAAAAAAAAAAAAAAATTAAGAAAATTCAATTAAGGTCTTACGCAAAGTACCATACAATGTACTTGGCCCATTGAAAATTTTTCAAATGATACTCCCTTTCGAGGTTCTTAGGGAAAAAAACAGCACTCATTACCAGGGGTATTGACTAAATATGAAAAACTGTGTTTTTGAAAGAAAATTATCCCAAAATTACCAAATATTTAATTTTGGCTAGTAATTAATATTTCCTCAAAATTTGCTCTAGAAGAGGTGTATGCCAGGGACATTAATGACGGTAGAAACGTGGGATAATTTATGCATAACGGGCCTATTATGCAAATTATCACACATTTCCAACTATCGTTATTGTCCTAGAATACCCAACAAACTAGACGAACTGATCTGACAGAGCCAATTTTTAAATTAATATTTATTTTAATGCAGAAATGTTAACAACATCTCCATATCACAAATCACTAGACTACAGGGAGAACTTCAGATACGGGATGAGCAAGATGAGAAATTTCAAAAGAAAGCTCAGATTAAAGAGACTATAAAACCAAGGTAAAGACTCATGGTGAATTTATTCAAAGGAAACCTCAATTAATTCAAAACTAAGTCTCCTTCATAAAACTTTCACTGATCTTATGAAATTCACTTTTACTTAAAGGACAGTTCCTGTAGCAGCTTTTGTCCATACTAAAGATGAACCAAACCCAACGTGCAAGTCACCCAAATTCAGAGACTTCCAGGATAATGAAATAGAGTTTTAACACTTGTCAAGGTTAAAGATTAACAGCACGATCTGTGATAATATATACTCAATGCAAGCATGACATTATTAATAAATACTGCAAACATACATAAATAAGAGAACTCAAAGTTCAGCACAATCTTCCAACTGA
Source organism: Saccostrea echinata (assembly GCF_033153115.1). NCBI lineage: Eukaryota > Metazoa > Mollusca > Bivalvia > Ostreida > Ostreidae > Saccostrea > Saccostrea echinata. Next base: position 5,627,550 of record NW_026889766.1, read on the forward strand.
ATAGTGCAATCATAAATTAGACCACTTGATCGTTGCAAAACATGTACTACAGTTGAACTTCGGTATCTCGAACATGATATCTCAAATACGATGGATATGTCAAAGTGATTTGGAAGTTCCAACCGCTTATTTTTTAAATATTTTACCTTGGATATCTCAAATCCTCGGATATCTTAAATTTTTTTCTCGGTCCCATTGACTTCGAGATAATGAGGTTAGACTGTGGTTTGAATCATGTATTAGCATGTATATGTATTAGCAGATAAACATGAAGCAGTGCAAAAGGTGCTAAAATATGATTGCTGCTAAGATAAGTAAGTTTACAGTATTCTGTGAAGAAGACAATCACACAAGTCTGACATTATAATACTGTTTCATAAAAGAAAAAAAAAAAGAACTGTTCAAAATTTTTAATTTTTTTTTCAAGATTTCATGACATTAATATATACATGTACATTTTATCCTTTAAATTTTTCTTTGTTAACATCAGAAACATTATTCTTGCTTTATACTTACCATCAAAATTATAAAATATTTAACTTAAAGTCACATACAATTTTCATAACTAAACATTGTATTTTTTTTAAATTTCATCAGGATTTCTAATTATATATCTGCTGCCTTTTTAACTTGCAAGAACTTGCAAATGCATGCCTGTTATATAAGTAAAATAAATAAAATTCCATTTTTTTAATAATTAAACTTAAGGAATTAATTTTCAATTTGTTCTGACATGGAAATTTCAACAACATACAACTAAACAATACAGTCACAATGGGATGAAAACAAAGTAAAACATACAAATATGGCATTTTATCAAGTCTCTCTCTCCCCTCTCTTTCTCTCTCTCTCTCTCTAACATACATGTACATTTGTATATTCCTTTGGTTCTTTCCTTTCCAATTCTCAGTTTCAACAGAACAATGTATACCACACTTAGGTTCCATTTGCTGTAGCCACTTTTGTCCATAAAATGTCAGCTGCAATTCTGTAATTGCCACACAAATTTCTTGCAGTAGGGACATCCTGTGAATAGATGAAATAACAGAAGTATTGATTCATTGCAATTATTTTATAAACAAAATGAGACATGTTCTTACTCACTTTTAACTTGTTTATTGCACAATGCAAACAACTTATTTAGTGATAAGTCAATAAAAAATATTGTAATGATGCAGGCATTCTTTGTGTTTGATATCACAATACATGTATAGCCCATTTCACCACCTTTGCATGAAAAATAAAAAGTAAAATAAGCAATTTTTACTGATTTTTGGGGCCTAGAAAACATCTGCTTGAGCATAGACAGCATGAAACTTGTCATTATGTTCATAAATATGAACATCTTTTACTCAATGCATGCCCTCAAAATCTTCTAACCAGAAAGCTAACGGAAAAATCCTATTTTGCATTATTTTGAACCAGTTTATGAACAGTTGTTGTAAATGTAAAGTCACAGTCAAATGACTACATGTATTCTGTTCAAAAGAATCTTATTTTCCATTCAGCATTGACATGAATACTGTGGAATCATCATTGTTTGTGGGGGACCAAAGTTTGTTTATTTTTTGGTCACCCTATAGTGTCTCCATGAAAATTTTCATTGCACATTACTAAACCCCACAAATTCAAATGATTCCACAGTAAGCTTCTTATCAACAAAAAAATTAAATAAATAAATAATTAAAAATCTGCCATTATCTCAAAATTTATGGGCCAGAATCAATTCTAATTTGAGCTAATTCTTTAAACACAGCACAATTTACCGTTCTTGCTCAGAGCAGTAAATATTTACATGTACTTTGTTAAATGCATGACACTATAACATCTAGTATGAAATTCTGTAGATCAAAAAACTCTTAAAAATGTAAAATTTCAAATTCTCACATGTAGTTGTTGGTGTTGCCATGGTGATCATTGTGTTTCCATATCGCCATCTTCATCTTCTTCCTCCCCCTCCCGTTTTTCCGGTTTCTCGTAGGCTTTGTCTGACGGTGTCACAACCACCCCCTCCCACACGCTCATCTCTGTCGCTATACCTGTGAGAAGAGATGAAAATCCATTGATAGTGAATCAGATAAACCATAATGTAAAGCCATTCCTCTTATTTAAATCTCCAAACCTTACACCACCATAAACATCTTGCAACCAGTCAAGCTTTCATAATATGTTTGACTGCTGGAATGTTTTATTTTTAATTAAAATAAAATTCTCTGAACAATAAGGGCCTCTTGTTTTTTTTGTTTTTTGTTTTTTTTTGTTTTAGATTTATAACATTTTTTTTTGAGAACCTTATTTTTAGATGTATAGATATATTTTACTTACTAGAGTTTCCCTCCATGCCTAGGATCTGTTTAAATCCTCCATGGGTCAGTACTCGGAGTAATGTCTGAGCTGTGAAGCACACCATATCCTGTAGATAGAAAGATGGCATTATCAACATTATGTATTCTCCACTCATTTCCAATGATTTTAAACATACCATACCAAGGGTAAGACAAAATAAATGGGAGAAGGAGGGTAAAAGAAGGGGTGGAGGGGGAGAAATCAAGGAAAAAGTGGGGGAGGAGAGGAACAAAAAGGGGAAAAGGGAGAGAGAAAAAATTGTGTCATTCGAAATTTTTGCAATTTAGTCCTCAATATGATTTAAATCAGATCTTTTTTATCCTCCGAAATTCTGATTGTCGCTGTACAGTGACTATCAGTATTTCAGAGCGTATGAAAAGATCTGATTTTAATCAGAATTGTTAAGTCCTTCACATGCTTTTTTAAAGTTGTACTTTTTACTTCCATGCAGCTTGCAAAATTAAAGATATGGTATCTAAAGGGTTATTTTTTGCACTGTCTGAAAGATAAAGTTTTGCAAATTTCAACTATCAGAGAAGTTGCTTCTGAAATATACTGTAAATTAATTAGCATAACACTATACTATTTTTCAGAATATAATTTTTTTAACCTGCTTCTAAGATCACTAAGATGGCATTTGTGAAATGAATAAAATGTGTAGCTTAAAAAAGTTGCTTCCCTTTACAGTGTTCATATAACCAAGATGCAACCAATTCAATAGTAAAAATAAAATGCTTTTATAATCACACAGCAATACACATGCATGTATACAAAGAGTTTTTATATAAACAACAACTTTCAATTTATATGGAGAAAACTTTCCTTATTACTTTTACCGACTGCCATATACCTTATGAATTACCAGGAAATGTTGTAAATAAAGGCACTTCTGACCTTGTTTGTGGATGTCACTTCCCCTCACTTATTAATAATTGATTGCATGTAAATACCGCGCTCAGCCTGATCAGTATATTACACAACTTCCTGTACGTACCTGCTGTTCAAGGGTCATCACGGTGTGGACTCGTACCGTTCCTTGTTCACAAGGATCCGTGATCCCGACTGATCCCGGGAGGAAAAATCCCGCTGCCAACAACTGTAGACATCTCCTGTAGTCAAACGACTTATCAATGTACATGTATTACATGGTACAATTCTTACATATGTATGTACTTCCTGATGGTACAATATCTAAACAAAAAATTCTTTTAGTGTAGAGAGGGTCCTTAACTCTCAAGGTGCAGAAGAATTTTTTAAACCTATACTGATCAGCTCCAAGGCCAAATAAAAAAATATCTGTGGTTCCAGTTACCCGACCTTCCCTATTTTATACCCCCGACCCTAAACTTTTTTTTGGCAATTTTCATATTTTTTCCGGAATTTCCCCAGATGTCCATCAATGGCCCCAGTTTAAGTTTTAGTTTCAGCAATGACGGCCTCCTTGCAAAACATAGTGCAAGTGTTTAATAGTGTTAAATCCAAAGCAAGCTAGCATGTAGGTGTCCCCTACCAATATTGACTAGTATATCATCACACCACATCTATATGCCATTTGCAAAGCAGTGATAGGTATTATTTAGAAAAAAATAAGAAAATCATTTTGTTAAAAAAAAAAAAAAAAAAAAAAAAAAAAAATCCCTACCTACCTACCCTAATTTTTTTTGGAAGTGTAACCAGAACCACACATATTTTTTTGTTTGGCCTTATGTACTTTTTTGCTCATGGATCATATACAACTTTCAAAACAAATAATTAACTCTGGAGATGCACACAATTTAAAACATTTAAATGAGGCTGGCTGTAAACAATTGTTGCATACTAACAGATAGTTTTCCATAGACCTAATTTAAGCAAGAGTTATCTCACATTGGCTGCCTTAAGTCAACATGCCCAGATTCCTTCATTATTCAACCAAATAAAGTTGTTGTACTGAGCAATAAGGTGTAGATAACACAGTTTTTTTCATGAACATAAGTTTGTTATAAAACCCTTTCATTCCTAATTTCAATATTGTACAGATTTTTTCCCCTATATTTCTGTCATACAAGTTTAAAATTGATTGCTCAAAGAGGAAAATTGACCAGTTTGACCTCCAAGATGACAGCCAAGGGGAATAACTCGGAGGGAAAATATATCATAGGAAAACCACCTACTGCCTTCAATTAAACTTACTAGGGGCTATTCCAGGATATAAAGTACGGGAGGGTTGGTACTTTTTATATTTTTTTCACGGGTAGTGGGGACTGGAGCAAATATGGGGTCGTTGTCCTCATCTGATAAATTTTATGATGGCTGGTTATATATCACTGCAGAGTATTTCTGTTGTTTTTTTTAATATTTGTGTAAATTAGTATTTATCAATCTGAATCAAAAGCAGGCTCTAAACAATTGTCAAAATAGTGTTTACATTGAAAGTGAAACTTGTTTCCAACAAACTGGAAAAAGGGCAGAAAACTGTTGATGACTGTGGTCACTGCAGCAGGGGCAGAAGAAGACTACTTGTGCTTTTAAATTTGCGTTTGATTTTCCTTTCCCAAATTTAATGAAACATGATTTGGTAATTTAAATAATATTTAAACAGTCAGAAGATCATTTGATTTAAACAGAAAATATGGGAAAAAAAATGACTAATGATGAAAACTTCATTCAGAGCATGGGCACTGAATTTAAAAGTCAAAATATTGTACATTGCAATAAGTATGGATAAAAGTATTAAGGTGACATATGGATTGAAAAAAAAAAAAAAAACCAAAGTATCACATGGCATTTACACTCAAGTTCTTAACCTGTTAACCTGTCATGTAAAGTAGTGTGTACCATGGTCTTAAGTCATTTCTTGAGATTTACTTCAACATACATGTATTTTTGGTAATTTGATCAAAGTTTTCAAGCAATAGATTTTTTGCCAATATGTGATAATGCCCTAAACAACTTTAGAATGCCCCCCCCCCCCCAGTTTTTCCTGGAATAGCCCTAATTTTATTTCAAATATCACATTTAAAATTTAATACAGCTAAAACCGCTTTGTATCCAGTTCATTATTAATTTATCAGCACATCATACATAATCGAAAATCATTAAACTCTTCTTTGTCAGGAGGTAGAAAAAGTACATATGCATATAAAATAGTTACTGTAAAAGCAGAAATATTCGTTGAGGATTAAATTTCATTTATTTCGTTGTTAACAATTATCAACGAAATTAAATTCCACACAAAATTTTATGACTATATGTTGAATAGGGTTACTTTCAAAACAATGAAATTAAATGCCTATGAAACCCTTTTAGGCTACACATCAATGAAATTTTATCCCTACAAAAATTTCTGCTGCTACAGTATCTTATTAAGGGAGAATGAATCCACTTACTTGAAGGCTACATTGATAGGTAGGGGCTGTCTTGTGGGGTTATTCATGATTGCATAATGAGACTGAATAAGAAAATAAATCCATTCTTAGTATTGTAAATGATAATTGATGTGTACATTAAAAAGTTTCACAAATGAATCCACAGCATTAATGCTGTTGGCAAAGAATATTGATCATTTTTCCAATAATTAAAAATATATGTAAAAGACTTGCAAAATATTATGCAATTTAAAAGCAATATATATAATACTAGTCTGTGAAAGTATCAAGTATGAACAAAATTGTGGGGTTGGGGTGGACTTTATGAAGCAATTCAAACACCTTACCAGCAAATCAATGATCCATGATGTTAGGGGTTCAAATCCTTTAAATCTGTTCTTCAGATCTCTCATTAATCTTATCAGCACTTTGATACTACAATAGAAAAAAATCATATCAATGAAAATGTGAGCTGGAAGTACATGTATACCCTGACAAATAAAATTGTTTTCTTTCCTAAATTCCTTAAAGGTACATGTGCATTTATATTACATCTTCTAGACAAATATATATTTTCAATGAAATTTCAGTTTCCCATGCAATTTTTTATCCAATACACATACAGATGATATAACTTGTCAAATTTAAACTAAAGTTAAACACCCTTATAGGGAACATGCTTTTGAAAAATTGGCAATTACAGATTACAGCAGTGATTTCATTCTCCCTGGCTTTAAAAATATATTGTGAACTAAACGGATATAGTGAATTAGGTTTTTAACAAAGCAAAATCATCTATCCCTGGCACTTGGTTATGTTTTACTGTACATTTTACTCAGTATATACAGTGTGGTATGGATATTCACTTAGTGGACTAAGCCTATTTGAGCCCTTTCCTACAGCAGTAATTTTAAATGATACATCAAAATTATTACGTAAAATAACTACCTTGAATGGAATGCATTTTCTTCAAACCAGCGAGCATGACGGATTCCTGCCAGGTGGCTCTGCATGACCTTCCCATCCACTACAAGGTCAAGATGAAGGTCAAGAAAGACATAAGGCAATTATCATAGATCAATGTTAAAAACGACATTTGGGTCTCCTAATACACTGCATGTATTTGTTAAACAAACTTGTGCAGATAATAGCATTTTTTTCAATAGTTCTTTCTTAAGGACCGTCTATTCACCAATGAAAAAACTTTTTGGACATTGAGAAAATTATTTTGTATGAAGGTGTAAATGTTGAATTTTTTCTATTTCATTTTCAACTTGCCATTTATCCCCATGAAAAATGTTCAAAGGCAACAAAGTATAGATTAACAGAAATCACTGTTGCTTGTTTAAATTGGGAAAATACATGCAAATAGAGTGTTTAATATATGTATCTTGGTCAATTAAAATGTTAAGAATGCTTAAATTGATTACAAATTGAGTTAAAAACTGTAAATTTAAATTTATTTTTGCTCTAAGGGCAGATCACTCTAACTGCATAAAAAAACTCTTTAGTGTGCAGTGTATTAGAAGGACTTAAAGCAATACTTACAGTGTAATTCTGGGTCCAGTTTCTTCAGATTTGGGGGAATAGTTGTGATCAGACATTTCACTGTGGCATCTGATGAACTTATTTCAAATCCTGTGTCATTTGTCAGCATGGTCAACACTGGATAAGAAAAAGATCTGTTCTTTAAAACTTTTTCATCAGAAAAAGCAACAGCCATATCCTTTACGTCCCTTGTATTTTTTTTTTGGTCTATTTTATACAGGAACCTGCAGAACTCCTTATAACTCTATTCTAATTAACACTGATTTCAATTTTAAATATATACTTTCCTAATAAGTAGTCTTATTGTTCATATATATGTATACATGGATTTTTTAATATAATTCTTAGAGAAGAGGCTTTTATTCATAATTAAAAAACTACATTTTTATGTTCATGTTACTGAAAAACAAAATCAGACAGAATACACAGTTTCTCTGCTTATGCAATACACCATATATTGCCGTACCTTCGTCAGGGTCCTGTGTTCGGAGATCCTCCACAATCTTATTCCCCAGCACTGCCACAGCCTCCTCTGTGGAAAATAAAAAAATATAAACATTACATACATTATATATCAAATGTACAAATCACAAGGCATACAACAAACACTTCTTCCAATTTAACATACTGTACAATGTATATACTAAAGATATCTGGCCGTTACAACACTTTTAAGTAGCATTACAACTACCCATATATACATGTATATACAGGGTTCGACATTAACGCTTGTCCGCTTATCCGGTACCAGTGAAAAAAAAATTACGGACAAGTGAATATTGCTGGGCACTTGTCCGATTGGACAAGTGCATTTTAATGTAAAGGAGTCTTTAAATAATTAAAAAAAAAAAACGACTGTTGAAAGTTAATCGGTAGTTTCAAGACGGAAGCTGTACATAAAAACCGGACTTCGATCCCGATAGGGATCGCTATTAATTGAGTTCACATTCGATCGTGATCGAAGTTCACTAATTGCATACTACTGTAAAGGCATGGAACTTACGAACTTAACAAAGTTTGGTTCACTTGTGGACATTTATGTTGTTGTCAGACCAGAAAGACTAGATAAAATTTCGTTTTATGTGTTTGTTGTATTTATCAATACATGTAACATCACGAATCAATCAAGCACATGTTATGTGTAATGGACTTTATTTTAGTTTTCCAGTTGACAGTATTAGATCTTTATTGAAAATTTTTCGGACAAGTGAAGTTGAAGTTCGGACAAGTAAATGTCTTGTTCATTTGTCCGAATGGACAAGTAGGAAAAAAAGTTAATGTCGAGCCCTGATATATATATAAAATACTGATTATTTCAAATTTACTGATACAAGAATTTTTCATTTTAAGTCCTTATTCCCCTAGATCAGATAAATGAATAAGTAAACTTCAACACTTAAAAATCAGAGTAATAATTATAATTTAGAAAGTGTGATTCCTATCTAAAATCTTACAAAATCCCCATACATACTTGTAGGTAGAGTTTTCAGCATGACTACAATGTCAGCCACATTGTTTCCCGCCATCATGGTGCCCTTCTTAAACGACCCCACCTGTCTCACCTCCTCGATTTGCTGTCAAAAGAAAATTAAACCTAATATAGGTCATATAATTCAAGTACCGTTCTCACATTTTATTCACGAGAATTTTATTTTCACATGACCTGAGACTGCCTGCTCGTCAAAATTTATTTCTCGTGCATATTTGTAGTACCAAAGATTATATAGATCAATAACTACATAAAATTATGTCTTACTTATAAATACCAAATGACCATCTCGCGAAAATAAGGTGTTGTAAAAATTTGGTGATCTACAGTACAAGTATATTCACAAAAATTCAAAAAGTTTATGGATCATTTTTTACATTAATGATATGTTGATTTAAGATAAACCACTCTACTGATTATTGATTTTCTCACAATTGTGAATTTGTTACAGAAAAATGTTCACAACTACATGCAATTTAAAAGCATTTAAGGTGAATTTATTATTCCTGAAAACACTGAAAATAAATTTTCGACAGATCAAAACAATTAAAAAAAATTGTAACATTTTCAAGTAGTCTGATGAAACAGAACAGAAATTTACATTAAAAAATTTCAACAGTAAAAATTCATATCTTAATTATAACAAATCTTCCCTCTCTCCCCCTCTTCTCTTCAATATTTTGGAATCCCACTTGCATGTTTTATTGAATATCTAGCTGTATGGAATGTGAATTTTGAAACCAGAATTTTCTTTAATAGTTTTAGAGTAATAAATACATTTATACAAAATAACAAAAATTTTTCTATCGTTCATCACAACAAATATTGCAGATTTCACAAACTGTATAATAGCAGCTTATATTTGCTAGCATAAATACCTTGTAATATAAAAAAAATATCTTTTTTTGTTTCAATTTACATGTAATTCATTTCTTTTTTAATTTGGTACATATCTGCATTCCATTTTGTGTTGAAGCATGCTAAAAAATTTGTGTGCATTTTTTTTTATGGTTCACTTAAATTTCAAAATAAAATGACCAGACATTACTTGTGAAGAAAAACATGCATTCAAAATCAAGAGCTCTTATATTAATGTTGGAATAAAAATGGCCATGTATGTGTATAATAATGGTAGATAAATTTGTGAAATCTGTAACTTTGTATTACTTGGTAGCATACGCATATAACTCAAATAACTTGCTGATTTTAAATAAAATATTATAAACATAAATATATCAAAGAACTTGTATTAAACAATATAAAACAAAGACATTCGAGTTACCACATAAATGTCCTTAGATACATGTATGCCAGACTTGATAAGAATCTGAAGCAACATTTCATGAAAAAAATATATAAATTTTAAATCTAATGCTTAGAAAATCTATGTCCAATAATCATTCCACAACAAACACACAGCAACTAACTTGGTATCTTATATAAAATTGTCAATGGAGAATTCACCCATCTCAGTTTAATCTTTAGTGTATTTGATTAAATCAATTTCGCATTTGAAAAAAAATATATCCCAATTGATACATTAGTCATATATCTTTTCAATTATACAATTAAGTTGATTCCTGCAAATCCACTTCTTACATACTAAGTTTCTATCATTTTTAACTTTTTTACTTTCTTTCATTTGAAGGAAACTTTTACCTATAGTCTATCATCTGAGATTCAAAAATTAATATATATTAACAGTGTCAAACAAGGAAGTTACTTACTGCAGGATCAAATGAGGTGGGGGCCAGCACCAAACTATCCATCACACCTTGTATCTTGGTGACCAGGGCTAAGATCGAGGCCTGCTCTTGGGAAGAGGGTGTCAGGTCATTGTTCCTTTTCAGTAGACACTGGGAATTCAAAAAAGAAACAGATAAATTACAAAATATCTGAATAGATCAACATCAGGAACCCATACACCTTTTGGATGAATACAGATTTACTAGTAGTGGTTATGTGTTGAAGAGGAGTCTTTTTTCAGGGGTGTGCAATTAAAACCAGAAGTCTCTGATGAGACTGTAGCTCTACTGGTCTGTTTGTATAACAAAAGAAAAGTAGCACTTGGATTTGAAACATTGCAACATGCAACAATAAATAGAATTATGTATCTTAATGTAGTCTACTTTTGTGACAAGTTGTATTGAAATCAAATGAAAACTAGGAGTAGTAGCGTTTTGAAAGTATTTCACGGAAATTTCTCTTTTTATTACCGGTAACCATGACAACACCATTCACCCAAATAAAAAAAAAAAAACAGAAATACATATTATGTATCGTAGTGTATTCTAACTGTGTGCCAAATTAGATTGAAATCAGACCAAAATTGTAGCAGGAGTAACGTTTTAAAGGAATTTCACAGACATTTCTATTTTAAGTAACCATGGCAACACTGTTCATCGAATTCAAAAAAATGCAATAAATTATGTATCTTAGTATAGTCTTCTTGTATGCCTAATTATATTAGAAGCAGACTAAAACTGTAGCAGGAGTAGTGTTTTAAAGGAATTTCACAGAAATTCCTATTTTTAGTAATCATGGCAACACCGTCCATCGAAATCAAAAACTGATGCACTAAATTATGTATCTTAGTGTAGTCTACTTGTGTGCCAAGTTATATTGAAATCAGACCAAAACTGTAGGAGGAGTAGCGTTTTAAAGAAATTTCACAGAAATTTCTATTTTTAGTAACCATGGCAACACCATCCATCGAAATCAAAAACCGATGCACTAAATTATGTATCTTAGTGTAGTCTACTTGTGTGCCAAGTTATATTGAAATCGGACCAAAACTGTAGGAGGAGTAGCGTTTTAAAGGAATTTCACAGAAATTTCTATTTTTAGTAATCATGGCAACACCGTCCATCGAAATCAAAAACCGATGCACTAAATTATGTATCTTAGTGTAGTCTACTTGTGTGCCAAGTTATATTGAAATCGGCCCAAAACTGTAGGAGGAGTAGCGTTTTAAAGAAATTTCACAGAAATTTCTATTTTTAGTAACCATGGCAACACCGTCCATCGAAATCAAAAACCGATGCACTAAATTATGTATCTTAGTGTAGTCTACTTGTGTGCCAAGTTATATTGAAATTGGACCAAAACTGTAGGAGGAGTAGTGTTTTAAAGAAATTTCACAGAAATTTCTATTTTTAGTAACCATGGCAACACCGTCCATCGAAATCAAAAACTGATGCACTAAATTATGTATCTTAGTGTAGTCTACTTGTGTGCCAAGTTATATTGAAATCTGACCAAAACTGTAGGAGGAGTAGCGTTTTAAAGGAATTTCACAGAAATTTCTATTTTTAGTAACCATGGCAACACCGTCCATCGAAATCAAAAACCGATGCATTAAATTATGTATCTTAGTGTAGTCTACTTGTGTGCCAAGTTATATAGAAATCGGACCAAAACTGTAGGAGGAGTAGCGTTTTAAAGGAATTTCACAGAAATTTCTATTTTTAGTAACCATGGCAACACCGTCCATCGAAATCAAAAACCGATGCACTAAATTATGTATCTTAGTGTAGTCTACTTGTGTGCCAAGTTATATTGAAATCGGACCAAAACTGTAGGAGGAGTAGCATTTTAAAGGAATTTCACAGAAATTTCTATTTTTAGTAACCATGACAACACCGTCCATCGAAATCAAAAACCAATGCACTAAATTATGTATCTTAGTGTAGTCTACTTGTGTGCCAAGTTATATTGAAATCGGACCAAAACTGTATGAGGAGTAGCATTTTAAAGGAATTTCACAGAAATTTCTATTTTTAGTAACCATGGCAACACCGTCCATCGAAATCAAAAACCGATGCACTAAATTATGTATCTTAGTGTAGTCTACTTGTGTGCCAAGTTATATTGAAATCGGACCAAAACTGTAGGAGGAGTAGCATTTTAAAGGAATTTCACAGAAATTTCTATTTTTAGTAACCATGACAACACCGTCCATCGAAATCAAAAACCGATGCACTAAATTATGTATCTTAGTGTAGTCTACTTGTGTGCCAAGTTATATTGAAATCGGACCAAAACTGTAGGAGGAGTAGCGTTTTGAAAAATTGTTTACAGACAGACGGACAGACAGACAGACAGACAGACAGACAGACAGACAGACGGACGGACGACGGACACCTTACTATCACATAAGCTCTTCTGGTCTCTGACCAGTAGAGCTAAAAATCAAGTACTAGCCCATGGGCCAGTAGCAGCAATAAAGTAACTAGCCCCAAATAAAAAGTTACTAGCCCAAATGCATGGGGGGGGGGGGGGGGGAGTAATATTGAAAAAAAAAAGATTATTATTGAAAAAGTCAGGGTTTTAAGGTCATTCTTTTTAAAATTAAAGTTTAATTCTCGCTATTAAAATTGGATTATGTATAAATTAATAATTATAATCGAAAATAAAAATGAATTTAAAAAAAATATTTTTTTTCCTTTTTCTAACAATGCATTGCACTAGCTCATCTAAAACGAAGTGATATCATTTTCTTTCAACTTAAATTATTAAATGCACTGGAAATATATTTTATGTAAATCACATACACATGTAACACTTATCTTTCAGTTGACTGGGTGATTGTAAATAATTTATTGAGATATCTGCCTTCATTTACCATAAACACATGAATGGAGGAAATTTGGATTAGAAAAAAAAACGATCGTTTTTGGAAGTAAATAAGTCAGGTAGTACAGTACTGCAAAATGAATAAAATGCAATCCAGAATAAAAAAGGAAAATCCAGGAGTACCTTTTCTAGATTTCAAATTAAAAATACATGTATTATTTAAACATTTATTGCTTTAATTGCTTTAGATGATTATTCTTTATGACAAAATACAGAAAACATGGTAATATAAATACATGTGTAGACAATAGAGTACAATTTCTTTATCATATTATATTTGGATCACTGAATTGTACTGGCCTAAGGATAATTTTTACCCATCTTCATTTTGTGCCCCCCCCCCCAAAAAAAAATCTTTATTATTCCTCTGGAGGAATATTCCTCCATTGTCACAGTCCTGATGTACAAAAAAAACTTGCATGTATCACATCTGAACCAGTAGAAACACTCAATTACAAGATGAAGGAATAATTCTCCATCATTAGGTATAGAAAAAATACATTGGGGAACATTCCTATATTGGTAATGGATAGTGATGGAAAAATACACATAGAGGAACATTACTCTATCTTAATGTTTATTACAATTAATACATACGGGAACATTCCTCTGGAACTGATGTACAAAATAAATTATAGGGGAACATTCTTCTATATGTAAGTATACTGATAAAAAAAATGTTACATAGAGTAACATTCCTCTATCAGTAATGGATACTGAAGTACAAAAATAGAACATAGGGGAACATTCCTCTATATGTAAGGGATACTGATAAACAAAATGTTACATTATATAAATAGTGCACGTTTTTGAGGGTAACAGTTGAAATTGACACCCCAAGGAAAACCATTGTCAACCGACGCGTCAGCGGAGGTTGACAATGGTTTTCCGAGGGGTGTCAATTTCAACTGTTACCCTCAAAAACGTGCACTATTTATTTTATTATACTGAATGTCTTATTGATTTCGGATGTCATAAAAAAATTCGGAGATCGTCGTTAAGTTCACGCTTAGAAAGCTTTCAAACTCCCCGCTTCTATTTTTCTCAATAAGAAAGCTTCGGAAAAGATTTACCAACCTCTTTATTGTTTGTTTGCTACTCAAAAAGTCCTTTATCATCTCAAGTTTGATGTTTCGTCTGTCGTTTGTTGTTTTCAAGTAAGCTACATCGGACGCAAGCTTTTATTGACGTCGTTTATTCGGCTTCTTTCAAACGCACAACCGACGTTTTGAGAATTCTACGGTGAACCGTACGCGCATGATTTGAACGCATGTGATATTTTCGTAATGTTACCCATTGTCAAGTGTGTTGCTAACGCTGAGGGTAACATTACGGATTGTTAAATGCGTCTAAACCAATCAGATTTTAGTATTTAACATGAAAGTATAATAAAGAGGAATATTACTCCATCTTTATGTAATCCTCTTTCGGTAATGGGTACTGATTAACAAAATGTCTACATACTGGAACATTACTCTATTTTCAATAATATTTGGTGCACATAGTATTTGGAGGAATTCCTATTTGAAATAATACATAGGGGGTAATTACTCCATCATTTTATTATATGTGAACAATTAAAATTGGTGTGATGTTCTTTATCCCATAATTTTAATAAATGGAGGAAAATTCCTCCAACATCTTCTGATCCTGATATACAAATGGTCGATATAATTAAGCTAACATGTGTAAAAGTATGTATAATACAGTAAATAAAAACGATAAGTTCATCTTTGAAAACTAATTAATATTGATATATATTTCGACAACCTTATACAAAAAGTTACTACTTACAAAATAGAGTACAATCCTGCATTATTATGTGATGCCATGAAATGAGATAGCAATTTTTGCATGGAGAAATAATCATCCTTAATCAAATATGTACAATTTAAAAAAAATCCTAAGATTGGGGATCAATAGACCTTTAAACACTTAATGCATGGATGAGTTCCCAGTTGAAAATAAAACATAGAGGAACATTACTCCATCATTTTTTCATGTTAACAAATAAAATTTTTGTAATCTATATAATCTTGAGATATTAATACAATGTCATGTAGAAATATTCCTCTATGATCATCATCATTTTTGATAATTATAAACAAAGTTTAATGAAAAAAGAATACCATCTTCTTTCTTTTCCTGTTTATTCCAAATTCACGTAGAAATTTGTTTACAAGTGAAAATAGATCAAAATTCCCATTTTTAGAAAATAAGAAACATTTTATCCATCTTGATGTAGGTATTAATGTTAAGTAAGAATTAATTAATTATAATTTTTTTTACTTATTTCATTCTTATACTCTTAATAGTTTGTAGATGTAAATCAAAAATAACAAAAATGAAAGAAGTTAAATAATAACTACATTCTACCTAACAATACGTAATAAAATATCACTTCTAACCCCTGCTGAATTCTTCATCAAAATTTCGTGCAGATGGAGGTGTGCCACTGAAGCCTTTCTTCACTCTTTCTTAATGCAAAGATTAACTTATGACATTGTTTGATGAATCAATTTCCATTAATCCTCCAATTTATTTCTTTTCCTGTTTTTTCTTCAACTTCTTCTTAGGTTTTGCCTTTGAAAGGACTATCTGAATTTACACAAATGTAACAGAAAGTTATACACAACTTAAAATTAAAATGTATATTGTGCAAAACTTTTTTTTTTACTTTGATTAGTACAGATGAAAAAAGTGAAGAAAATGAACAGAGATCGATAGCTAAAAAACCCCACACAAATAATTGTAATGCATAATACTCTGTGAACATGCAGGGCATAAAACACAGACCCTCTGAAATTCCAGAGGTGGGATCAGATGTCTAGGATGAGAAAGTATCAACTGTCAACCAGTCACAACCGCCGTGAGCCCTATGTATACATGTGTTTATGTATATGCAGATTAATTGACAACATCCCAATAATTAACTTACAATACATATTGAAAATGTTTTTGCACATACCTTATGGTCATCAAGCTCTCTGTCTAGCAGTTCATATAAATGGCTCTCAATGTCCTCATTAAAGCTTTCTTTTTGCTTCTGTTTGTTCACTAATTTTGGTAATAACCAGTCTGCCTCTCTTCTGGCATAATCAACCATCACTTCATTGTCATCTTTTACAAGTTGTAAGTATTGTAAATACTGCTGCCACCATTTGTACTCGCCATCTCTAGACATTTGGTATTGTAGTTTTTCGATGTTTTTCCTTATGGCTGCTGTATCAATTTTATGGAAGTTTGGAGGTATGAGTATTTGTGGTTTGCCAGAAGGGACTGCATGAAGCATAGTTTCTACAGTGGGAGTCCATGGTCGACTGCTGTTGGGCCGGTAGTGCATAACAACTCTCTGGGATATGTCTCTGCTGAACTTAAAATGAAGTGGTTTGGAATGTTTTTTGATCTGATTCAAACATGGTTCCAGCCAGGTTTTGATGTCAAAAAGACCTCTTAATTGCTTAGCTCCATTTAGAAGTGAAAGAAGTTTTGGCATCGTCTCTGCATCAGATTTTCTCAACTTCATTGATAATTGGGAAAAGGAAGCATCAATGTCTTCATGAGTATGCCCTACATGGAGAAATGATAAATGGACCTAAAAGAAAAAAAATCAAGCTATTTATTTATATAAAGTTATTATTATTTTTTATTTTGACACATGTATATGCAACAATGTTTCTGATTAACTATGATTTTTTTTTTCAATTAAAGAAATACATGAAATATAAAAATTAAATTCTATAAAATTGTTAAAAGACTGCAATATACCTACTTCTTTGAATATATCCAAAGTAACAAGTAGCTCACAGAAACCAAGGACAAATTTATTCTTATTTTCTCTGGCACAGTTGTCAGCTTGAATGTAAAACGTGCTCTGTAGAAATCCAGTCTGTAATTATTTTCAAAATTTTCATGTGAATGCTGAACACTGTTTAGTTAATTACTTTAGTTCAATTTCTATGAGTTTGTTTTCTTTTTCAATATAAGGACTTTTCCAAATTTTAAGACAAAAAATTTTAATATTAGATAATTAAATCTTACTTTTAATAAAGCCTTGTATGTGCTTTTCAATATGATATTCATTACTAGATTTGCATCATGCATATATTCATTAATATCCACATACAAATCTAGTGATTCTAGTCCATGATTCAATACTCCTTGAATATGAGTCTTCAAAAAACTGTTTGGGTCAACACCCTATATAAAGAAATAAATTCTTGTATGAAACAGACTGAAAACAATCTGTGTCGTATTCTAAGTACATATTGAAATGTTTGAACTGTATATGTATATACTGAAATACTAGTACAAATCCACAATGCTCGGTAATTACAGATACAATTTTAAAAAGAAACATGCAAACTTTTAGTAAAGCTTTCGCGCCTTAATTTCAAATCTTCGGAAGCTTTTGAAAAATTGAAATGAAAGCGCTAAAGCTTTACTTTACATTTTTGTATATATTTTTTAATTGTATCTATCTATCTATCTATCTCACATGTTGACTCCTTTACAGTTTATACAATTAATGTTGGTCATATGATTTCATTTTAATATCAACAGTTGTGACGTCACAATGGTTTTTGTATGAAAGTGATGACGTCAAATAAATTGAATTCATGTATAAAAAAGTGTAAAACGCGATAATTTTTTGTAAAACAAGAAAGAGGATTGAAGCTCTCATTGCCTGTGGTTGGATGTGTCATATCAGAGTTTTGTGTTTTATATCCCTGAGCCAGGGATATGAAACACACAACTCATTAGATATGGGTCATATCCAATCACAATCTATGGGAGATCCTATAAATATCTATACTATCTTGAATAAAAATAGAAATATGCGTATTGTAAATACCTTCATAAGTCTTCCTGTGAAATGTGGCAAATTAGTTTTACCTGTAAAAAATATCAGTATATTAATGGTCAGAAAATGAAATTTGTATTTTATAATTAAAAAAAAATGATATCAAAACTTGTATGAAACTTACTCTGGTCCATGCCATCAATGATAATACTAAGAAAATGGCTGGGGTTGCCCCTAGCCAATTCCCTTTTCTTGTAGTAGTATCTTCTCTCTTTCCTTTAAGGAACAATAGACATATCTGTTTATTATTTGCTATAACACTAATTGAAAATATGTATCATGTATTTTTTTTCTCTAGACAGTCTATATAAGTATGTATTTATGAACAATTCAAAAGATCCCCACAAAAATTGGTCAATTTGCTATTGCTTACATTTGCCTTTGATTATGAACAGACATCATATCTTTTAGCTTTCCTCTTTTAACAGGATCCCGTGTTTTTTCTAGCTCTCGTTCAATGTGCACACATGTACTACATCTAGAAAATGAATTTGTCTGAAAAGAAAATTATATGCAATTTTTATTTCATAAAAGTGATATTTAATTTTTTAAAGAGTTACTTTTAATATGTAATTATGTGCATTGCAATGTTGTAACAATAGGATTTTGAAATGATACCTGCTTAATCTTCAACTTTGGAAAGTCTGTTTTCCAAATTTCATAAAATGCTGACCGGCTGACAGTGTATGCATATTTGATGGATATTTCTATTTTCTGTATTTTTTCATCAACATATAAATCATAAAGATCACTTTTTCTTGTCTTGAATGGCAGCATCATATCGCCATTATCAGGCATTCTGTCTGCATGAAAATACTCATAATTTTGCAACCAGACAATGGCTCCTTCTCTTGCCATCCCAAATCCTCTGGCATTTCTATAGCAAGCTGCTGATTTTCCTTCTGAAGCTTTTTTGCAATACTTGTAGTAGAAGTTTTTGTTTATTTTGAGCAGCAGTTTGAAGCAAGAAGAACACACATTGTGGCCACCATCGATTGTAAATGTGGCCAATCCCCTTTGATACTTAGATTCTTTTACTTTATCCATAAACCATTCAACTCGTTGGTCAAAACTCTTTGTCCAAAATCTGTATCTCATACTTCTCATCATTTTTTCATCGACATGTTTTAAGCAAGTCTGACGGCAATTATTTTTTTTCTTCATGGCCAACGAAATGTCTTTTAATGCTTTTTTTAAAAGGATGGAACTATTCTTTTTCTTGATTGATTTTAGCTTTTTTGTTCTTACATTTTCCTCAAAACTTGCATTGTAAATGCTTATATCACTGATATTTAGGCTTTTGTCTAGATGACTTCCGTTCATCTCATCCTAAAATGAGAACCAAAGTTGGAACCCCTTAATGTACATATTACATAGTTATATAAAGTGTACATTGATTAAATCATATCATAACATAAAATAAAAGTAATTTTACAAGCACAGTAAAACTGTTTTCATTCAACTAAAGAGAATGTTTGTTTCAATATGTAACATCATCATGTAACTTCATTTAACAGCATAACTTTGCATTAAACACAACTGTAACAATTGTACATGTAATACATGTATATTACATTAAAACACACACTAATTTTATGTCCCACTGAGATGACAGATAGGTGCAAAAGTTTTGTCAGTGTGATTACGGTATAAACATAATACATAATAATTTAAATGTTTTATCAGACAGAGGCATTGTTTTTTTTTTTCAATAAACAATATAATTAACAAAGCTGCAGATTGGGCGCTGTGTCATGACTCTTTTTTCTAATTACTCATTGGAAATGCACAACAAACATTAGAAATTTATACATCATTGAAATCTTTATACCAAGGTTGACATAATTCGTTCTCATCTGGTTATGTTAAATAAACAATATCTGATTTGTATATCATTTGCCATAGAAGAACCTGCATTTTATTAATTTTAATAGCATAAATTTTCTTAAGAAAGCTTTAAAAAATATTTCAACTGTTACCTGAATTTTTGGTGAAACTTGATTCAAGTTTAAATTCCTGTGTGCAGACTTGACTTTTTTTGGTGTTGATGTCAGTTGTAAAAAATGCTCCCTCTCATAATGCAAAATATCCTATAAGTTAAATCAATATATAAGTAGACATATGTAAAATGAAAATCATTGAATAGTATCAAATGCTACCTGTTAAACAATAAAACTTAGTGTTTATAACCTTAAGGTGGAAATTTGTTGAAAATATTGCAGCATTCAAAATAATATATAGCTTTATAATATCAAAATTTATTTACATTCTAACACTTTGCTTTCTTACATTTAATTTAGTTTTTTTAAACTCTACAATTATAAAAAAAATCTTAATAATTGAAGGCTTTAAAACCTCACAGTGAGCCAGTCTTTCTTATAGCAAATATCAACGCCAATAAGTATCATGCAGGATACATGTATTTTAATTTTCTTTAAAACTAGGAATCTGGGACTAATACTTATCCACAGTTTTGCAGTTTTACATTGTATTACCTCATTTTCAAAATCAAAAGGATCTTCTTTTTGTTCACTTTGTATACAGCCTGTACCAGGATTTTCTTTTACATGACACTTGAAACATTCAACTGATCCACTGGCATCACTATCTTCAAAACTCATGCTTTTCAATATGTCAGATAGATTTGACTAAAAGAAAAATATTAATACAAACAATTAAAATTGTGTGACTAAAAGATAAATAATTTTGTAGTGTAAAAAACTTATATGTTTAAATCATCACTACATTAAGAAAGAAATCAAAATTTGTTACAAAAATTCAATATCAAATTTAAATAAAAATAAGACTATACATTTTTAACTGGTTTTCTGCCCAGTGTAAAATACTGCAGATTTGGATGAAAAAATATCAACCAAAAATTTCAGTTCACTTAACATGTAATTGTAGACATTATAAAAAGAATAGTGATTTATATTCGAAGGGACTTTTTAATCAACCAGATTTTGATTGAGAAAAAATAAAAAAGGAGAGAAAATAAACCATTTCTAGTTGAACTTGAATATCTTTAAAAAGTATACATACAAATAATATCAAGCCAGCAATGCATAAGCATCAAAATAATGACTTTTTTTTTAAATTACTTGTCTTTTTTATTGCAAGTGTCATTTAACAATTAATTTCCATTGTTTCTTTTCTAAATACAGTTTTAGTTTAAGATACACTTTTAACTGTAATAGATGATCTTAATTTATGTTGTAAAATAAAGGTTGATACAGTGTAATAGATTTTTCTAATGGTAAAGATTGAAAATTACATTGCGCAACTCACCATTGAAATGTCGAATTTTGTCTCATCCTTTTCATTTTGTTTATCAAGATCAATGAAAATAAAAGGCTCATATTTATGATTTTCATCTTCCAACACTGGTAATTCACTCTCTGCTCTGGACTTGTTGACAGATGTAACAACATCATAGTGGTCACCATTCTTGTGATGCAGATAAATTGCTAAATCTGTGTTTTTATTCATTGGTTTAAATTCTAACCAGTCATATATTTTTCCATGTTTTGAATAAACAAAAATCGTACAATTTAAACACTTTGCAGCAAAATAAAGTTCTATGTCAGTCCCCCATACACGACTTTCCCTCATCCGAGTTCTTTTTAAATAATCATCTGGAGTCTCATCACGTACAATAGGATCTTTGCTATTCGCAATAAATGATGTGATTATGTTCCTGAAATACATGTGAAGGTCTTCATTACCACTGACTGAAAGTGCAAGACTTCTGAACAAACAATTCCCATCTCCTTTGATTTTGAAACAAGTAGATGGCTCTCCTAAATAAGAGTTTGGTTCATAAATCAAATCAGCTCTTTCAATAAAAGAAATTCCAAGTTCATTACAAGTTTCTTCTTGCCAGTCTTTGGAAACAGGGGTAAATTTTCTAGGACTGGCCATTATTGAATAGATCCTAAATGAGTGCAAAAAGAATTTTCAACTGTTTAATAGCCATGCACTGTGGTTTGATAAAATCACACATTATGATTGGTCAAATTTACTCAGCACAGCACTGTGATTGGTTGAATTATATAGTTGTTTCACTTAGAAGCATTAGGTTAAAGATCCTCTGCAGAATAAAGCATACGGCCCTGTAGATTAATTATCGAACTTCAAGATGTCCCAAGATACCAATATACCAGAAGAAGAAATTTTCAAAAGTATAGATGCTGACATAATTCAGAAATCATTGAAAGGTATGTTCTACATAACAAATTGTTCACTTAATTAATACAAAACAAAGTATTTCTGAAATTACTGTGATATATGCTTCTTATTGTAGGGAGTCATGTCAAAGTACACATTGATAACCTTATTTCTCCAGTCAATGATCATTGCATTAGATTGCTGAATGAAAATCATGTGAATGAACTGGTTGAGTCATTTACGAAAAACTTCAAGCCTTATACTACATTGGTTGGACTTGTAAATGAGGATTTTACAACTGATGACCTTGCAACACCAGGAAAAAAACATATAGAGGTTCTTGGTGGAAACCACACAAGAGCGGCATTACAGAAAATTTTAAATTCTGGTGAATGCACTCTTAAAGAACAATATGAGTTTGTTTATATGGATATATACCAAAACTTGACAAAAGA
Organism: Saccostrea echinata; assembly: GCF_033153115.1. Lineage (NCBI taxonomy): Eukaryota > Metazoa > Mollusca > Bivalvia > Ostreida > Ostreidae > Saccostrea > Saccostrea echinata. The sequence goes on from NW_026889766.1 coordinate 5,650,401, forward strand.
TCAGGCTCTGTTTCTTGCATACAAACATAATGAGCTCCATGAACACTCTCAGGAGTTGAGCTTTGCAGAGAAAGTCTGTTTTTTTCATAGACTGTTTCTAAATTGTCAGAGGAATTATGCTGGACAACCCCATAAAACTATATCAACTAAATGGAGATCCGACATTGCAGCAATTATGAACAAATCTGTAAGTACAAAGTTTTTTTTTTCTATTTAAAAAGTATACATATGAAAAAAGTGAAGATAATGAACATTGATCAATCTCAAAGATAAACTTCAAGTACAAACAATATAAATCTGTAAACAGGGTAAAAACACCCCCTGGAAATTCCAGAGGTGGGATCAGGTGCCTATATGAGCATGCTTGATTGTGATTGCAAATTGCAAGAATGAAAAAAAAATGATATTGTCTTTGTTTACCAACCTGTTAATCAATGCATGTCTTACTAATTACCATGTAATATCTGTGTGAGAGGGTGTGTGTATATGTCAGTGATAATACAGTCACGTCCCATTATATGTACGTTTGTGAAGTGAAAACTGAGAATTAAATGGGATGGGGTGGGGAGGGTGGTTCTCTATTAAGTAGCTAATGACCGCTATTGACTAAGATATCTAAATAAAACACTTTTGATTTTTTATGTGCATCAGATGATAGTTCAATTTAGTTTTAAGTCGATATATCCTGGAAAAAGAGGATGTATTTACTTATAAAATATAAAAATTGAAAAAAAGATAAACCGGAGTATAGCTTAATTTTATCAAGAATTTTGCAAAAATAAATAATTTTGCAACTTCAATTATTTTCTTACATATGCGATGGAAACTATTAAGAGACAGGGAATTTTAATAATAAAAAACGGAACAATTCTGAAGAAACACATTAGTTTTTAATAATTTTAAAAGCAGCTTAGAGTTATTGTCAGTTAAATGGACTGAATGAAAGATATCACAACCACATGTGTTAAAATGCACATTATCTTTTAAAACTTTCAAATACAAGTATACATAGTATGATTAAAATGAGAATTAAAAAATTAATCATATAAGAATCCATAAATAATCAAAAAAATTCTTCTTCTTCTTTTTTTTTTTTTTTTTTTTTTTTTTTTTTTTTTTTTTTTTTTTAATAAATTAAGATATATTTTAAGCCTTAATTATCTTAGCTTTGTTCAAGCAAACTTTCTTGCCCCAACTCAAGAATTAATACACTGCTAATTTGTCATTAGTCATTAGTGATTACTTGAACTACAATAGCATAAATTATCTGGTTCACACATGAGGCAAAAAAAGATTTATCAATTGCATATTGGCCAGCCATCGCCAGGATTAGCATAAATTTGGTATAAAGATGATGTTGAAATGTTGCAATGAATTTAAAACAACCAAAATGCTTGCGTAAAATACTTTATAGAACCTGAAAAAAGGATGACACAGATTTGTTTGAGTTCACGAGACAATTGATGTACATTATCACCGTAAAATATTTTTTAAAAAGTTTTGGGCAATATTTAATTGGAATTCCAAACTGATGCTATAATTAAAAACAGGTGATCTCCCAAGGGTCGGGAAGAAATAGAAAACCTAAGAAGAAATAAAATTGTAATGTAGGGCGCTGAAGTCTTACGCTGTTCAAACTGTCAGAAATGTCATATTCCATGAAACAGAATCAAATACAGAGCACCCCCGGTTAGGTCACGCTGTCCAAAGATGAAAGAGAAAATGATCTTTATACACATACGCTAAAGTTACAGTAAAGGGCAATGACCCCCAAAAATTCTATGACTATAATGCCAAACCAATGCTGGAATCAAAAGCAACAGTAGCCAATTCAGTGTGCAAAGGGGCGGAGGGAGGGGGGTGGACTCCCTTAAGTTTGGATATTTAGAGTTATTTAAGTTACGTAGTACATGTAAATGATCTTGGACACCCTAGTAAACATGTATAATTCTTCTAACGCTGGAAGAAATAAGTTAAACTTTATTACAAATTCTCAAGTAATTGAAACTCATGATCTGTAATTGAACATTATTAAATTTACAAGTAATAACTATTATTTCATTAATTTCATGAAAAATTATGTGTAACTCAAGTTACATTTTATTTACTTCGGAATTACATTTTACCCATAGTCTAATCCTTAAAAACTCAAATGTAAAATTCTTGAAAGTAAATCTTGTTTCTCTACACAATTTTTTCATAATTTTATTGGTATATTTTTAAACACTTTTTGAAACAAAACTTAGCAGTAATCACCAGTACAAACACCCAAGTTTAAAGAAAGCAAAACATATGGCAGGTGTTAAAATTCTTATGGCACTTCAATGTCCTCGAAATAATGGTCTAAAAAAAATAAGGCAATGCATCCTATCTCCTGTATACCTGATCATTGCTGAACATATGACATTTGAAACACAAGTTATGATTAGATGCAACAAAAAAAATCTTTATGAGTGATGAATACTATTGATAACTTCATATTCTATTACACAAGTGCATGTAATTTTTTAATAAATTCTAAATTGATGAAATGTACTGTAGATATACATTTTCCCAGTAATTAAATGTAATTTGTTATTAACTACTTTCGGCTTTTTGGCTGAAATTATGTTTAATTTAATTACATCTGTAAATTGTAGTAGTTGAATAATTCGGCCAAATTAATGTAAATTAATTTACAACTTTAGTGTGAAATTGACCCCATCTCTAAAGGAGAAAGTGGCTTGTCAATAAAAATTTGCTCTTCCCCATTTTGGAGGTTTTTCTAATTTGGACAGTTTTTTTTTGTATGTGTTCATTTATTTGTTTATATTTTTTGCATGTCAACAAATTACTGAGTAAGATATTTTGAATGGGTGTACTAAACCCACCCCTCAAATATTCCTGGTTCCAAAGGGGGTCTCACAATGGTATGGTATGCCCAGATGGGAAGAAATGGAAACAAGCTCAATAAAATCAAAATGTAGGGCACTGACATTTTATAACATCTTTCAAACGAGCAATAAAGGTATACAAGGAGACAAAATCCAGACACAGAGCACACCAAAGTGAGGTTAGGCTGTCCACAGTAAAAAGGACAATGATCTTTATACACATATTTTGGGCTGAAGAATCTTAAGATGTGCAGGATAGGACAATGACTCAGAAATTCCTCTTTAACTGGAATCCCAAATTATAATCAGGTGACCTCGTGAGGGTCTGGAAGAAATGGAAATTAAACCAGCAAAAATACAAATAAAAAATGTAGGGCACTAGGATTTTACGTTATTCAAACGTGCAATAAAGATATGCAATAAAGATATGCAAGGAAACAGAAACCAGATACAGAGCACACCAAAATGAGGTTAGGCTGCCCACAGATAGAAAGGACATTGATCTTAAAAACCGTGTTGTTGAGGAATCTGAAGAACCAGCATAAGTTAAAGTAAACAAAATTAGCAGGATTGCAGTGCAATTGCAATAAATGCTAATTGAAAAAAATGTGATAGAGAGGCAAATGCTAGAATCTTTTAACTCTTTTTGTTAACCACTCATATACCGTATAAATGGTATATTTGCGGTTGGCCATATTTTGCGGATAGGACAAAATATATTTTTAAAATATTATTAAGATGTATTTTTTGTAAACATCATCATTTATTCCTACATGTAATTGCTATAAGTGGTACGTACGACAGGGCCGTAGTATTTCACCTGATCTAAATTTAGAACTGATAATTTCCTAGTGAAAAAAATATGCTTACTAGGGTATGAAACATTTATTATTGGAACATATTCACAACCCCCCCCCCCCCCCCAAAAAAAAAAAAACAAAAAAAAAACAGAAAGATAGAAGAACAGCATAGCATCTTTTCAGATCTGATTCACCCTGAACATGATTAAGTCAGTATTAAAATACCTTAACATTGTAGTGTTGTACCAAATTTAATGGTGGCCCGCGTGGTGCAGTGATTAGAGTGTTTGCTCTTAAGTCACGAAGTAAGGAGTTGATCCTTACGTTGTGGATTCAAATCCCACTGTGAGACGCGGAGAATGAGACCATATAAAGCGAGGTCCATTGTCACTAAAAAATAGGTGCTGAAAAAAAGATCCCTCACTGGACAATGGCCCTGAGTGCGAAGTAGGTCTAAATTTGCAGCCCTACACCAGCGACTGATTGAGTAAAAAAATCTTGAGGGATGTTAAACAAACAAACAAAAAAATGAACTAAAATTAACATTTTATAGTCAGTTCCTTTAAATGTAGTTTTTGCAGCATAATGCAAGCATTATTGTTGCCACAGAAGTTAAAGATATAGAAATTTATTTGCTACAAATCAGAGTCCAAATTACAAAAATTTCCAACCACAGAAAATACCTGTTATACAGTTTTTCAAATAAGATATCAATAATATATATTTCAATTTCGATGATAATGTCTTCTTTATAAATAATTCCAAAACATTTGTAATTTCTCAAATTATATATATATATATATATATATATATATATATATATATATATATATATATATATATATATATATATATATATATAATTATATATATATATATATATATATATATATATATATATATATATATATACTCTTATGATGAATGTCTGATATCAGAGGTCTGATATTCTTTTTGGTATGGTGGGATGGTGGGTAAGTGTAAAACACTAAACAAGAAACTATAAACAACAGAATGATAATCCACTGTCCTTAAAATGTCAACAAAGGAGGATAGTTTGTGCTGTTGCTTTAAATTGTGTTAGAAAACAGATGCTGAGTGCAACGGAAACAAGATTTAACCCCCCCCCCTTTATTATCCCACCAAATGCACAGAGGAATCAATGAGTTCTTGACAGATTAATTAGATATCGGACAGTTGAATAGCAAACAACTGACTTATAATTATAAATGACAGATATGACCTCAAATCAAACTCAATTTGTTATATAATAGAAAATAAACATAAAATTAAAATAAAAAATATATACATTTTTCCTTGTTAATAATGTTTTATGATCAGTTGTATATAATGTTTTAATATATTGTGTGCCAAAATATTTCCCAGCATCAAATGTTTCATCTCTTTTTAACAAATGTGTGGATTGAATAACAAGACAATGAACACATTCCTCTTTTAAAGACATTTTCAGCTGACCATGCATATTTATTAACAATTTCTGAAATCTTTTTTTGTCAGATCATCACAAAAGTTATCATCAACAAAAAATCCTGTGTAAGATAGCAGTGAGGGTCATAAATCTGACCGTTTCTAGCACAGACTGCCCCTTTCTTCGAATTTTAAGGTCATCAGTTATTTTTTGCATTTTGAATTTAATTACGCATTGCATTTCTTTTTTCTGGTTTTGTAGTGCACACTTGCTGTGTTTAATAAAACAAGATATAAACAAGATATAATAATTTTAAGAAAAGTAAATGTGAGGAATAATTTGGTGTATCTGTTAATCTGACATCTGGGTTTATTAATAAAAAGGCAGTTAACCTGACATAGCCTTTACCAGCTATAAATCTCTGTAATTTCCAAGTGGTGTAACATAATATGCACATCTGCTCAGTGTAAATAACTGACTCTGGAGCTTCCACTTTGTAAGTTAGGGGGTCAGGGGTGTCAATTATTACACATAGCCTTTTTATCATTTCAAATTCTTTATCAAGAACAGATTTTGAGATTCATGGCCCAGCTGAGTCAAACTTTCAGAAAATATTTGCACAAAACAAATATAACAGAGTGTGCCTTGTAATGGAAAAGAATAACTTTGGATTTTTAAGAACACTAAATTAATGATTATTCACCACTTCATGATTATAATGATTGCATTACTGCCCAACTCAAAACTCTGGGGGATCTTCATTAGTTTGCCAACTTATTTTTCCATTTTTTTTTTGTACCGGGGTATTTTATTATGTTTGTAATAATAAATAAATAAAGCATTTGTTGAGCGCCCTATTTAATAAAAATTACTCTAAGGCACTTAACAATAAGATTATAGTAAAATAAATGTACAAGATAGTAATTAAAGTTTTAAAAGGAATAAGAAAATGAAAAATGCATCAAAATGGAGAAACAGACAAGAAAAAGAAGAGTTAAATAAAAATAGGGAAATCTGCGCAGTTATTTGCATGAGACATTTTTTAAAATAATATATAAAAATTATAGGGGTTTACTTCACTTTCTGAAATTTTGTATATTGTTTCGAATTATTTCAAACACATAAATAGAATTTGCTAAATTTGACTAACTTTTTTTTTTAAAAAAGATACCAGTTATTGAAAGGGTTGAGTTGTTAAAGTAAGAACAACATTTTCTTTAGACAAATTTCTATTTCTACCTTAAACACACAAACTGCTATTTTAATTAATAATAAGCTTAAAAAGATCACTGTTATACATTGATTTGTTTTAAATGTACATCTACACAAGTTATTTATAGTATCACATAAATCACAAATCTTTATTTTTACAACACATTTATTCAATAAAATGTTCTTTTACAGAAAATGTATACAGTAAACCAACATTGTGTTTATTTCTTACTTATCCATAGCAGAAATGTTATATCGATGGGTTTTTAGGGTAACAAAAGAATATTTAAAACTTTGAAAAATTTTCTCTTTACAAATGAAACTATTTCCACCCAATTTAAGAATAATTTCGGCCAGGGATTTTTTTTCATCAGGATGATACAACACATAAAACATATATGTTAACATAATAAACATGTTTATTGTATAAGCAGAAAGAGTTTATTTGTTGCAATTAAAGTAATAAAATCTAAATAATACAATTTTTCATTTGTGTTAATATCCCAAGTTTTATTGAAAAATGTCTGTAATTATCTCAATTATGAAGACTTTTCAAACTTGTAGTAGGCATTTAAGATATGTCCACTATTTGTATTCAATATGCACTGGTTTGACTGTAATTTTTCTCTCTCTCATTTCAGAAAACAGATCTCAAAAACTCTTATAAAGTCCATCTTAACTTAGCAGCCAGCGAAAATGACATTTGGGAACTCATTAAAGATGTCTTCAACGCTTTTGAAAATGGTTGCATTAAAGGCCAAAAAAGAGCTGAGCAGTGTTCTCAGTATTGTTTTTGGCATTTTTCTAAAGTCAAAAACAATGAATTGAAAATCTCCTTGCTTACCAGATTTAAAAATGGAGAAATGATGCCGGAGGAATTTCGAAGTGCTTGTCAGAGGTAATTGCCTCACCTGTAATTTTTTTTATTTAATACAGGCATAAGGGACATATTGACAATATTGTTAAACTTGAATTCAATTTTACAGATGTGAAAGAGAGAATGATCAGAGCAAACCAAGTAAACATGAACCCCTCACTAACCGGTAAGAATACTTGCATAATCCATTTTCAAGGCTCAATACCTATAGAAGGGAAATGCAAATGCTTCAGATTTCTTTGATGAACAAACTGAAATTTTTATGCTATATTTTGCATTTTCGTATGGTGCAGAAGGCAAATGCTACCTAAAAAAAGAAAAGCTGCTGATGTCGTGACAGAAAACCAGGACGAATGCACACAGTAAATTTTCGTTTTTATTTATAATACTTCATTTTGTATACAATGATATATGAAGGACTTTTCTTTTTTTTTTAAATTATTTTTTTAAAGCTAAATGATCAAAGTCAATCTTTAAAAATCATGTATAATATTATATGTCAGGTCAAAGAAAAAAAGTGAGAAGGAAACTGGAGTTCAGACAGAAAATGAAAATTTACTCTATGAGAAAGAAGAGGAAATAAAAAGACTTCAACAGCAAATAACACTATTGTCAGAAAAGCTGAAACATGCTGAACAGTCTGTTGAACAACAGAATAATTTTCTAAAAGAAAAGGATAGCAAGATTATTGTAAGCGCTTTCTTTCACTCAGATGCCTTAAAGAAGTTAAATTTTTAAATAATGCAATGTGCAAAATATATTCCATATGGATATTTTAATTAATAATTATTCTCAAATTCAATGAACCTATATTTAAAGGGGGTGGGGGCAAATTAGTTTTTTTTTTTTTTATATAAAAAATTGATTAAAAATACCCCATGAAGTCAATGATCAAAGAAAAGATTTCATTTTTCATTTTCAAGGCCCTGAAGAAGAGTTTACTCGCTATATTAACTAAAGCTGAGGAGCAAAAAGTAACAGAGGCCAATTTGAATGTAAGCTAAAATTCTCTGTGTTTTCTGTGATTTTTATTCTTATTGAATATTGCAATTATTGCATTTTGATTTGCAGAAGACGGTAACTGAATTGCAAGAAAAATCAAAAGATGAAATCCAAAATAAACTGCATGCTGAGGATGCAGCTGCACGTGCCAGACAGAATCTTCAATTGACATCTAGTGGTCATCAAGTAAATTTTTAGTATTCATGTTGTGTTTCAATCAGAATAAAATGTACATATGCATGATTATTTTGCTTGATAGACTTTGCAAATGAAATAAAGCAAGAATAGAGTAGTTTCTACAAAGAACTGAATAAAAGCGAGAACATTTATTTCAAATACTAATTATAGCATGAAAAAAATTATGATTCCTACCGGTACTTTCTTTGCAACAAGACACTATGAAGGCATTTTTTTTTTCAATTATAGAAATGTTTAGAGAAAAATAAGGGTGCTATTTTTGAAGAACGCCCCCAAGAATGCTCAACTAGTGAAAAAAAGGTATTTCCTTTATTTTGATGCCTGTTGTTTTGGTTTTGTGTTTGTAGCAGTGGTGAGGGGGATGACTGCTTAGCATTATAATCATTTAATTAAACTTATTTCATTGAAGGACATTTTATATTCATAAAATTGATGATTAAGCTTTTTAGTGTTTTCCTTACAAACATTGCAGATAAACAAAGGTACCAAGGACAACCAAGATTCAGAAGTAGTTCTTGTTGAGTACACAAAAGGGAAAATCTATTATGCATTAAGGAATAGAACCATCCTGACATACTGCCACAAACATGTCGGAGTAATTCAAGATGATCAATTTTTGCATCGGCCACAAAAGCTATCCTTCAAAATAAATGAGAAGGACCAACAAACTTTTGAAGAAGAGTTTATAATTTTATCAATGAAGGGAGATGTTGAAGAAAAAATGATCAAAATTGACAAGCTTTCAGCATCTATTGATGAGCAATTGATGGCAGTAAACAACTACATCAAGGAAAAATAATATTACAATTTGAATCAAACCTTGGGGAAAATATAGTTACACTAGAGAATATTTTTGTGTGACCACCAGTAAAGATTTTTTTAATGTAATACATGTATAATCCTGACAGTACATGTTCTTTAACAATTTGAAATCATTCGTGCATTTAGTGCAACAATATCAGGAGAAAATGGAAAAATCTTTCTTTCTTTTTTTTTTTTTTTTTGAGAGAGAGTTAATTACACATGTCATTATTCGGTGTTAATAAATTCAAATAAATTCATTCAAGTGAAGCATTTTTTGTTTGCCTTAATAGTAGTCAGAGGCATTTTTCTACCTGCAATATAAAAATGAATAGAACTCAAAGTTCTATGCATGTTTATCACTTATATCATTTCGATTTCTAGATCCATATCGGAGAGAATATCAGAGAGGAAATGTGTAATTTTTAAAACTAGATACTCCTCTACAACATGTAGAATATATACTTCTCAAATTGATATGCACACCAAGATATATTGAATATGTAAGAATGTTCCCCTATGTATTATAATGACTAGAAAGTCCTGCAAATGTTTTGTACACCAAAGTCCAAGGGAAATGGAGGAATGTTCCTCCATTGTATTGGCATAAGAGATGAAGAAATCTATGTTGGGATTTTACTTGTACCTATCTGAAGTAAATGAATATTTCTCCATGCAAGAATTCTTCATGTAATGATGAAGAATTGTTCTCTATCTTGTGATTGGGAACTTTTTTATAAGCTTGTCAGAATATATCAATAGTAATCAATTTCTTTATCAATTTAAGATTAAGGTGGATAAGTATGTTTCCAAATGAATCAAAAGATGAACTTATCTGTATTATTTATGGTTTTGTATATATTTTACACAAGTAAGTTTAATTATGTAGACCATTTGTATACCAATACCCAGGTGATGTTAGAGGAACTCTCCTCCATTTATTAAGATAAAAAACATTACACCAATTTTAATTGTTGACATGATAAAATGATGCAGTAATTTGCCCCTATGTATTATTTCAAATAGGAATTCCTCCAAATACTTTGTGTATCAAATACCACTGAAAGTGGAGAAACTTTCCTCTGTGTAACATATTGTAGATCAGTGGCCATAGATGAAAAAGGAATGTTTCTCTATGTAATATTTGTAACATACATAAAGATGGAGTAATGTTCCTCTTTGTAACATTTTGTTTATGAGTACCCCTTACATATAGAGGAATGTTCCTTTATGTATAATTTGTAACATACATAAAGATGGAGATGGAATAATTTTTTGTCTGTGTATTAATTTGTACATCAGTATCCCTTACCGATAGAGGAATGCTCCTCTGTGTAACTTTCTTTTATCTGTATCCTTTACATATAGAGCAATGTTCCCCTATGTTTTATTTTGTACTTCATTATCCATTACCGATAAAGTAATATTCCTCTACGTAACATTTTGTTTATCAGTATCCCTTACATATAGAGGAATGTTCCCCTATGTTTTATTTTGTACATCAGTATCAATTACCGATAGAGTAATATTCCTCTATGTAACATTTTGTTTATCAGTATCCCTTACATATAGAGGAATGTTCCCCTATGTTTTATTTTGTACTTCAGTATCCATTTCCAATAGAGAAGTGTTCCTCTATCATATAGAGGAATGTTCCCCTATGTGTTATTTGTAGCATAGATAAAATGGAGTAATTTTTCTCAATATATTATTTTGTACATCAGTATCCTTTACCGAAAGAGGAATGTTCCTCCATGTATTATTTGTAACACACATAAAGATGGAGTAATGTTCCTCTTTGTTTTATTTTGTTTATCAGTATCCATAACCGATAGAAGAATGTTCCCCTATGCATTATTTGTACCAAAGATAAAAATTGAGTTATAATCCCTTTTGTCACATTTGTACATTACTTTGAACCATTGATAGAGGAATATTCCTCCAGGTATATCTGCCGAGGAAAAAAAACATCATGAAGAAGTAAGAATGTTATTTTCAGGTCTATACAATTAAGCAATATAACTATGCATGGACCTACTAGTAATCTAACTCATTTGAGAAAGAATTTTCATTTGACTTCCAACGAATATTTATTATTTGATTATGTTCATTATTTCATTATATAGGATTATTCCTCTAATTCAATGATTACCATTATCATTTTCATTTGAAAACTCTAAAAAGTACTCCTGGATTTTCCTTTTTTATTCTGGAATGCATTATAAGGTTATGGAGATTTACGAACAAAAGAAGCATGCTGCCTGGAAATTTTTCATTGGTTGGGAATTTAAAAGCAAAAAATTGAGTGAAAATATCAGTAGTGATTTTTATATATTACATTAGCATTTTTAATTTTTACTAGCCCACGGGGCTACCTGCATGCAGAAAACCACTAGCCCGACCCTCAAAAATGGTAGCCCCGGGTGTCGGGCGATGCTAATTGCACACCCCTGTTAGTTCTAAGTTAAATTCTGAAAAAAGCTTTCAATTGGTATTTCATGTCCTTTAAATTTCAGACAATAGGTTTGACTGTATTTATTGTAGAACACTGTTATACTTCTCTGAAGAAAAACTGAAAATTATGTGACACTAGAATGAAAAAAATCCAAATTGTTTCATGATTTGCCATCACTTCTTCTGATTAACCAATCAGAATGCACCTGACAACAGTGGATGTTAGTCTGAAAAAAATCATACCTGAATCGAATCAAAATCCGGGAAAAACCTACCGAATCGAACCGAAAGATTTTGATTCGCGGTTAACCGATATTTCTGTTTATCGTGGCAGTCCTACACTTCTTTAATGTCAGTTTTCAATGCCTAAAAGTATGGAATCATACATGAAATAATACTTACATCTGTAAAAACCTTCTCATCGGGTGCTGGTTTGGTTCTTGGAAATGTTGATTCACACTGTAAATAGAATTAAAAGAATGCTTTAAAACTGTACAATATACATAAGAAATGTTTAACTGGGAAATCGGTCAAATTCTAAACTTTTGCAATAAACTTAGTTAGAAAACAAATATAGGAACCAGGAAAAAAATGGATTTATCAGGTAGTAAGTTATGTTTTACCTGCACCAGATCAAATGGTATGTGAGGAATGAATGCCCGAAACCTGTTGAAAAAAATAGTAAATTCATTCATTAAGCAAAGTGGCTTTTCACAACTGAAAAATACTCCATCTTGCAACAAAAAAAACCAATGAATATGATTGAATCATAATCATTAAAAATATACAGAATTATCAAAATATGTACAGTGAATATTCCTACAAAAATGCCCCATTGCTTCAAAAATCATTTTAAATGGCACCATATATTTTGTGAGGCAAGTCACAATTCTGACAGTTTATATTTAACTTTAAACAACAAGTCTTTTGTTATGTATGATATTTATAATATAATCTAGCATCCCATAACTTACGGGGGTCCAGGTTTAAAGGGGCCTCCCATGGGAGACATTGGTCGCATCATTCCACCCCTCATTGGACCTCCACGTCCTCTCATATTCCTAAAGTTAAGAAAAAGTTAGCAATCAAATAGACATGATCATATGTAGGGCTTTCATGAGTACCCAAAATAACCGAGAACCGCGGTCCAAGTTGTTCGGTTCGGTTCCACTTCCATTTTTCTGGATTTCGGTTCGGGTCTAGTTTATATATTAGAGTCTGTTCAATACAAAAAATGGGGTCGAATTCAAAGGAATGATGACAATAACAGTGATAAATAAACATCACAACTGAAATCTACTTCATTCCATGACAAAACACTTGTCACGGAAGTATTAGATAATTAGCATTTATTTTCCGACATCAAAAAGGATTCATTAGTTAAACACATAATTCTTAAACCATATTTAGCATAAATATATGCTTAAAATAAACATGTCCTATAAACATTATCATTGTTTATTTTACTCTATGAACTATGGGATAGTACTTCGGTCAAGCGCACGTGCTTTAATACACAATGACCTACATTCAACAGCAAACATGGTGTCATTGGTGCTACAAAGTGTGCACCCTTTTTTGTTTAAAGATGACTGTAAAAGTAGGGACAGCCAAAAATGAAGTAAATTTAAAAAAGGGGGTCACTATAGAGCCTATTCAGTTTGTAGAGAACAAGAATAAAACAGCACATAAAAAGACAGTGGCTAATTAGAGGACAATAAAAATACCCCCCCCCCCCAAAAAAAAAAAAAAACAGATGATTAGATCTATTTTTATAAAAAAAAAAAAAAAAGAAATCAATTGTTTATTTTTTTAAGTTAAATTCACAATTTATTTAAAACGTATTTATCATTTAAATTTAAAAAAAAAATATGTAAATGAATACTGGTAATGCATTTGTAATTTTCACTGATATATAGATTCAGATACATGTACAAGTAACTCAACCGAGACATGCTGCACGCCATCAATATTCAGCAAAATTCCCCCCATGCATTAAATTTTGTCTGGGGAAAACCCTAAATTGATTAGAGAGTGCAACATGGAATTAAAGAAGAAATACAAAACAGTTTTACCACTGTGTGGTAGCTGTAAGGCAGTTGACAAGAAAGATATTGTCTATCGCCCCTATGGCAAGCCCAAACAAAAGTAAAGCATCACACAATAGTAAAACTGTTTTGTATTTCAACCAATTCATGTGAATTTGTAAATAAAAAAATTCAATAAAATAAAAAAAAATTCCTACCTACCGACCCTATTTTTTTTTCAGCATGTAACAGTAAACAAACATATTTTTTTTGTTTGGCCTTAAAATGCACATAGTGAAAAAAGTACAACTAAATGCATACGAATGCACACACACACAAAAATAGCATGGACATTCTCAAAGTATTTCCTGTGCAGTATATAGGTACTGTAATGCAAGTTTAATTGCGTAATCGTCCATGGCAGGGGGTGTGAATTGCTGACTGTCCTTAGGTAATCTGCTTTGGAACACACTAATTATTCTAATGAGGAAGTCAGAATGATATAAGGGAACTAACAGGGGCGCCTGGGGAGGCAGAGGGTCGCACTGATTTGAGGGCGGGGCGCAGCGCCCCTCCATTTCCCCCTAGCTGGACAACTGAAGGGTACAATTGTTTACAAAAACGTTTGCTTTTGATATAAGCGAGAGAATTTTTTCTCTTCCCAATTCAGTACAATTGTTGTCACATTCACAGTAATGCAGTGTTTGAAGTGCACGTACTGAAAAATGTACAACTAAATGCATACGGTGCATAAAACACAACTTACCTCATCATTTGTATGGATCTTTTCCAGTGTTGGATTTAACGATGAGCAAAACAATGTGTTGACGCCGAGTGGTTTCACTCCGGATGTAGAATAAGGAGAAAATGGCTGTCGAGCCCGATCAGATTTTCCATCGACTTTTGAACAACTGTTGAACAGCTGTTGAAAGTCTAACTCTTTACAGGAATTTAAAACTGTACGTAATTCTGCAAAATAATAAAATGAAGTTATTAAAGGGGTCGGGGGTTAAATAATCTTTGAACTGGTTGAGTCAATTTGGTACAGTAAAGTGTACAAAGTTTGTGATTTTTTCTCTTTGTTGAAGATTTTTTTAATGCACTGTAATTAACTAAAAATATAGGTGGATACCTATGGAATTCCATATGCGACAGCCAACTACTTACTGCCAACTGCTCACTGCTTACTGCCAACTGCTAACTGCTTACCGCCAACTGCCACACATATTTGAATAAATTTTCACATTTATATTGATATTTATGTGAATTTTCATAAAACCAGGCGCGGATCCAGGAATGTTTTACAGGAGGGGTCCACCCAAGTAAAAAAAGAATCCAACCCAGAAATTGCTTGACAAGAAAAAAGAAACAAAAAAAAAAACAAACAAAAAACGTAAACTCCTTTCCTACACGTGAAAAACCTATCTCGGGGGGGGGGGGGCTTTTTATGCCTCATATCTTCATATCTATGACTTTTCATACCAACTTAACACAGATCCGCCTTTTCAAAAAGGGGGGGGGTCCAAGGTCACGAGGGGGGTCCGGACCCTCTCTAGATCCACGAATTTAAAACATAATTTATTATGGAAAACAAAGAGATATAAGTCTTTAATTTGAAAAAAAAATTCACTGCAGAAATTAACGGAAAATGGAAATTTATTTTCAAAATATCTTCCCCCTCGAAACAACAAATCCTTTTTTTTTTTCAGTTTTTATTATTCCAAAGGCTTTGTTGACTCACGGGGGGGGGGGGGGAGGAGGCGTGTTTAAAGATTAAAAACAGGAAAATAGTCATTTTATTAGCAATTTCAAATGAGACAACAAATAAAAATGTACTTTATCACTTTATCAATCTCATATGTTGAATTTTACGTAAGTGAAACATACGGTGAGATTTAAGAGTAATTTATCAATTTTCATGAGTATTTGAAAATCTGGTGATGTTTTCAGCCTGATTTCAATTGATAAAATTTTTTTCTACCCCCTTATGAAAGGAGTTATAAATGAGAACAATCAACTTTTTGTCACTGGTTTTTAAAATTAGTAATTAATACCAATGAACTTTTCTTTGCATTCAAACAAGTTTTAATGTCCAAATTGCCATTTATATTGAATTAAATGGATGGAGAATGTAGGCGGGAATCGAAAGTTAGCGTGCGTAGTTCTTAAAATAATAACAAAATTTGGCGGATTGAGGAAATTTTAAACTGTAAATGCGAGGAAGGAGTATATCGGATGAAGGAGTATTTCCTCTTAAAAACAAAACATTTAATTTATGCATTTCGTTGCAGGCAAATAATTTGGTAGCTTATTTTGAAGCGGGAAAAAAAGGGGGTTCACATACGACAAAAGAACAAACTTATAGAAGGGTCTTGAGAAACATTTGTTGGTATATGTATTTATACTAGAAATGTTACTAAAAGATATAATAACATAACTTTTGATTAGTGTAAAATATCTAGTAATATCTTTCGGTGTTTCTTTTACCCTAGGAAAAGTACCCATGTGTGGGAATTTTTATGTGTTTTATGTAAATCGTTTTAATGGCTAATGTTAGATCTGTAAAAATATTCGTGGTGGTGGTGGTGGTGGTGGGGGGGGGGGGGTTACCCACTAAATGTCTAACATATACTATACAGGGGTATTCCTATACAGTGGTTCTCCCTCAATAAAGACGCCTGTGATTTTTTTTTATTCCTTGTCAAGGGAATTATGTTGGGTTGTGCACCCTCCCCCCCCCCCCCCCCCCCGCACTGAAATTGCTTTTCCTTGCCTGAGATCAACTGTTTTTACATAGAGTAAAAGGCCTTTATGATTTTTATTAGTATTTTTGATATATATGCATATGCCAACAAACGTAACCCAAGATTCTACTCAAAGTCCCCCCCCCCCCATTTATTCTGATGTATATAAGCCTTTTAAAATATCCCCCCGGTCAAAAAATCTATTGAATTATTTGCCTGCAAGGAAATGTGGGGATTATACGTATTGTATTTAAGAGGGAATACGCTTTCCTCCTATTTATTCCTTTCTTGTCTTCACTGCATGTTTAAAAATTCCTGAATTCGCCAATTTTTGTTATTATTGTAATATATCATAGGGTTTAAGCATGCGTATTAAAGATATTTAAGATAACAGAACAGGCAAAATTATCTATGAGCAGTGGTAGTTGGCAGTTGGCAGTTGGCAGTAAGCAGTGAGCAGTTGGCAGTAAGCAGTTGGCTGTCGTATATGGAATTCCATAGATACCAGTTTTTCATCTTCGCTAGCCAAGGGTTTCTGATACGCTACTCTCCTCATAAACTTATGAGGAGAGTAGCGTATCAGAAACCCTTGGCTAGCGAAGATGCCAGTTTTTATAAAATATAGGAATTATTAATTCATCTTGATATGGAGGAATAATCATACACATAATGAAAACATTTTATATATGAAATTCACGAATCACTGCTTCTAGATTTAAGATATTATTAATCGTACTGAAAATGGATCATTCAATCTTGTACTCTGTATTTATTTTGATTCCATTGTAAAAACCAAAAAGCACCATTTTCCAGGTATGCACTTTCTTAACCCCCAAACAAACTTATTTTCCTCCAAGTATTTTCACCAGTATACCTGTTTAAGTATTTTCACCAGTATACCTGTTTAATAAATGTTCAATGTTTTCAACAACCATGCATACAATATTCACAATCAAATATTAAGCCGTTTTACATCTTTGTTCCATTTTCTTACATATTATTAGTAATTATTCAGCAACATTTTTTTCCCTACATGTACTTAATTTTAGACAGATATAAATTCTTCTAGACATATTTATCACCGAAATAAAAAAAAAAAGTTTTGAAACATTTTTATAAGAAATCCTTTTTTGTATTGGACAAGATAAAACATTACGTATACATACCAATTTAAATAATGCTAATGTATTTATTATAGCACATTTTCCAAAGATTGGTAAGTTCGTCTTCTCCAAACTCCCAGTATTCTCTCAAATTTCTCTAGTTTATTTGTCCAGTTGATATCATAACAAATATGAGGAGGAAGGTCTTATTCACAGTATACATTTTAATGCAATAGAAACATAAGTTTATTTGTTTTATATATTTCCTATAGCTTAGCTACATTTTTAGAGAATAAAATTTTTATTGTAACTTAATCACATTCTGAAAATATGCACCTTTTTTCTAATTTTGTATGCGAGTGAACTGCGAAGAAATGTAAAATTTTAAAACGATTTTCCGTAGTGTTTCCAATATGCATAAATATTAGCTAGGAACCTATTTTAATATTTATTTAGATTAATCTTAACGGTAATCCCCCCCCTTTTTGTGAATGAGCTTCCCTGCTTAGATATAGAAAATTATGTAAGTTTTTCTTCTCGTCTCCATTCTTTTTGTTTTTATATCAGTGTGTACTCCCTTTTCTGACAAGTTAGTTTTTAGGGTACTTTACTTATCAGGGAATATTTAAGTGCGGTATTTTCAGTAAGAGGAAAATACTTCTTCCTTCTCATCTCCTCTATTTAAACAATTCTAGATCCGCACATTTATAATATTGATTTAACCAAGCATGCATATTGAAGATATTTGAAACAATAGTCAATATGATATCCATAAGGAATGGTTTTAAGCAGTTGGGATTAAGCAGTGGGCTGTCGTATCTGGAATTCCATTGAAAAGTGTATAGGATTAAGGCTTAACCAAATTCAAGTGATCTGACCTGATTTTTCCCCATTCATGAAACCATGCAGGACACTATGATTTGCATAGACATGAACTTCATATGCAGGTGATAATGGTATATTGTTACAAAAATATGCAAAGTTGACGATAGAAAAAAATGAAGTCATCACGTTCATAATAAAGTTAACTTGTCAATTAATTTACCATCCAGGGATGGGGTAATTGAAATGAGTAATTGTAATTTACTGTATTTAAATACATTTTTTTTTAAAGTAATTGAAAGTATTTGTATTTGATTTTGCTTTCAATTACAAGTAATTACAAGTAATTGATTGTATTTAAATAGATTCTAAAAATGTCAATTACATTCCAATTATATTTCAAATACTTTATTTTTCAAGTTAAATATTAAAAAAAGTGTTTTATAATGATTGTATTGTATTGTTTATTACCAAGAACCATACAGTTCATAGGTTTAAAGTATATACATAAATCAATTTGTACATTATATATGTATATAACATTTCATTATCATTTGTACATTAAGTAAAGCAGGATCATAGTAAAGGATCTTACATACTATTCACTCTTATTTCACAAAGCAAACAAAAGCACCATGATATAAATTAGTCCATAAAGCAGACAAAAGCACCATAATAAAAGTTGGTAATAGTAATAGTGAGGATAATCTCGTTATATCAATGTGAGTTAACTTTTGCTCTCAATCTTGTAAATTTGTAAAGATATTTTCCTAGTTTACGTAACTCTGTTACATTTTTTGTCGACAACAATTGAACAAGTTTAAAGGTAGATGGTTTTTGGTGATAATATTTCTTAATATACTCCTTTCTAACATCGGAAAAAAACGGACAAACCAGAATAAAATGATACTTGTCTTCAACTTCTGACATTGAACAAAATTTGCACAATCTTTCTATTCTAGGTATATAAAAAAACTTCCTCGTTCTATCTCTAGTTGGTGAGAAGATAGACGATATTGACTGATATGTTGTACATATTTTTGTGATATTGATTTTGTTAAATATAATTGTAAATTAAAACTATCGCTTAAATGTCTATACAAAATACACTTAGGGGAAGCTTCAAAATTACTTCGTGCTTCTTGTATGAACATGCCATCCAATCTTTGTTTCACCTCAAACAAAAAAAGTTTTTCATTTAGGTAGTCTTTACAGTTCCATATACAACTAAAGCCTAAAGTATCAACAAGATCTTTTATATGTGACAGCCAACAGGAAAAGTATTTGATTCACACACATCTAACATTTCTTCGTATATATTTCTTAAAATGCAATCATCACTATTTTTTTAACTTTAACCAATACTTCAGCATTCTAATTTTTTCTGTTCCATTGTAATGGTTTCCGACCTAGTTCAAAATAAACCATCATAGAGACAGTGCTTTTTTTAACACTTAGTACTTTTTTACAAAAATCTGAATGGATACTTTCTAATTCTCCTGCTGGGTGAAACCCCCAAACTTCGCAACCATAATTTGCTATACTACCAATATATGTATCAAACAATGACAATTTAGTGCTTACATTCAAATGCATTGGTTTCATTTTTGTTATCAAACTACTTAAACTCTTTCTACATTGTGCTGCTAATACACTTTGTGTTTTATGAAATTTACCGTTATAATCAAAGTAATTCCTAAGTAATTAAAATTTTCAACAATATCAATCAATTTGTTGTCATATTTCCAACAGTAATTTTTCTTCAATCTACCACCTTTTCTAAATACCACAATTTTAGTTTTATCCACATTAACCTTCAGTTTCCACTTTGTTGTATATTGCTGTAAACAATTAAGCATATCTTGTAAACCTTGTTCTGTCTCTGAGAAAAGTACAGTATCATCTGCATACATTATCAGAAACATAGCAATATCTCTTATTTCTACGGGAATACACATATTTTCTATAAATTCCATTTCAAAATCATTAACATACATAGAAAACAAAAATGGAGATAGAGATTCACCCTGCATCAGGCCCTCTTGGCAACCAAAAAATTGGGAAATTTGATTTCTGTGTCGTACACAAGATTTTATATTAGAATACAAAGATTTAATAATATTCAACATCTGGCAATCGATACCACTTCTTGCTAATTTAGATAACATAAAATGTCGATCAATTTTATCAAATGCCTTTTCATAGTCTACAAAACAGCAAAATAATTTTTTCCCTTTGGCAATCACTCGGCTGATTAACCAATGAAGAACAAAAATAGCATCTGTTGAGCTATGACCGGCTTTAAAACCAAATTGTGCGTCAGTAATGATACTATATTTATTTGACCATGTACACAATCTCTCATTAAGTAAGGAAGTAAAAATTTTTGACAGACAACTTACAAGTGTGATCCCTCTATAATTATTACAGTCATTCATATTTCCTTTTTTGAAAATTGGAGTAATGATACCTTCTGACCAGCTATTGGGAAAAACGCCTGATGTAAAAACAATGTTAAATAAATCCACAAGATATACGATGAGAATATCATTATACTCAATAAAATATTCATTTAATAGATTGTCAATTCCCGGAGATTTTTCTTTCTTCAAACGTTTGATAACACGAGTTATCTCCTCTGCGGTTATTGGACTGTTCAATTCAGGATATGCAGAATTGTCTTTTCTGAGGACACCGAGTCACTACTGGCATGCATAGAATGTTGATTTGAGGACAGTTCTTTAAAGTGTTTATAAAATTCCGAGAGATCCGGTCCATGTGACACGCTTCCTTTCTTTTTGCGGAAAATGCGATAGAATTCTTTTGGATTTTTCTTCCTTATGTATTCCATTTGATCTCCTTGGTAAAGGAAATATTCTCTTTTAACTTTTCTTTCATACCTTTTATAATTTCTCTTAGAGGTGACCAGTAAATATCTGTAAAAATGAGTCCGTGAGCTATTAAACACATTTAAAGAGCAAGAGCCACTTAGGGCCTTTTTTGGCCCTGTGAATTTCTGAAAATTCAAAACTGTATAGTTTTAGTCAACAATGCAATAAATAATACTTGAGCACTTGGTGAATGAATATCTACTGAAAATGACGTAATTTTCTTTCTTGTCAATGCATTATGACGTCATGAATTGCGTCATTATTCACATATCCTGAATATTTCTTCAAAAATAGCCAAATTATGATGCCATTTTTCAATATTTCATATACAGCACAACCTCCGATCCAAAATGTGTAAATATATTGTAAAAGAACTGTTAATGAAGATTATAAAACATATTTTAATTTTTGGATCGAGGGGTGTGCTCATATTTTAATTCTTTGCTGAAGGTTCTCAAAAACACCTGTTTTCTGCGAAATTCAACAACATTGCAATTTCACACAACCTGTTTTTCAATGCCTGGACTCTTCAAAGGAAATTCTGTTGTATAAACTGCAAGCACTAAGTTTCTACTTTATAATAATGTTGAAAATGGTACACGGGGTATTAGTCAATAAATTGGTATATCTGCAGGGCCATTTTATGCATAAAGTGAACCTAGCTCTTTCTTAAGTAAGTTTTACGTAACTCCGTGCATTTGACATCAAACCAAGGTTTATTGTCTATGTGTTTTCTTCTTTTAATTTGGTTGGAGGTATTATTAATTATAACTTCCTTACCACAATGCGGGAGGAAAACATCGTTAAGTACCTGTGTAAATGTCTCCACACAGTTATTGACCCCTTCTTTTGTTATTTCTACATCATCTAAAGCGTCCGCAAGAAGTTGTAAATGACTACATAGTTCAGTTTTAATTTCATTATATAACAAGTCATCCCATTTCGTTCTAACAAAGCGTGTATTTACATTACTTCTCTTATCATTATGCACGATAGATTTATTGACACAAATTTGAAAATGCAGTGGAGCGTGGTCAGACCATTCATTAAAATCTTCAACATGAAAATAATCAACTACATGAAAATTTTTTTTAGATACAATTGTAAAGTCATTAACACTCACTCCAAGGTGATTGAAAAATGTACATCTACCATCCTTATCTCCAAATGTACGACCATTACATACTCGTGTACAGGTTGAACGACAGAGTTCTAACAATTTCCTTCCAAAACTATTTACAACTACATCTTGTGCCTTTCTCTCTGGTTATGGAACATCGCAATTATAATTTATAACAGGTGAAATAAATTTATTCAGCTCTGTACCCATCGAATCATATTCTATAAAATCTAATGAGGTACCTATACGTGAATTAAAATCACCACTTAGTACAACACATCCCTTTTCTTTGTACATTGATATGTCCTCATAAATACCAGTACTGTTTGGCATGAGTTTGTGTTTATTCAATAATTAAACACCTAATAATGTTTATTCATCATAATCACACTGCCCAGGGCAATAGGAAAGGTCAAATTAAATACATGTAATATTGCTGCTTCAAAATATTTATGTATTCGATCTTCAAAATTTTTGGAAATGTCAAGGAGTGAATTTATGTATTTTACTTTTACTTTGATGTTTCAGCATCTGTATTATATTTATCAATTTGACATCTCCCCCCCCCCCCCCTCGTGTCCCACGGTATCAATGGCAGTATTGTAAGTTCTATATTCAGCGTAGGGATAAAAGATTGAGCATTTCCTGTCTTGAGAATTCGGCCTAAATTAATGTCAACCATCTTTCTTTTGATGTTACAATTTCAATTTTATTCCATTTCATTGGCTATCTTTAGAAATGTGGGAGGAGTTTGGGGGAAAGAGATGAGATTTGTGTGTATGTTAGTTTAGAGTCTGAATTTAGAGTTTTAGCGAGTTGTATGTAACTTTTGGAATTCATGAATAAATATCCATAAACATGTAGTGACGAGTACTTTCTTGGAAGTTATAATCGCATCGTCACAATTGGTGGAGAATCCGGGTATCTTGGATATTAAGGGTACCCGATCGAGGCGATGACTTGCAGGAGAAATGCCTCTTACTAGGCAGCAGGCCCAAGAACCAGGTGAAGAGACAATAGAGAGAGAGACTAATAGAACAGAAATGGCGGGCGAATTAAACGCGGCAATACAGGAACTAATTACTGTACTAAAGGAAAAGACAACCGGGGAAAAAACAGACACAAAGAAAACCAGTGCTTTTAAACCCGAGAAACTCTCCGGACAAGAAAATGACATTAACCTTTGGATCTCTCGGTTTCAAAGCTGGACCAAAATTTCCGGTATTTCCACAGATGCGGAAGCAATTTTTGACGCTCTGAAGTTGTTAGTGCCAGATTCCGATGTCAACTGGCTTGAGAACATAGAGTTTGCGTCTGCTAACGAACTTTATGAACAATTAGCAGAGCACTTTAACAGTAAAACTCCAATATGGCTTCTGGAACAAACACTTTGGAACCGGACCATGTCTAAATCAGAAACCTTGGAA
Organism: Saccostrea echinata; assembly: GCF_033153115.1. Lineage (NCBI taxonomy): Eukaryota > Metazoa > Mollusca > Bivalvia > Ostreida > Ostreidae > Saccostrea > Saccostrea echinata. Next base: position 5,674,181 of record NW_026889766.1, read on the forward strand.
GACTACATCAAGGACATAGAGAAAGTTTGCACCAGACTTCAAAAGTCAGAAAGGGAGAAGATGACGGCTTTCGTTAGAGGTCTGCCACCAAACATCAGAATCCATGTTGTGCAGAATAACCCACAAACTTGGGAGGAAACGACGAAGAAAGCCCGTCTGGCACAAGAAGCAAGCTCCTTGGAAACACCAAAGCAATCTCCAAATGATCTAGAGTCCATTGTCACTGTGCAAACAAAGTGCATTGAGGAATTAACCAAGGCCGTGGGTGCGCTTCAGGCACAGTCCACCGTGTGTCCGATAGGAGAGCCGGCGTCCAGAGATGCACACGTCCGGTGTCAGTTATGTTTCAAGAAGGGCCATTCCGCACGCGAATGCCGTAATAATAACCGAAAACAAGTGCCGACAGATGTCCAGTGCTTTTATTGCAGTAAAACCGGACATATTAAGCGACAGTGTAGGAAATTCCGCGAGGATACGGCCAAGTTAAACGAGCGAGACCCAGTAAGACCGGGGGTGTTACTGGGTCATGTGAAATTTCCGAATCCCCTATGAAGTCAACAAGTTTTGAGGGAACTATTTCTCACACCGGTAAGGCACCAGAATCTCAAATTAACAATAGTATTTTAGTAACATCAGTAGATCTTTTGAGAAATTTTGTACCTATGAGAATTCAAGAACACGATCTTTTTGCTATGGTTGATACGGGTGCAGACATGTGTGTTGCAAATGAAAACATTGTTTGTAAATATATTTTATATATATTAGGCTTCCCTGACCTTGATCAACCTTTTCGCTTATATACTGATTGCAGCGCTGATTCGGTGGGCGCTGTCTTATCACAGGTGCAAGGCACGGTTGAAAAGGTCATTGCCTACGCTGGACGCACATTGTCTCAAGCAGAGCGCAATTATGGAATTACGGAGCGCGAATGTCTGGCGTTAGTATTTGGAGTGAAACACTTTGATTGCTATTTACGCCATTCAAAATTTGAAGCAATTGTTGACCACTCTGCTTTAAAGTGGTTATTTAGCCTCAAACAACCGCGTGGTAGACTGGCCAGATGGATTGCTTTGTTACCATCCTACACCATGGAAATTACATACAGGTCAGGTAAACTGCATAGTAATGCAGACGCTCTCAGCAGAAGAGTTTACAGTGTTAAAGAAAATGGTGTCGACAAAGGTACGGAATCTACACAAGCGGTCAAGGTTTCTGTCCTCAAAGACAATGACAAGAAAGGTAAACAAGCTAAAAGCTGTGAAACCCTCAACCAAACTTTGACTACTTCTATCTCATTACAAGAGATTTCTAAACATCAGAAATCTGACCCAAAAATACGGCCAATTTATAATTACATTGGTCATGGCAAAATACCTAAAGGTAAAGAACGGGAAATTCTTCCTAAGCAAAATCAGTACTTTGTTTACAAAGATGTGCTTTACCACGTTTATACACAGAAAAAGGTCGAGGCCTTAGCTGACCTCCCTGTCCAGTTGGTAATACCACGTCCCCTTGTTCCTCTTATTTTGAAGGAAACACACGATTCACATCTGTCTGGGGGACACATGGGAATTGCACGAACAATAGCGAAAACCAAGGTCAAATATTTCTGGGAGGGCATGTACAGAGATATTGTAAATTGGGTCAATTCATGCGAAATATGTTCTCAGCGAAAGCGGCCTCAGAGTCAAGTGCGAGCGCACTTAACACCTATGCCAATCAGTGAGCCATTTGAGCGAATTAGTACAGATATCTTGGGACCTCTGTCTGTTTGCAAGGGCAGTCATAACAAATATGTTCTTGTGTTTATTGACAATTTCACAAAGTTTTTAGAATTGATACCAATTTCGGATATCAAGGCGACCACTGTGGCTCGCGAGTTTGTCAATAGAATTATTTGCAGACATGGGGTACCAAGATTTCTACATTCAGATCGGGGTACTCAATATTTATCAAATATTGTGAAAGAAACTTGCAAAATCCTCGGTGTTAAAAAGACACAGACAACTTCTCTTCATCCACAATGTAACGGACAATCAGAAAGGATGATGTCTGTTATTTTGAAAACTTTGTCCACATATTTAGGTGATGAGAAACACAATGAATGGGACCAATTAATACCGCTTGTACAGCATGTGTACAACACGCACATGACCCCCTTCTTCCTAGCACACGGAAGACACCCTAAATCCTTCCTGGATTTAGATCTTGATATGCCGACAGACGTACAATCTTCGGCAATGGAATACATTGGTCCATTATTAGAGAGACTCAAGAAGGCAAAAGAATTTGCGAAAGAAAAACTTGATGAAAGAAAAAAGCAAATGGTCAAAGCATCTAATGAAAAAGCTAATCACCCACAATTCAGTGTAGGGGATACAGTTTACTTGTACAAACCTGTAGTAACCCCAGGGAATTGCGCCAAATTCTTAAGACCATGGGTGGGTCCCTATCTTATATCCGAGAAAATTTCTCAGATTCATGTAAAATTGCGTAGGCTTTCAGATGGAAAGGCAATTAAGAACAGAATTCACATTAATAGGTTAAAGAGGGGGACTTTGCGATTTGATGAACTAAACGAAGCTCCTCCTGACAATGTTGATGCTATTGAACCTGCCATTTTAGGGGATGATGAAATCCCAGATCAGAATGATCAAACTGACAATGTGACTCAAAATGAACAAGATGAAAATCAGATTTATGAAATTGAGAAAATTATCAAGAAAAGAAATGTGAATGGAAAAGAACAATATAGAGTGAAATGGTTGTCATTTGATAGCAAGTACAATTCATGGGTAGATTTTGACGATTTAACGCCAGATTGTCAAAACTTTGTCAAGAAAACAAAAATTCCTTTGTTTAAAAGGCGGCGTTAATTCATTATAGCATGGTAGCATAGTGTATTCCTAGCTTGTAGTATCTGTACTTTTTCAAATATAGACATATTTTTTTCATTTTACTTAAGAAGACTACATTTTATTTTTCACAGTGCATATTTAAAACCACGAAGGATTTTCATATTTTCTTGTTTTCAAGTAATTACATGAATTCAGTTTTATAAGTTTGCACATAAATGTGGAATGAATAATGTTTGTTTTCACACATTATATTTCTTAATTGTATCCATATGTTTTAACTATTTTTGAAAATTAGACTGATGTACCGAGTAGATTTGTCAGTTAATTGTAAAACAACGGGTCATGATTCACTTTTCTTCTGTTTAAGAAATACATGTTAATTCCCAGTTTTATAACTAATAACAATTTCTAAGTCGGACTACATATTTTAATGTTTTCACCTTTGTTATTTTATAATTACATGTTGATGTGTCACTTGTATAGATACAGTTGTAAAATGATAGGGGAATGACATTGTTTTATATTTTATTTTACTTACGCAAATCTTTAATGCTGGCCGTTATAATGATTTGTTTATGTGAATTAATTTCAATGTTACTGAATTATGGTACCCTTCGGTTTCATTGTGTATAAAACGATGTTGTTCTTGTTTTATTTTAAACAATTGTTTCTTTCACCATTGTAACAATTTACTTAGTACAGAAAATGTAGTGGAAACATTTTTAATTGAGCCGAGGGTAATGTCAAGGAGTGAATTTATGTATTTTACTTTTACTTTGATGTTTCAGCATCTGTATTATATTTATCAATTTGACATCCCCCCCCCCCCCTCGTGTCCCACGGTATCAATGGCAGTATTGTAAGTTCTATATTCAGCGTAGGGATAAAAGATTGAGCATTTCCTGTCTTGAGAATTCGGCCTAAATTAATGTCAACCATCTTTCTTTTGATGTTACAATTTCAATTTTATTCCATTTCATTGGCTATCTTTAGAAATGTGGGAGGAGTTTGGGGGAAAGAGATGAGATTTGTGTGTATGTTAGTTTAGAGTCTGAATTTAGAGTTTTAGCGAGTTGTATGTAACTTTTTGGAATTCATGAATAAATATCCATAAACATGTAGTGACGAGTACTTTCTTGGAAGTTATAATCGCATCGTCACAGAAATAAAACTAAAGTAATTGATATGTATGTAATTACATTCTTCAAAGTGATTTAGGTGATTTATTACATTTGTTAAATTCAATGGAATTGTAATTGTAAGTAATTGACAAAATTATCAGTGTATTTAAAAGTATTTAATTACCGCAGTTTCACTTTTTCGCGATTCGATAAAGCTTTTCCGCGACAAGTTTTACCGCTTTTCCACGATTATTTTAGCTTTCCGCGACTTCTTCCGTAAGCCAGGTTGCCCCCCCCCCCCCCCCCGCTGACTCCCGGGAGGTGGAAGTAGGATTTTAAGAAGTAGGATTACATTACTGAGGTGGTTGTGAGTATTTTTCGTTTTCACCACGGCAATTCCTTTAGCATCAGTTGTAATCGTGACTTTGCAGATTTTTCAACGCTATATCGGTATGACACATCCCCATTCTTTAAAACATTTACTTTTTTTGTATGTAAATCCATTTGTTCCCCTGATTTGTTTCTTCTGTTTCTGTATGAACAATTTCCATAGTTTAAAACATCTAAAACCTATCACCGACGAGTGTGAAATGTGAGATTCATTCATTTTTTATCACCATGTGAGTAAGGACTCACTACCGAGTAGAACACTTTGGGGACTGAAATACAGGTAAATGCAGGTAAATATTGGCAACCGTTTGATATTAATTGCTAAGCGGGACCATTTAAAAATCGCGGAATGGAAGTATAAAAAAAGGATATAACACATGACATATAAGAAAACCACTCGTGGAAAAGCAGTATAGAGCTGTCGCGGAAAAACAACAAGCTTCCGAAAATAAAATCGTGGAAAAGCAGGTCAGCCTTAATTACATTTTCAAGTAATTGACCCCAACCCTGTTACTATCAATGTCATTTTTCAAGGGAAACATTCATATATGGAACAGATATTTTAAATGAGATACATTGTTTATCGAACCAACGTGGGAATGAAACTGAAAATTCTTAATTGATAAAAGGTCGTCGATATATCTTATATCTTATCAATCCGAAGTTGATTTTAAAAAGATGCTTGAGTTTCTCATTGACAATATCTTCATAGTTTTCAAAGACCAGGCTCCAAGACCATAAACTGAGAACAGACTTGAGTCAAAATTTCAAACCTATATAACTTCTGAAATAATTTTGATAATGAATTGATATGTTATATAAAATTGCAGAATTTTAAGCAAATAGATTAGATAAAACTCAAGATATTAAAAATCAAAATTTTGACTTAAGTCTATTCTCAGTTTATGGTCTTGGGGCCAGGCCTTCCAACAATTTGTTGGAAATTCCGTGGGTTCTTATTGTGCCCCGTTATTACACTGTAGCAGATCTGGTTTTGTTTCATATGAAGTAGAGTCTATTTAAAAACTTCTACATGAAAGGAAGGCATCTTTTGCTGTGGCCTTCAATTCGACATTAAGATATATCGACGACCTTTTATCAATTAAGAATTTTCAGTTTCATATATTATCCACATATTATTTAACACCACTTCTCGAGTATGTTGTTGTAGAGTACCCCTAAAGTTTCCTCTTCTCTTACTTTAAATTATCAACCCTTTGAATGTCAAAATAGTCAGGGGACTTTGAGACTCTTTAAAGACTTACTTTGCTTTTAAGGAAAGAAAAAAGAAAGGGAAATTGCAAATAATAAGCATGCACATATATGACGGCGATGTATGAATTTGCATTTGATTTATTTAAGAAAAAATATATTATAAAATGATATATGAGTACAATTACAAGAATGTTCGTTAAAATATCCCATGGAACTATGTAAGAGTACTTCCAAGAACTGATCAGTACATATATTTCATCATTCGTAAATAATCGTCATGCATTTCAGAAACATATAGATTGTCCTCTCTGTCAATAGTCACACTCCAAGGATTTTTTATCCCATCATACAACAAATATCTCAGAAAGTTACCATCTTTGTCAATCACATGTATTGTATTAGAAACTATAATAATATGGAGATAGGAATCGCAACAGAGATCCACTGGATGATTGTAAGCTTTAGGCGTTGGGGTGTAAGTGAAGCGATATTTTCCATACTTATCAACCACAGTAACCACATGATAAGATTCATGGTTGTTAGCATACCCAGACACACAAATATCTTCGTTTCCATTTATTGAAATATTTTCAAGTCTTCCATAAATCTGCTCTCCCTGGTCGTTATATTCAATTTCTAAAAGCCGTTTTCCTCCAGTTGAATACTTTTCAACTTTGGAAAAGTTGCAGACAAATATGGTATCAGGTTGCACAAATTTAATGCCCTTTAAGTTTCCTTCAATTGGTAAAAATAACTTATCTCCTTGAGAGTTGACTTTTCGTATTCCTCCAGTTCCTGTGTACAACACACCGTCTTCATTTGGAGTCAGGTACATGGCCAAACTACTAGGAGTAAGCGTATTTACTAAAGTCCCATTCGTATAAAAACGTTTAATATCAAACGATACGTGCGAACTAACACAGATCTGGCCGTCTCCGGCATATCTAGTGCAAAGCATGGCATGGTATCCACATGGTATCGTCCCAGTTATCTGGGGATCGTGAAGAGATTTAGTTGTCATCCCAAATCGTTTGTGATAATACACAATATTATGGTCTGGTGCGTTAGTTTCCAGATGAGGAGACACACATTTGACACAAAGTCTTATTTTGCACGGTCCACAGTAGAATTGTACGTTGTCTTCACACCGCTGACACGTAACAAAATGTTGTCCGCGAGGATCAGGAGCCTCCGCCATCTTAGCGGCATGTAAACCATGTGAAAATATCGTGCAATCGACCTACATTATATCCCCACGATTTAAATCATTGAAGAGAACTCCGATAACACCCTAAAACAATTACAATGGACATTTTATGTGAACATTTAAAACTTACAATACATATACATTCCCAGTCAGTATAGACGTTGGATAAATGTAATCAGATATTGGAATAGAGTTTTATCCTTTAGCAATGATCGAATTACAAGAATTGTTTTTGAAGTTGATTACAATAAGTGTAGGAATAACTGGTGCAGTGATTTGAAAGAAATATTACACCAACTAGAGCTGGATTATTATTTTGAGTCAAAGCTTATGGTAAATATAAATATGGTTCAATCAAAAATACACAATTATTATTCAAACCTTTGGAGCAATGAGATTTTAAGCATTTCTAAATTGCGGACTTACGTTTATTTTAAAACAACTTTTGGAAGGGAAAATTATGTAGTACTTGATATGCCTAAATATTTACGTTCAATTTTAGCACAATTTAGATGTGGCATTTTACCACTACGAATAGAAACCGGTAGATATCATGGGGAACCTGTTAAGGATCGAATTTGCACCTTTTGCTCTAAAAATAATGTAGAAGACGAAATTCATTTTTTATTGCATTGTCCTATGTACTCTGAATATCGTTCAAAACTTTTTGAAAACACTGGTCTTAATCAAATGGCATGGTCAGATATGGATTTACTAAGTATACTTGTTTCAAATTATCCTCGACAGGTTGCAAAATATTTATATTTTTCATTTATGCGGAGACAGTCCGTTATCTTCAGAAAATAAGAATGTATTTCAGTGTCATATTTATCTACTAATAACAGACACTACCAATCTTAGCATACAAAATACATATATGTATATATATCAAAATTATGTTTATTTACTTTTTTGTTTATCCCTTAACGTTGTGCTCTTTATTTTCTTTATATATTGTATTTCAATTTTGTGTTTAAAGTGGCATATAGGCCCGATGGGCCGGGTGTTAATTGTTATTTTATACAGTTTGTAAACAAAGGATTTAATTATGTACACATGTCACTATAAATAAATAAATTACTTACTTACTTTACTTACTTATACACTGTAAAAAATTTGTTGAAGCACTTTGTTTTAACTCCCAAACATGTAAAATTTCTAAACATGTTGAAAAAAGGTGTTCAGAATTCTAACACTTGTGTGCTTAGAAATTAAACTTAGTACATGTTTCATACCTCGAACAATAGTTTTTGCTACTACCAAATCACCTGGTACACTCCAAGCCCAAGCTTCATGGTTGAATGACTATGCCATTTTGTGTGCATAATTATTTAAACCTATCATTATCAATGATAGCTTATAATCATTGACACAGCGCAAGGTCATATAAACAGGATTTAAGTTGTAATTTTCACGATTTTTGTTGTTTTTAATCACCTGTCATTAATAATCTAATAGTCAAAATTAAAATCGAAATTTAAGCTTGGTTATAGTAGAGAAATACTGACATCTTACGAACGAACGTAACTCGCCCTAACTTCCCGTATCTCGGTAGTTTTCCAGGGACCAGTTATTGCACCTAGTTTAAAATTAATAAATCTGAAAAATTAAGTATATGTATATAATAGAACGGACAGTATTTTAATCACTTTGTAAATGATAATTTCACCTGTCTAATTTTCTGTAATCACTTACAATGTAATTAAAAGCGGACAAATAGAAGAAAATACGCTATACCTATGACGGGTTAGGAAACACATTTGTCATGCGTCAGTGGTTATACGTATATACTAGTGTGCGCTGTATTCATTTGGGGAAAGTTACGTTTTATAGCATGGATTAAATCTAAACTCATTCCTTGTATAAATTTATGCAAAGGCAACAAGTTACTAGGTGATGCGCTTATATAGTGTCTTGTATTTAAAAGTGTTTGTATAAAAGAGAGAGAGAGAGTGCGCACAATGGACAATAATGTTGTAATGAATAATACAATGTAGCATTGTTTTCTAACGTTTCAGAAATCAACCATTAAAAATCAGAAAATAGTTGGCACTTCTCCGGAAAACGTAATATTTTTAAAGTGGTCGCGCGTAGATGTTTGTGTACTTGGGGAGGGAGAGAGTGTCGAAGCTCAACTAATCGAATTAAATGTCCATTTCCATTACATTTAAGTAAATACATGGAATACTACGATCCATATACTACAATCCTTATAAAAGTAGAATGGGACAATGCCTGCATATGCAATATTTTTTTTCCATATCGTATCTATTAAAAGAAAAAATAACTTCATAAAGAAAGAAGGGTAGGCTTTTCTTTATGTGAAATATCACTTCAAAGAAATAAACGAGCATTCATATGATAGACAGTATCTTCTTGGATGATGTAATCTTCACTTAATTTGTCTTTCGGCTGCCTTTCATGATATATGTTATATCTGTACAGATATGTGGATTATGAAAGCTGCAAAATATGCATTATTTGTTTAAGGTCACAGACGTAGCATCGTGTTTTTAAAAAGAGGGGGGGGGGGGGGCAGCCAGAGAAAAAAAAATCAACTTTCCTGAAAAATCCTGACAACCAAAAAAAAAAAAACCAAAAAAAACATACACTACTACATTAGCCTTATTTAACTGTACTGCAAAAGGGGGGGGGGGAACGAGCCTTTCAGTGAACATTTCCAACAGTACAAAGTAATGTGTGGAAAAGGCGGGGGCAGGCCCTTCTGATGCTACATGTCTGAGGGTGGTGTATTTTTATTAAATTTTCTTTGTACTCAATGTTCCATTATGTCATTGTTTGTTAAGCATGTATTATTCGTCAGAATATAAAATTACAAGATACACTGTATACGTGAAGGGTAACTTTTGACCCCGCACTCAGAGTAATTTCGACCGAAGCTCTAATGTACAGAAAAAAAACTATAGTCGAAATTATAACTTGCGTCATCTCTAAGAAAAAAAAATCATAGATTGATTCAAGTATACTGACAAAAAGATACTGTAGTTCTCAAAATGTGAATAATTTAAATAACATCAAATGCATGACGCTGATTCACTGAGTTTCAATGAGTTGTCAATGCATGCTTCAAATGTACCTGCGCACACGGGGAAATCAACAAAACAGACGAGTTTTCACTGATGTGTAGAAGTAGTTTTTACTGATATTTTTTTTTCATTTTTTAATACAGTCATGACTTCTTTCTGGTAAAAGTAATATTGCTGCAGATTTATTTATTATTCATTAGTCGAATTATAAACATATAATTTTCGTTTTTAAAAGTGGGAGAGATTGGGGGAGCCAGAGAAAAAAATTAACTTACAAGAAAAAATCTGACAAGCAAAAAAAAAAAAAACAACAACAACAACAACAACAACAACAAAACAAAAAAGGGGATGGGGGGTTAAACTCGAAAATCCTTTTTCATGGGGGGGGGGGGGTTGAAATTTTTCTCGGAACAAAATATTCTTAATACATTATCATTAAAAAAAAATTTAAAAAATTGGGTCGGTAAATATGTAATAAACTGATGGAGAAAGAAAATTCAGGAGAAAAAAATTATCATTTTTAGCCAGTCGTTGATGGCAAAGACACAATTTTTTAAGGATGGTCTAACCTAATTTGGCTGATACCACGTGTCTGGAAATTACTCACCAAAGCAGCATTCATGTGGACAGGGGTAACTAATTTCTGTTTAGCTGATTTGAATTGCATTTTAATTTGTAAAAAAAACTGAATGTTTTGAATGAAATGTGCATGAGTTTCAGTTGCAAAAACATTCTCATATATGTTACATCAAGAATGGCTATTGATAAATTTTCTACAAAGATATTGTCAGAGGTGATAATTCCTTGTAATGGCTAAGAAAACTATTAAAATAAAATTAAACTCGGCTTCAATATACATTTACATGTATTATAGCCATATCATGAATCCATGGGAAAAAAGCCCGTTCGTAATATTTCGGTTGATAAGGCTTCTTCTTAGATACATACGATCCTTCGACGTAATTTTGCTCCAGTCTTTGCCCCCCCCCCCCCTTTTTCAGCTCCTTGATTTTTTTTTAAATGAAATATTTCGAATTTCCAACGTTTTGGCATGAGCATTACTTAAGAGATCTAATTAATTTGTTTAAATGCGCATCTGGTGCATCAAAATTGGCACCGTATATGATTTACATGTACAAAGTTTAGCCAGTAGCATGAACAAAAAGGCCATTGTTTTATCTTTAATTCTCCCTCGCCCTCTTTTTTTCGTAAGACAGAATCTTTGACTTCATGCTTCAAAATGAGAAATTTTCCTTTTACGTGTGTATTTCCCTTTTCGAACCTCTTTGCTTTAAATGTCCATTGAAATGTATTGTAGCGTCACGGTAGCGACTCGACAAGAAGTGATTTTGAGGTATCCTGCGGGGATTTTATCTTTTGAAATCGCAATAACATTGAAGAATTCAATAATGCAAATGTGATTACAATGAACGATCCCCTTTTTTGGTTACGTTCGTTCGTAAGATGTCGGTATTTCTCTACTGATTGATAAGATTTACGTTGTGTCACGGATAATTGAGCCAAAATTATATCCCAGTGCAAAATAGTTTTCCCACCATCTTGTCTTCGATTCCAAGAGGACACAGCAAGAAGTCAAAATATGATTTGTTACAAATTTCAGATATACAGGTAGAGTCCAATATTGCTAAAGTAGTGTTTAAACTTTCCTGTTACTGTTATAAGTTGAAACAATCCACAAATACACAGATGTATTGTTGGTCAAATTTTCTATGGAATTATGTGCTTTTCTGAAACAATATGACCATTTTACGTCCAAAAAACAAATCTTTGCTAATGTTCACAAAACTCCTAAGCTCCTGACTTAAATCAATTAAAAATGATATGACTATCTTCATAGAAAGATTTTGAATATACAGAAATGAAACTAATTATGTTTTAAAATTATTCACTGTGGACCGTCACCTGACCTGTTGCAGACGGGTAGATATACCCTCTGAGGGTATAATTAGCACCTCTGGGCCTGTACAAATGGCACCAGTTGGAATTAAACCATCATTATCTTGATTAAATAACAAGAAGCACATTAAGAGTTGTAATGAAATAGATAGAGTCTAACACATCTGTTTCATATATTTAGATATTTAATTAGAAAAAAGAAGTTAATGGTAACCTAACAACAAAATTTTATAATAAACATGATGATTTCAATTTTTCTATCGTCATTTTCCCTTCCTTGTATAGAAATACACCATTATCACCTGCAAATTGGGTTATCTCAGTTGATTCGATACGCAAGTGTATGCTTTACGTATACGAACGCTTTCTAAAAAGAGGCAAGCTATTGAAAAACATGTTGATAAAACAAGGATATCAATAGCCGTTTGAAGTCATCATTTCGCAAGTTCTATGGTCGATACAATGACCTTGTCAGTAAGTACAAGCTATCATTAAGTCGAATGCTGACTTACGTTTTCCATTCCAATTGTTATGTTCTTCATCATAACACAATTCATGGCTGCATTTTAGGGAAAAGAGATAAAATATTTATGGTTAAAATAATTGTCTTAATCAGAAATAAACGTCCCCAAAATTAGTGTCATGTTACATAAAAAAGTCTACAAAAATGTCAAAAGGAATATTGGTTGGCAGAACACTGGAATCCGTGAATGTTAGTTTAAAAATGAGGGTCATTATTGTATAGACTTCGTTTCTTTGGAGCGGTCATGATTTTATTTTTATTTTACACAGTTCCTGGTATTTCTACGGTTGAAGACTAACACATCTGAATGCAACAGGACAATCTGTTTATTTTAAATAGAAAATGAACTTTCAGATTCTAATTTTAAGGATGGGTTTAATTGTATCTCTTAGCCCATACTAAATGATATTTTCCTCAGCTATACGAGGAACAGTTTCAAAAAAAAAAAAGAAAAAAAAAAAAAAAAAAAAAAAAAGAAAAAAAAAAAAAGAATGAATGAATGAAAACGCAAACAAACCAAATGTGACACATTCTAAAAATTAATCTAAACTCATATGGTCCTCAAAATTTCATTTCAAAATACTGTAAAATGATATCAATTTTTTGCAATTAATTAGACAATATAGCGTAAGATCTGAAACTCGCTAAACATATCGAATGGGTATGGTTAATTACTAAGCCTGTCTCCTGCTCAAGAGCCGACTGAGGGATGGATCTAAAGTCTTTCTTTAATTGATGTGAACTTTATTGTGAAGCAGAATTTTGATCATTGTCTGTCGTTTGGAATTACAACTTTATTCTTTAGTTCTTCCGGACGTCTCCGGAACTTGATTGAAGGACACAGTCTTGAGATATTCTATTTGTGGGTCTATAGTGACGACACTCTAAGGAAAACATCCTGTTTGTAAATTTTCAAACAGGAAAACGTTGCTTAAATCCTCAACAATGTACTTGAACCTGACATTGTATATTGTATCTTTTAAAACTAACTTAATTGTTGGTTCAGATTAGCTCAGCCTGCTACGCAATCCCATTTAATCTGTCATAAATATTTCATAAAATACACTTGTGTTTCGTTTGAAACAAAACTAAACTAAACAAAAAAAAATTATATTGTTATTAAATTGACCGGTTGATAATATTTTTCATTTTCAAAATTATCAGTCAATACTCATTTAAATAACCAAATTTGTCAGTGGTTATTCGAAGGAAAAAAAAAAAGAAAAGGTTGATATCATGTGTATTGCATCAAGCATGAACTTCATTCAGAACTCATTCACTTATCACGATGCTTTGATTATCCGGGTATCTTGTATGGGACAAATAAACTGCAGAACTGGAGTAATGGAATGGGACGGTATCTATTTAAAAAAAATGCATCATTTTGTAATACTCTCCTCAAAAATCTTAAAGTCAGATTTTATCCGGTGAATTTAAAGTAATATGAATTGAAAATTTAATCAAAAATATTGACAAAAGCTAAGTGAATGAAAGATTTAACACACTTTTCTTTCCAATAAAATACATATGAACTTATGAAAATGCTTTACATGTATTAATCGCCGTTAATAAAGTGAATTATACATGTTTTCCGTGGAGCATTATACTTGTACTGCTTAGAAGTGATTAGTACATATATTTCATCATTCTTAAAAAATCGTCATGCATTTGAGAAACAAAGAGATTGTCTTCACTGTCAATGGTCACACTCCAATGTTTATCAATTCCACTATATTCCAGTTATCGCAGAAAGTGACCATCTTTGTCTATTACGTGTATTGTGCTAGATATATAAGCAATGATTATGTGGAAACCTGAGTCACAACAAAGATCCATTGGCCAAGAGGGAGGTTTTGTAGAGTATGGGAAGCGATATTTCCCAAACCTATCAACCACAGTAACTACAGAGTGAGAATCGGTGTTCCCAGCGGAATCATACTCAGCCACACAAATATCCCCGTTTCCATTTATTGAAATATTTTCAGCGTTTCTATACATCTGGTCCCCTTGCTCGTTGTATTTAACACTTAGAAGCTTTTTACCTCCAGTGGTATGCTTTTCAACTTCGGACACCTTGCAGACATATATTGTGTTGGGTTTTACAAATGTAATGCCTCTTAAATTCCCCTCCATAGGTAAAAATAACTGATCACCATCATTACTGATTCTCCTTATTCCCCCAGTACCTGTATACAACACGCCGTCCTCATATGGAGTCAAATACATGGCCAAAGAACGCGGTGTAAGCGTATTTAATAAATTACCATTTGTATGAAAGAGCTTAATAACATCCGAAACATGCGAACTTACGAATATATGGCTCTTCTCTGCATATCGTATGCAGAGCATTGCATGATATCCACAGGGTATGGTTTTCAATACTTTTGGGTGGTGAAAATATTTTGTTACAGCCTCCAATCGTTTGTGATAATACACAATATTATGGTCTGGTGCGTTCGTTTCCAAATGAGGAGACACACATTTTACACAAAGTCTTATGTTACACGGTCTGCAATAGAACTGGACATTGTCTTTGCACCTCTCACAAGTAATGAAATGTTGACCACGTAGATTAAGAGCCTGCGCCATTTGACATAAGCTGTTTTCTTTGTCGACCTACTTCACGAAGTGATAATGTCTCTATCAGTGACGACTCCAATAAGCCTTCTTCTATCCTTATCAATATATATACTATAAAGGCCGTGTGTATTTCTGGAGATATATATCGAAAACAGGAAATATGTTTCATTATATGTCATTATATGTCATATACTTAGTAGTAAATTCACGATTCTGCAGTGTGCGATACAAATGACATCACAATACTTCACATCAAAAACCCATACCACGTATCGCTCCGACGACAAAAATCCATATCAATCTAGAATTGACATTTGTATTAAGTTTAAAACCTGATTTTATTCAAATATAACTTGAAAATGTTCCTTTATTAGAATTTGTTGACTTATGTATTTTTGAAATGACCTTAAATTTGCTCTATTTGATATGATAAGGTCATATCATGCACGAAACATTCTTAAATGACTTTATATAAACTTACATATTTAATACTTTGATTAATTGATACTATTTTCAAAATGTTGCGAATCATAAATACTGTGTCAGTGATATTTTTGAAGGAGATATCTACCCAGTAAAGTCTTTCTAATAGATCAACTGTTCATGGAAGGTCAGTCGGTAGCGTGCTCGCTCCGTGATCGGGAGGTCGAGAGTTCGAATTTCGGCCACGACTGACCTACATGTAAGTCTATAAAAATGGGTAGCAACTGTTCCTTCGCCATGCGCTCGGCACTTTGAAGTGAAAGTTGCGGATCCTTCGGATGAGCCCTTAAAGACCGAGGCCCTGTGTCAAGGCAGGCATTGGCACGATAAAGATCCCTCACAACTCAATGACCTTGAGTGCCGAGTAAAGGACAGAATTTGAAGCCCTTCACCGGTATATGGTGATGTCTCTACATGAGTGAAAAATTCTCGAATGGGACGTAAAACAACATACAATCAATCTAATCAATAGATCATGTTTTGAATATCATATACTGTATTATTGATATTCTTTTTGGGGAAAATTTGCCTTGTAGATTTTTGCTACCTTCAAGATGTTGCAAATTATACATACTGCATCACTGCTTATTTTTTTGGGGGGGAGGGGGGTGTACCCCGTAAAGTCTTGCTTTCATAAAGATGGTTGCTTTTGCTTTGAATTACTGTACATAAAATTTGTCAATGTCATTGTAGAGAGGAAATCTATACTTTAGAATTCTGCTATTTTGATCGCGTTTTCTACGAGTAGTGAATAATACCGTATCAGTGAGGTAAATTTACCCCGTACAGTCTTTTTTCTCAGGAAGAGGTTCAGTTTGTTTTTGTTGCGAATATATACACTGTATCAAACCATATAAGTGGTATTTTTAGCAAGACACAATTTTAGCGATTTCTCGTTAAAAATCAGTATTTAATTTTAGCAAGAAGTAATCTAAAGTAATTTTGTGGTGCATAGAAAGATGACAGTAACGTCTGATGCGGAATAAAATGTTAGTAATGTTTAATTTTAGCGATCTCAACACCGAAATTGAATCCTGGCTAAAATGTCTGCTTATACGGTTGATTTTCTTTGAGGGTAAAACTTATAGTGTCTAACTATCATAAATTGGAAATTTTCCTTTTGTTGTGAATATGTTCATGATGTTTTGTCAGTATTTAATTCCTCTAAATGCTTTCATTTCATTTTGTTTGTGATGCACGATTGTCTTTACATTGGAAAATGCTACATTTTCTACAATCTAAACGATAAATACCTTTTAAAATTTTGTTTTTTATTAGATTTTGTCAATGCCTGAGGGGAAGTGCTTAAAACAAAGAAAAGAATTTTTCTGTTTTTATTTAGGAATGCGTTTATAACTTGAGAAAAGTGAAATTATAAATAGAAAATATATTGTTCAAAAATCCATAACATGTTATATCCGCCAAAGCATCGAAGGCGCAAGGGCCATACGTAATATTAAGTATGAATCATATCAAATTTCCTCTCAAAAAATGTTTCTGAAACAGTTTATATTATCCACACAAAAAGCAAACATTACACTTTGAAAATAGAAACTATCTAAGAGTTAATTTCCCCCAAAGAATAACAAAGTTACATTATATATTATTCAAAGCATCAATGAAATTACAACTTTATGATAGCCAGACTTTACAGGTTAAATTTCCTCCCAAAGAAAAGCAACTAATACAGCATTGATGATTTGCAACATCTTGGAGATAGCAAAATCTGCCAGGTAAATTACCTCTCAAAGAATATTACTGAAACAGTTTATATTAGTCGCAAAAAGCATACATTACACCCTTAAAATTCCTTGAAAATTTGGAAAGAATCCCTCCTCCCTTCTGTCGTCATTTTATTCTTCCTAATTGTTTGAGCATTCCGTATAAAATATCCGGTAAAATTTCAGTTCACTTACAAAATGAGGTAAAAATTGCAAATTTACGAAACAATTGTGTCATACCACTTGAGTGAATAAACATAATACATGTAATTGGATGACAAATGCTCAAATAAAAAGAGTTTTTCTCCGTTAAACTCGGGTAGAAATTCGTTGTATCGACACCTGGTCATATTATGGTTTACAAAAGCATAAACAATTTATTAAAAAATAAATTTTCTGATTTATAGTTTATTCTATCGATAGAAAAAGATGACCTTAAATAAATATGTAAAAAAAAATTATTGATGTACCTCAAGCGGTTTTAATTTTATGGAGTTGTTTCACGAATTTTTTGATAATTCCTCGTACAAAAGCTTTCTTTTTTTTGTTTTGTTAATTTATTATACAAAGATAAGTTTCAGATTAATTTAAACTTACATATGTACATATGGAGAGAGAGAGAGAGAGAGAGAGAGAGAGAGAGAGAGAGAGAGAGCAATAATAGCGATCTGAAACATTTTTTATCTATAAAGGGAAGGGATATCTCTTTATACCTCTCAAAGTTTATTCTTTTCTATTCTTTTCCTGCAAAGCATATATTGCATTTCATTGATGAAGCATACGTTTTTAGAAGTTGAATTATTGTTAATAGATACTACGTCGTCGATATATCTAAATGTCGAGTTGAAGGCAACTGCAAGTTTTTTCTTCTTCTCATATGTTTTTGAATACATTCTGCCTCATATGAATTAAAATAGGTCTGCTAATAACGGGGTGCAATGGGTATCCATGGCAATTCCAAAAGATTGTTTGAAGACCTATTCTCTAAAAACTTCATAGATATTTTCAATCAGAAACTCAAGTTTCTTTTTAATATCAACTTCATAGTACTTGTGAGTACAATCAGAATGTTTTTAACAAAATAATTTTGCAGATGACTAATGACAAGGATTTTTTGTTTGTTTGTTGTTTAACGCCCCTCTCAAGAATTTTTCACTCATATGGAGACGCCACCACTTGCCGGTGGAGAGCGGCAAATTTTGACCTGTACTCGGAACTTAAGGCCATTGAGCAGTGCGGGATCTTTTTCGTGCCAGCACCTACATGCGACACGGGACCTCGGTTTATACAGTCTCATCCGAAAGACCGTTATCCACGTCCCACAGTGGTATTCGAACCCATGACGTAAGGATTAACTCCTTACTCCGCGACTGTAGAGCAGACGCTCTACCACTTCGCCACGATGGCGACTAATGTAATGTTGGGTATATTTCCGAGTTCCATTTCCTTAAAAAAATGCAGCTGTCAGCGATGTCAAAAGCCTGGACTTCAATTTATCGTTGGGAATGGTTGTAAAAAGTGTTGAAAAGTTGTACGTTTTGATGTTATTGATTTTAATAAAATTTTGTTATTTAAAATTTTCTAAAAGATCCTTTGAGTCTTTAAGTTTCCACTTCTGATTTACACTACTTCTCAAATATCCTGTTATACAGTACTCCTGAAGTCTCTTCTTCACTGCTGTTATTATTTCAGTGAGGAGTAAAGAAAGAGGTTTGTCGAACATTTACTGGAGCCCACTATGTCTCTTTGTAAGGATTTTTATGGAGTTATTGAATCCAGAATATGTACGGTAATTCAGATTTATTTTGATTGTTGGGAATATTAAAAATATTGAAGATATTTAAAACTGACGTATTGTTTTGAAGAATCTTCTCCCTAGAAAGGGAGCTTTGGATATAAGTTAGATTACCACTTGCAGAATTAAATCCTAGTTCCTCTAAAATACAACTCGAATAATGAGTCTTACAAACAAGACAATATTATTACCTACTTTGTCAGCAAGGACTATTACATACTAATCATGTAATCTATAGATGGCTTTCATATTGCTCCTAAATCGCTTAATGCGAGATTTCAACATCCATCTTATACATTTAATCCATTCTGACAAAGTGTCAAGGTCTTTTTTTCATATTTGGTCCATCGTCTTGTGTGTACTTCTACGGAATTCGTAATATTTATAAAATTATGACGCAGTTTGAAAGATCGGAATTCCCTAAACGTTGGCTCTCACAGTAAATGATTGGAAGTCCTTATTGTTAATTATATTTACGTAACCAGTAATGACGTGCGCAGCTATGTTAAGGCTTCCCGAAGCTTTAAAATGCGCTCAAAACATAATATTTCATTGCGATGTCGGTTTTGGTTTTGATTTATAAGTATTGTACTTTAGTATTTCCAATTAATGTAAAGTGTTCCCTCGGCTATATATAAACATATTTGTTATGATATCACATGACTGTTGATCACGTGACGGTCATTTATAATTTTTGGAAGAATATCAAATAAATCGCTTCGGCGCAGCCGATTAACGAAATAATTATTAACATTTTGTTATATAAATAAACTCATCGTATCCTTGTGTACCCGAAATGTGCTTGGGAAAAATCATGGTATTACTTGGGTACAAAATATTTCGTGAGAAATTCAACTTAACTACAAATTTGAGGGTATTATCCACACAGTATCGTAATCTGTATTAAAACGAAGCAATCACATATTTTTCCCAAGCAAGATTCAGTTAGAGAACAACCTCTCCTTACAGATTTCCACAAAAAATTTCAGATTAATCCTCATTAATCACCTGCGCCAGACTCTTTTAAACACACAAAATAAATTCTACCTCTAACCATGGGAATAACACAGAGTGCATTTCTCAAGTTAATTTTTCGTAAGCATTTTGAACATGCTGAATTTCAATCAAGGGTACGTAGGCGATGTTTTGTTTTTTTTGTTTTTTGTTTTTTTTTTTTTGTTTTTTTTTTAATAAAATATTCGGACATATAAGACTTAAAAAAACCTTTAACGACCAGTGAATTTTGCAATAGCTATCTAGCATTTTACATGCAGTTTGAAATAAAGTGTAAAGTTCATGACACTCTCCCCGTCATGACACCTCAAGTTGGCAGTGACTTGACGTCATTTTCCATTATGACGTCATATTTTAGTAGTTCAGAGAAGTGAAAACACAGAGTGCACTGTGATATTCTATGGGACGCCTTAACCTACCTGCGTGTCCTGCAGAGCTATAGTTGTAGGGTGATGAGGTACATAAACACGTTGGAGGATTATGTTTCAGATGCACGATATATATTCACTGCATTTTTTTTATAATTGAAAAGTTTGGAAGTAATTGTCGATGTTCATTTGTAAGAAATACAAGGTCTGGTCTGAAATATGGTGGAATACAAGACTGGACCTTTGATTTAGAATTTTGCTTTTATTAATTTCGTCAATTCCTTTATTGGCATATTGAAGTTTTAGAAAAACTGGTAGTTTTCGCTGTATTTTCTTCCGTAAAACGTAGAATTTCTATCTCTTTAGTACATGTACGACTAAAACATGATTAGAACAGATTAATAGAGATATTTCAACATTCTCAAGTAATCGTCACGCATTTGAGAAACAAAGAGATTGTCTTCATTGTCAATGGCCACACTCCACAATTCATTAATCTCATCATAAGAAAGGTATCGAAGGAAATTGCCATCTTTGTCTGTCACGTGGATTGTACCAGATATACAAGCAACAATAATGTGAAAACATGAGTCACAACAAAGATCCCTTGGCCAAGAGTATTTATGATCTGTAGAGTATGAAAAGCGATATTTCAAATACTTATCAACCACAGTAACCACAGGGTCAGAGTCGTCGTTCCCGGCAGAATCATAATCTGCCACACAAATATCCCCGTTTCCATTTATCGAAATATTTTCAGGATTTCTATAAATTTTCTCCTTTTGGTCGTTATATTTTATTCTTAAAAGCCTTTTTCCTCCAGTCGTGTATTTTTCAACTTTGAAGGAATTGCAGACAAATACAGTGTTAGGTTCTCACAAATTTGATGCCTCTCAACGGGCCCTCAATTGGTAAAAATAGTGTATCGCCTTGACCATTGACTTTTCGAATTCCTCCAGTGCTTGTGCACAACAAACTGTCTTCAAATGGCGTAAAGGAAATTGTCCAACTTTTTGGTAAAAGAGTTTTGACTAATTTTCCGTCGGTAGTAACAAGTTTTTTGATACCGGAGACCACGTGCGAATTAACAAATATCTGGCTATCTCCAGCATATCTCATGCAGGGCATAGCATGATGTCCACAAGGAATGGTTTTTTGTATGTGAGGATCGTGAAGAGATTTAGTTGTAGCCCCAAATCGTTTGTGATAATACACAATATTATGGTCCGGTGCGTTCATTTCCAGATGAGGAGACATACATTTGATACAGAGCCTTGTTTTGCATGGCTTGCAATAGAACTGAACGTTGTCTTCACACCTTTGACACGTAACGAAATGTTGTCTGCTTGGATCAGAAGCCTCCGCCATTTTAACTACATGTATTTACGGTAAGTATCCCTGCAATCGACCAGCTTTAAAATCAAGTATTAGTAATTTCTTCTATTGGAGATAGACAGTGAAGTTAAATCGATTAAGCCAGCAGCTATTCAAATTACTAACCTTTGAATTCTCTGTTGTGCAAACATGAGGAGATGTATATAAAGAAGGAGACTTTTTATTCTTCACAGGATGAACATTCAAAACTGATTTTTGCCAAATTGCTGTATACATAGATTTCCTTTTCAATACAAAGTTAGAAGTTAAAATGTGTAATGGAAGACAGATTTCTTAATGCTTAAAATGTCTTTTCCTTTTAGCCAAATTTTCTAAAAATTAGGAAAATATGTATAATAAAACCTCTTGGTGTGAGAGAATGTAATAAGAAATCGAATCTTCAAAGTGCAACTGTTCCTAAGAGAAGGTGTAAAAGACCTAGAGACAAACAAGAAACTTTGAAATCGTCACACCCACCATTTATGAAGAAATTGATAATTTTATAATGTACTGGGTTTTCAGAGGTTTTCAGTTAGGACTTGGACAGTTTTAACAGGTGATGAGTAGTGTAGTAAAGACCCCTTTAAATAATAAGTCATACTTTATAATGATTGACCTGTTTTCTTTTAAAAGTATAATTCTTCTAAGCCCAAGCAAATCAAAAATATTGATCCGCCCTTACACAGGGCCTCTTATTCTGCCATCAAATATATAATATTTGATATTATATATATATGAAATATATAATATTTGATATTTTATATATATATATATATATATATATATATATATATATATATATATATATATATATATATATATATATATATATATATATATATATATATATATATATATATATATATATATATATATACGTACTTGACGTGGTTTGCGGGTCATGTCACATAAACATGGTTTATGGGACCCTGCATTTGTAATAGGCTTATTTCAAAAGGAAACACATTTTTAAGAATAGTTTTTGATGTAGATCCCAAATATAGAAATATTATAAAGTTTTCTCATATTTGGTTTCAAAGCTATAGATAACGTTGTGGGTCATTACATTGTGGGTATGAGTCCCACAGCGATCTATAGTAGATAATTATATATAACATACTTGTGGGTAGGGACCCACAAACCATATCATAGCAATATATATATATATTCTTTGTGGGAGATATCCCACAAACCATGTATGGATTCAAAAACAATTATATATAGCATACAATTGAATATGATTTGTATCGGAGCTCAAAAAAACACATATCATTTTATCAGACTAGTATATAGGTTTTTTCTTTGAGGTAAATTTTCATCAAAGCACCTGTGAGGACTAGAGGTGTTTCCTAAGGGGTAAAGTGCAGCATACTTGTGGGTAGGGACCCACAAACCATATCATAGAAATATATATATATATATATATTCTTTGTGGGAGATATCCCACAAACCATGTATGGATGCAAAAACAGTTATATATAGCAAACAATTGAATATGATTTGTATTGGGGCTCAAAAAACACATATCGTTTTATCAGACTAGTATATAGGTTTTTTTCTTTGAGGTAAATTTTCATCAAAGCACCTGTGAGAACTAAAGGTGTTTCTTAAGGGGTAAAGTGCAGCATATTTGTGGGTAGGGACCCACAAACCATATCATAGCAATATGGGGGAGATATCCCACAAACCATATATGGATGCAAAAACAGTTATATATAGCATACAATTGAATATGATTTGTAAAGGAGCTTTAAAAACACATATCATTTTATCAGACTAGTGTATATTTTTTTTTCTTTGAGGTAAATTTCCATCAAATCACTTGTGAGAACTAGAGCTGTCTCCTAAGTGGAAAAGTGCATCCTGTGGGACATACTCAAAGAGAATGCAGATTTGTACAAATGCATTAAACAGAACATCCAGGGATGTGCTAAGGAAGTTTGCTTTGTAAACTCCTTGTGATAAGACAAAATTGAAACTGTTCTTAATGAATCACGGAAGCATGAAATGTAGGCCAGATGAAGCATGCAAAGCACCCATTGAAATGATCATAGATATGTAGATACACCTCAGGAGGAAGTTTGGTTTGTGTACCCCTTTTTATAAACTGAAAACAGACCAAAAAGTTGGCCTGATCTGTAAAACGTCTTTTAAAATATATGCATCGTATATCTTAAGATTGGTTTGTAAATCTCAAAAGATAAGCTGGTAACAGACCACTTTCCTTAACTGAAATTATTGACGCCTGGTCAAACGCAGCATAAAAAGTGGGAGAACATTTCATAGTCATATATGTGTAGTAATATATAAGCCTAAAAGAAACCCTATAGAATCACAGGTTCCTTCCAACTTCAACTATTTAGACCTGACAATAAGTGCTAATCTGTCATCTGTCTCCTTTAACATTTCTAAATTGTCTGGAAATTAAGATATCGTTTTAGATTTAGAAAGTATGGTGGGTTTTTACAAGAAAAATAATACCAAATTTACCTTATATGGTTAGTTAAGAGAACACACGAATAGCAATTGACTGAACTTTACATGATTATAGATGCTGTCGATGGAAATTCAGGTCTTTTTACAATATATTATTTTAGATTAAGAAATTACATGCTATAACAAGTAAAACAACACCATATTTACCATGTTTCAATGAAAAATAAGAGAAAAAGTTATGGTCAATTACGAGAATACAACCATATGGATTGATTGACCCTAAGATGATGATTGTTGGATCCATGCTTTCTATGAAAATTCAAGTTCTCATTAAATATCAGAAGCTCTATTTTTCTAAATCAGTAGCATTAAGAAATTTAGTTTGATTATTCAGGCCTGTAAATACATATTTAAAATTAAATTTAACAAGGACACCGCAAAGAGGAGCATCCCTCGCAAAGAGCTTTTCTATAAATGCAAGGGAGCATTCGAAATCGATCCCGATGCAAATTATGTCACTTTCGTTTCGCACAGGACATAACCCACACACGATCGATTGCGTTACTATATCCCTCCAACTCCGTTGCGAGGGGATAATCAGATTTGCAAGGTGTGTACCAAAGCTATTAGAGGTATCCCTCATCTTCCTCTATCGCTCAAATGCAATATGGCTCAGATATTTTTATATACATGATTTAACTCGTCTTTTATACATTTCCAAGTTGCATATTATCCCAAAATCACATTTAAATTTCCAAAACATAAACAATTTGGTTCTGAAAAGGAAAATGCCAATTTTACTTCAACTGAATGGAGTATGTAGCTACAATTGTTAGTCATCTATACCCCACCCCTGATGATAATTCAGATCATGTTATATATGCAGAAATATTAAATTGACTTTTCTAAACAAAATGAGGATGGATCATTTACTTTATTCATTCTTTAAGATGCTGGACCAAGACTTTTTTAAAATCAATAATTATTATTTTTTGCACTGGTCCCACCCTGGTGATAAATATTGCCTGGACCCTGAGTTCGAAGGTCAGGGGCATACTGATTTTGTCATGTCTGTTATTTTTCATAAATTTAATCTTTCCTACATTTTTATGAGAAGAACAATAAAGAAATTTGAAAAGATCTTAATGAGATCTAATTTCCTTAGCAATCGCCCATTTGTTTCATGAAGTTTTATTTCGGTAGGGTCCAAATGTTAACGTTAACCTTTCTTATAACATCTGAAAAAAAAAGGTTTGAGACTTTATTTTGGATGTTTGGCTTTTTGCACATTATTTACCCAGAGCTAAATCAAAGAGGATTACAATTATGGAAACTATACATTCTCTATTTAATAGGTTTCTCTTTTTGACACCAGCTAAGAAAATTATCTTGATTTTTTAAATAATGACAACTGTGAAAACGTATTTATAATACGTGATAAAACGAACCTAAGAATGCACAAACTCTTGCTCTAATAGTCACAGAACATGTTTTCCTTTAATGGGGATAAAACTTTTGTATCAAAGATGAAAGATACATGTATAGTACAATAGTATAGTACCTTTTAATTTTTGTTACTTAAACTTTAAAACTTTTAGAAATGAACACTTCATATCAAAAGCCAACAATTACCCGGTACTGCTGTTTTACCCCTGCAGGCATGCTTATAAAGCTATCCTTAAATTAACGACCACGAGATTAAAAAGACATGTCTATGGTAATTTTAAAAAGCGATGTTGCCAGGAAAACAACTTACAATTATGAAATTAACATTGTCTAATTAAATCCAATATATTTGGTAAAATTTCATTTTCATTAATTGAAGTATTAAAAAATTCATGCATCTAATGGTTACAACGTACGAAAGCCGGATAGGCTCATTTTTGATAAGACAAAAAAAATTAGCTCGTTACAACGAGATAATTATCTCGTAATAACGAGCTAGTATCTCGTTAAAACTAGTTAGTATCTCGTTATAACGAGTTAGTTATCTCGTTGTAACAAGATAATTATCTCGTTATAACGAGTTAGTTTTCTCGTCATAACCAGTTATTATCCCGTTATAACGAGTTGGTATCTCGTTATAACGGGTTAGTTATCTCGTTATAAAGTGTAAGTTATCTCGTTATAACCAGTTAGTTATCTTGTTATAGCCAGTTGGTTATTTCGTTATAAAGAGTTAGTTATCTCGTTATAACGAGTTAGTTGTCTTGTTATATCGAATTAGTTATCTTGTTATAACGATATAATTATCTGGTTATAACGAGTACATGTAAGTTATCTCGTTATAACGAGTTAGTTATCTCGTTATAACTAGACAATTATCACTTTATAACGAGTTAGTTATCTCGTTATAATGAGTTAATATCTCGTTATAATGAGTTAATATCTCGTTATAACGAGTTAGTTATCTCGTTATAACGAGATAAAAATTGATTTAAAGTGTTTAAATATCTAAGTAAAGAATAGACCATTATTATAGGAAATATACAGAAGCGAGTCGATCAAATTTGTTTGAAGTGTGTGTGTTTTTATGGAACAACAACATACTAGTTTTTTTGTGTTATGCCTTTGATTATTATTGTTTATTGAAAAGACCGAAGAGAAATATACGGAAACATATGACCGCCTCATGTTTTTGTTTTATACCTTAAAATTGCAGAATTAGTGTCATCTTCAAATGGAATGTGAATAACGTGAAAATTTTGTCAAGGAGATCAAAAACAAAAAGATATACTCAGGCTGCTTTAACTGCCCTGTTCAAGCTTTGTTGACTTTGTTGAAATTATAATTTTTGCGAAACATTTGTCGCTATAAAAATGCAAAGAAATAATCCCATTATTTAATATATTCCGGATTAAAAATGTCGATATACCATTTGTAAGGCTTTAACGTCCATATTTTGATAATTCCTTGCCTGTTAACAAGGAATACAGATCAAAATTCAATGTCTGACAAAAAAATAAATCACGTTGTTTTTATCATCAATTCCTCCTTCCCCTCAATAATAAATATGATGAATTTAATTTCAAGAACTAATACTGTACTTATCACTTAATAATTTATATATTTCTTTTGTTTATTAAAATTATTAATATTTACCAATTTGGCATGAAATCTCATGTACAATATGTAATTTTTGCCTTATTATCAATGTGGTAGAATAAAAAACTTTGGGGGCTCTTTATTCTACGGAAGGCAAAATAAAAAGGTGAAGGTCAGCAGGCTGAATGTATTGCATGTAGGAATTCACATGCCTCACTTTGATAGTAAAAACAGTTGACATGTTTGTGATCCTTTTTGGGTATAGAATGAAAGTTTAATATCTAAAGTTTACAATACGATACGCTTTATTTAAGGTGTATTTCAAGCATAAATTATGCCTAGAAATATGTATTGTATCGTGAGAAAGAATTCTTGATATTTTCACTCTTGCTTTGCACTCATGAAAATAAAAAAAAAAATTCTGTCCCACTCGTGAAATAAATTTCATATCAACTACAAAACATTGAATATCCTCTATTTATTAACCCCCCTCCCCCCCCCCCCCCCAAAAAAAAAAAAAAAAAAAATCACCAATCTCTTTTTGAAATAAAAATTATATGCTTGCAAAGTATACATAATAAATATTGTGATGAGGAAAATAATTAACGGCAGTGTCTCAATGTTGTATTAATAATATACATGTAGTATTAGGCCTATCCGTTGATCAATCCTAAGTAATAATCGGAACTGGCTTAGTAAAATCTGTAAAATCCGCCAAACAGACGTGAATCTCATATAGGTTTACGTGAATCTCTACAGTTTGACCCCCCCCCCCCTCCCGCAAAAAAATTTAAACAGTGAATCATGACAGAATATTAGATAAAATGTCAATATCAGCAGATCAGATCTAACGTCGTATTACGTAGAAAGGATGTTATATCATTTTTGCTTCATCATTCCTCATCATCGTGGACAATCTGCATAAGCTTGGTCACAAAGTTCAATTGGGAGAGGAGGGGGGGGGGGGGGAGGGGGTAAACCAAGCAAAATATTTGACAAGCAAAAAGAAATTTGATATTTCAACTACGAGTATTTGCCATTATTTTCGGGAGATATTTACTCAGGTAAAAAAAAAATCTGGAGGAAGGGGCACAAAGATACTCTTGTCCGCCCCCTTTTCAAAAGTGGTGGTTGGGACATTAGCCCCCTATTAAAACGCCAATGATCTAACTGCTGATGTCTCACAATACCCCTTCTTCAAAACAATTCTGAATTTAAAAAATAACATATGTATCACACTGTAATCGTATATATTATTATATGTTGCATGAACACCTGCGATATGTTGCACTTGTATTGTCTCTCATATCTAATTTTAGCGGTATAGAAATTGATATATGAAAGTTTATAAGTCGTCCAAAACATGTCGAAATAGTGTCATTCATCCGAAATAGCTGTCATGAATAAATTGACAAAGTTTGAAGCAAGTATATTCGGTAATATTATTTTAAGAAAAATATCGCATCCTAATGCAACAATTTGAGTAGACGTTCACGAATTAATGTGTAAATGTGTTCGCCTTAGATTTGCTATACGTATCAAAATATGATTATTGACAACGAGATAGTTCAAGATATAATCATAAGTAAACCCCAGAGCAAATTAAATTTTCAACCATTTATCAATTGTTCAAGTTAAATTTGATTGATAATTACTAGCTAATAATTCAATGGCATTAAAAACTACAGCCATTTTTACTATATTGCTATTAAATCTCGAAATAATGAGAAAACTATCTCGTTATAACGAGATAACTTACTCGTTATAACGAGATAATTATCTCATTATAACGAGATACCAACTCGTTATAACGAGATAACTATTAGTAACTCGTTATAACGAGATAACTATCTCGTTATAACGAGTAATTTTTCTTTCTTATCAAAAATGAGTCTATCCGGCTTTCGTAAAAACATTCTGAAGTAGGTTCAATTAAACCCTTTTAAAATATATACAAAACTTTCAGTAATTAATTAATTGTTCTTTTTTTATTCGGAAGGGGGCGGCGGTAGGAGGATGCAGTCATGTGCTACTTTTAATATGCCCCCTGACCTTTTACATTGTAAAACCTCGGGTATCAATCGTGAATCCAAGCATTTTTTCCAATGGGGGAGGGGACACGTTCATCAAAAAAATCTGATTCAAAACTCGGGGTGACTCCATGAGCACCCCTCCCCCTCCTGATCATCTGCACATGCTTATGATGGAATCTGGAAATAGGAATTTTAATGAAACACTTGTTTTCAAAAAAAAAAAAAAAAAAAAAAAAAAAAAAAGGAAAAAAGATAAATGCTTAGAATTGAACTACAGACATCTTTACTTAAGGCCAGACGACACGTTACTCAATTATATGTTTTGTATTGTATACCTTGGTATTATATCAAAAATTATTCATAATTGTCATTGTCTTGTGATTTCTTAATTGTTTTCAATATGTTTAAAAATAAGTACACCAGTAATTGTAACATTGGCAATTCAAAAGATTACCTATATGGATTATATAGGAAATATCACCCTCTGGTATCTTGCCCAAATGCCTGATAGGGTACCTCAATTTTTGGTGAGGAAACTTGTTTAAGTAGCAATACTTCAATGGCAAATTCTTGGGAAAAATTATATATTTTTGAGAAACGCGTCGTCTGACCATAAGATATTCCTATGACGTTTTTGGTTTACACACTAAGACGTATCTTAAGATATTCCTAAGATACATGTATGTCCTAAAAAATATCCTTAGACACGTCTTAAGACAAATCTAAGGATTATTTTTTTTCATGACATGAGCAGTATGTGCACTGATGCGATGCGAAATTTCGTTCACAAGTGCGTGACTAAGAGAACAACAAACAAGTTGACAAAGAAAACGCAAGGCATGCCCATTGCTAAATTTGAAT
Organism: Saccostrea echinata; assembly: GCF_033153115.1. NCBI lineage: Eukaryota > Metazoa > Mollusca > Bivalvia > Ostreida > Ostreidae > Saccostrea > Saccostrea echinata. The sequence continues at coordinate 5,704,169 of NW_026889766.1, forward strand.
TATCTTTTCTCCTCTTCAGAAAGAAAGGTTGAAAATGTTGATAGTTCCGAAATTTGAGAATCGCCAAGTCAGTTTATAATGGTCGCCAATTTCGCGACTTGTAGAAAATTTTAGGCGTCAATCAAATATTTTAAGCCCCACGGCGACTAAATTAGTCGCCAATTAGAGCCCTGAGGACTAAGGTTTGTTTTTCTTGCTATTAAATGAATGAGTCAACCATTGTTTCGTACATGTTCTCAATAGTTAGATAGATGAATACGAGAGAGAGAGAGAGAAATTTTCACGGTATGGAAAAATCATAATTGCTCCCTTTTCCTTAAGACAAATGCGATACTCTGTCACATTTCGACCCCTACATCTACCGTATTCTGAATTCTATTGTCTCTATATTTTTTTGAAGATTTTTTCTTTTGAAAGGGGAAAAAATCATGAAATTCAATTGATTTCTTTGACTACTTTAATTAACTAAGTAGAAAATTAACTAAAGTAGTCAAAGAAATCAATTGAATTTCATGATTTTTCTCCTTTCAAAAAAAATCTCTAAAGAAATATAGAGACAATAGAATTCAGAATATTATGGTAAAAAAAATACAATTTGAAAAAAATTGATGACCCCCATACAATTCCCCAAACTGACGTTCTGCACGTCTAGTTGACTCGTGTCAGGTGCAGGACTAATCCTCAAATCACAAGCAACTATGGTGTCCATAAGATTCTTAAATTTCTGTAACACAAAAATGGCCCACACACAGTTTATCACATCCCACCCCGACCCTTATCAAATGAAAATGATCTGATTGACACAGCATTAGGTTTTAAGTAAACTCTGTGTCTAGTTAGATTCTTCTCTCTGATACAGCTATGGCTCACACCAGAATTCCAACATTTTTCTCCTTGTGACCTTGTCTAAATAATACCTGATAAAAGTCATAATACAAAATATTTTCTCTGGAGACTGTGTTCAAGTAATACCAGGTCAAGGTCATGACAAACCCACGGTCATGTCCATCTCTGTGTAAGATATAAGCAGAAGCCATATAAATGCTTTTTTCAAAGTTATGGCCATGACATGGCAATCCCTCCTCATAACATAAACAGACAGACAAGGCAATTCCTATATACCAGGGCCAAATCTTAAAAAAATCTTGATTTGCAGTTGTCAACCTAAATTTTTAGAATGGGCGGTATTTTTTTTATTTTTTCTAAAAAAATGTAGTTTTCAAATATGTTTTAACTAACAAAAATAGGCTTACTTAACATAAGCTCCTCTTGTTATAAGTCGCTGATTGATAATACCAAAAATCGAAAATGAAACATGCAGTTTCACTATCCTGAAAGTTTGAAGCTTAAAAAAAATAATACAAAATAGTTGGAAAAAGTTCGGGTCAGGTGCATTTTCAGTGGGTCACTAGGCAGCTGAAAAAAATTATTTTAGGCCCAGGCTCTTCATTTGCAGGGGTAAGATAACACTGATAAGGTAACACTTTTATCAGTTAAAGATTATGTATTTATTTCTCAAAGTGAGGAAAACACACATAATAGTATTCACAATCAAGTACTTTACAACAGTGACCCACAAACACGAACAGACAAATATCTATATCATATATTTACACTGATACTGATCCAAAAACCATAATCAGACACATTCTAATACATGAAAGTAATGATTACTCAGTGATCAAGAAACCATAAACACATGCATAATTGAACTGCCATAACCAAACTTCTACAATGTTTTGAACAAACATTCTATGACAGTGACCCACAATCCATGAACAGACACATACATGTATATATGACAGTGTTCAACAAAGCATGAACATTTTCATATAAATGTATACATATACACAAATGTCTTTACTCAAAGGCACAAAAAGTCATGAACAAACTACAGGAAAAATGATAGAACAAACAATATATGACAGTGACCCACAACCCATGAACAGACACAAACACTTATATATGACAGTGATCAACAAACCATGAACATTTTCATATATATGTATTCATGTACACAACTGTCTTAACTCAAAGACACAAAAAAAGTCATGAAACAACTACAGGCAAAATATGAGAACAAACAACCTACGACAATGACCTACAATCCATGATAGAACAAACAATCTATGTCAGTGACCCACAATCCATGAACAGACTCATACATGTATATATATGACAGTCATCCACAAACTATGAACTTTTCATATATGTATGCATATACACAAATGTCTTTACTCGAGGACACAAAAAGTCATGAACAAACTACAGGAAAAATGATAGAACAAACAATATATGACAGTGACCCACAATCCATGAACAGACACATACATGTATATATATAACAGTGATCCACAAACTATGAACATTTTCATATATGTATGCATATACACAAATGTCTTTACTCAGGGACACAAAAAGTCATGAACAAACTACAGGAAAAATGATAGAACAAACAATATATGACAGTGACCCACAATCCATGAACAGACGCAAACACTTATATATATATGACAGTGATTCACTAACCATGAACATTTTCATATATATGTATGCATGTACACAACTGTCTTAACTCAATGACACAAAAAGTCATGAACAAACTACAGGTAAAATATTACAACAAACAATCTATGACAGTGACCCATAACCCATGAACAGACACATACACGTATATATGACAGTGATCAACAAACCATGAACATTTTTATATATATGTATGCATATACACAAATGTCTTAACTCAAGGACACAAAAAGACATGAACAAACTACAGGAAAAATGTTAGAACAAACAATCTAGGACAGTGACCCACAACCCATGAACAGACACAAACACTTATATATGACAGTGATCAACAAACCATGAACATTTTCATATATATGTATGCATGTACACAACTGTCTTAACCCAAAGACACAAAAAGGTCATGAACAAACTACAGGCAAAGTATTAGAACAAACAACCTATGACAATGACCTACAATCCATGATAGAACAAACAATCTATGACAGTGACCCACAATCCATGAACAGACTCATACATGTATATATATGACAGTGATCCACAAACTGAACATTTTTATATATATATGTATGCCTATACACAAATGTCTTAACTCAAAGACACAAAAAGTCATGAACAAACTACAGGAAAAATGTAAGAACAAACAATATATGACAGTGACCCACAATCCACCATGAACAGACACATGCATGTAAATATGACAGTAATCCACAAACCACATATACATGTATGCATATACACAAATGATACAAAAATACATAAACAAACTACAGAAAAAAAATTGTAAAATGTTAGAACAATAAATAACCGTGACCCACAATCCAAGAAGTTGAACCGATATGACAATGACCCACAAACTATACACAAACTATGGGACAACCAATATACCAATATATAGATATATTTACCTCCTGGAGAATTTTGATATACAATTCAAGCTTTGATACTATAATTAACAAGCATTTTGACAATCTAAAAATAAATTATTAAATTTTAGAACTAAGATTTGATTTTATTAACTTTGTTAGTGTAAAAATCCTTCAAAAAATCACACAAAATACGAAATCTGATGTACAGGTTCTAGACAGACATTACTTGAAAAATTGATGTCACTTTATAATTCTTTTTTTCCTATAGAATAGATATATATTTTATCACCTCTGGCTTGTGAACATGACTGTTTAGTCTTTATTTATCATTTATTGCATAAATATTTACATTTCCAATGTCTTTGTCCGAGATAAAATTACAAATTGTAAAAATACTTTATTTCTACATAAATCTACTAGTTCATCTATAGGCGCGGTTAAAAAAAAATCACGTGCGGGGCGGGACAAATAGAGACAGAAACGGGGCTATTAGCATGGAAATTTGCAGAATCAGGAGCATGTAAATATAAGGAATAACTATCAGATTTTTTGGATTCATGACGATGATCAATCGATTGGCTTGCGTGATAATTTTATGCATAAACGCCTTCGGCATTTATGCAAATTATCACGCAAGCCACTTATTATTCCTTAAATGAGTTTTAATAAAACATAATTTCACCACGCGAATTTAATTTCTTGTTTGTCGCACATCTGGTGAAAAAAGTAAGAGCGGGCAAGAGATTAAATAATAATATTATTACTTTTTTGTACGCAAAATTTTTAGGCATAACATGAAAAAAATTGAGTGACAATTATATTTTTTCTACTTTTTTCTGATTTGTAGAGTAAACAGATTTAAATTATCAAAAATAGAGCGGAAATAAAACAGAAACTGGCACAGAATTTCCCAGGTGCAGGAGATTTAAATTAATATTATTTGTATAGCTTTGTTCAAATAAGAGCGTGCGGGTCCGACAAGCAAAACATTAAATTGGAATGGCCTTTGTATTTGATTTTATTTATGAAAATTGATAATGGCACATGTCACATATTCACATCAAAACTTATCACATTATCACTTTTTGAATTGCAAAGCAGTGTATCAACAGACTTTTCATATTTGAAACTAATTATTTTTTTTTCTGCATAATAAAGCATAATTCAAAATGTACCGGTAGTATTTTCAGATTAAGATGGACTTAACTGTAGAAAAAAAACAGTTTTATATTCAGTCCACATATCAGCTTCAGAGCAAATAATTAACCACACACACATGAACACCATTAGGGTCTTGGCTTATCTGCGGAAAAAGTTTATATTCTGCAAAATGGTCTTCACTGGTTTGTGGAACATGTGCAAGTTTTCCATCAGGGTCTGCCTCAATAATCCACTCTAAGGAACATGCAAAGAAGAACTGACAATGTAATATAAGTTATGCTACAAGTCTTGTATTGAAATTTCCTCCTATATTTCAGAAGAGTTACACATACCTGTACTAAATTGCCTTAGCTGTTGAACATGCGAATTTACAAGGTCCTGACTAGTCTGTACAATCTGTGGAACATGTAGAAATGCTGCAACAGGGTTTGCCTCCAAAATGCTTCCTATAATATATGTGCAAAACAAAATTAATTGTGATTATATTTATGCCTGCAACTACATTCAGATACCTTTAATGTAAGCTATTTCGATGCATTTTGAATAGAAATTTAACATGCTATTAAATAAATGTTTTTAACATAAAATAAATTAATAAAAAGTATCAAATAAACTAATTGTTTTTTTATATAACACTAAACAGCAAGGGCAATGGTCACCCAGGTGTAAATTGTACAATCAACTGAGAAGTCCTATTAGGTAGACCCTAATTGTAAGGACCATTTATGACAATTTATCAAAGGATCTTGGATCAGGCTAAACAAGAAATATACTAAACTTCAAAGTTCGCAGAAATGTTCTTTCTATAAATATCTACTTGATGGGTTTTACCTACCGTATTATTTAAGAAATTCAATTCTGACTAAGTTTCAAAAATCACACCTTTTAGCTATTGAAACTGGATATAATAAAGCAAACAGATCCCACTGGAAATGTTTTTTTGTGTCATACTTGTGTCGAGGATGAATATCACTTTCTACTAGTATGTCCTGTTTATCGAGATTATCAATGCAAATTATTTCTTTTTAAAAAAAACATCCATACGTATAAATTACTGCAATTGTTCAATACTAAGAACTTTAAGGATATGTGTAACCTAGGTAAATATATTTATTATAGCATGAGGCAAAGAGGTGATACTGTACATATAATCAAATATCAGCTGTCTCATTTAAAGTCATCATTTCGTAAGTTCTATGGACATAATGGTCGATACAATGACCTTGTCAGCAAATACAATTTATCATTGAGTCAAATGCTGACTGACGTTTTTCATACTAATTGTTAGACCATTATTTACACACTGAATTGTCAACGGATTTTTCCGTTATTTCCCAATCATGACAAGGAGCACACGGCGGGTGTGACCGGTCGGCAGGGGATGCTCACTCCTCCATGGCACCTGATCCCACCTCTGATGTTTGGAGGTCCGTGTTTGCTCTGCTCCTATTTTGTATTGTATAATGGACTTTTGAGCTTGAATACTGTTCGTTATCTCCATATATTTCATATCAAGGTGATCTTGTAATCCAATAATAACAATCACTCTAACCTTGTCTTAGAGGTATTATTTTCAATAATTTACTTTATTTAGGCCAAAAAAAAAATAATAGTCTTGTTTTTTTTTTAAATTTTGGAAGAAAAAAATCTCGAATTTCCGGAATTTCATCGTTCTGTCACCATAATCGTTTTCTGTGTTAACACAAAACAAGCATTTCATGAAATTCTTGTTTTAAATGTGGACTTTCATAGAATACCACTTGAGTTTAGTCAAAAGACATGAAATTTGATTTTAAAAGACAATATTGACCTGTGACATGTTTAATTTTATCTTTTATTAGTTCATATCCAAAAAAATGTTGTCGAAAAAAAAAAAAATAAAATGAAAATATACAATAAAATAATTTTCCTACCTACCTACCCTATTTTTTTTTTCAGGCTGGTAGCAGGAAACAAGACTATTTTTTTGGTCTTATCTAAAATATGGATCACAAAAAGATGTTGTTTTTTCCCCATCAATTTAATTAATTCATCATTTTCACCAATTGCTATTTTCCTATTCTTGGAAAAAAAGTTCACAAATTAATATATTTCAATGTACGTGATGTAAACTTCAGAAACTTGCATCTGCTGAACATCAATTTTAGTGCCCTTGTAATCGTAGATTCGGGGGTATATAGTTTTTGCCCTGTGCATCCATCTGTCTGTTTGTCCGCAAAAAAAATCATTAATCATCAAGTCGTAATGTTATGACAGCATGCTTTAATAGTGACTACTTATACAGTTTGATGGAACCACGGACCTATACTATACGTCCCTGACAGAATGGCATCCAAACGTCATAAACTTTTTAGAACCTGACCTTGTTATTGAAACACTTGGTCAATTGCTTGCATATTACAACTATTAAGTGTTTTGGCAGCATTAATAATGACTGTTTAATGGGTTAGGTACGTACTATGTAATAATAAGTAAACATGACAAACAGCTGGCAAAGTCCTGTCTCAATAAGTGTCAAACTTGGTATTTTCTTTTGAATAAATTTTAATTCTAGGATCAGTCTTCTTGTGTTCCTCTGTGTACTGTACAACCATAAGGGTGGTTGTATTAATAAAAATATTTCCTTAAACCTAGCAAATTGTTTATAGTCACAGTAATACCTTACATCTTTGATTTAGTAAAGACATAAAACATACAGGGTGTTAGTTCCTTGTTTTACTAGTGTTATTCACAAAATATTTTCATTATGGCAAGTGAAATATTCTGAAATGGTGGCCAAAATTTTTTTTAAGGTCCTCATTTAGTGACCTGAAAGTAAGTGTGACTTGGAACACTGTTGGGTAAAACATTTTTCATCTCTTGACCTCTCAAGAACATTGAAAAAAAAAATGCACTACAAAGAGGATGCAGCGTATCAAATTTGAAAATCCATTATTCTAAATATTTACCTGATGAGTGATAAACTCCAAGGAAGATTGTCCATTGGGCATGGGATCACCATAGTCATATCTGATCTTCCCTCTATCAATATCCCTTCTTGCAAAGAAAAAGCCTTGAGTAGTTGTTAAACACTTTTAACTTCTCATAACATGCATAAGATGGGGTTGTCTATAGCTGCATCATTAACCTACTTTCCAAGCCTTTGGAAGCTGTCAGATGCATCAATGCTTGTAAAATGATAATGAAAACCATAAATAAAAAGTTTAAAGTTACATATAAACATAATAACATATATGATGAAATATTAGGACTGCAGGAACAATACAGGTTTTATGCAACAATCACAATATAGTAGTCACAATATATGAATCACAATGTATTTTTCCAAAAAATAATTTTTGTTTCATACAATTTGCAAGAGTAATAAAAATCCCTGCCACTGTATGATATTGTTCAATTATCGTACACATTTTAGAGTGCAAGAAAATTATGTTATTCTTTACTCTAAAAAATTGTCATCCTAGTGAGACATGACACTCTGCAATTTGTTGTAAAGATATAAAAATCCAAATAAAAAATATAATGCAGCAAGGTTAAGGATGCCCACAGGAAATAATACGCCTAAAAATATTCTGAGAAAATAAATATAGTGTTGATTTTTTTTTTACAGCATGAGTTTTGATTAATGGGAATTCTACTATTTGCATATGTAGGAGGGTTGTCCCAGAAATACGTGAACATTTTCAATATCTTTTGTTTCACTAATACTGTAAAGTTAAAAATAGGCATAGATCATGATCAACATTTTTGTGAATTTTTTCTGGAAATGTGCTTCTGATAAAATTAGTTTATTTAAGCATAAATTCGGCACAGTATTTAATTTTATTTTATTTACCAAGTAATGCATCTCAAATACGGCGTGTGTTGCTAAAAGATTGTGGAATTAATTCTTTCAATAGACAATTTCTCAATTCCGATAATAAACCTAACAGTTCACATTGTTTAACGATGGCCTTGGCTTAGGCTTATGACGTCAAGCTCAGGACTTTCATTTTTTTTGGTCTACAAAATGTCTCTTCCAGCACTAATATCTCTTTCAATCTTATGGGCAAGAGTCCTATCCCGTTTTAAAGACAGTGCTGCTTAATAATTTGTGCTCCAAATTATCACTAAACGTCACCATTTTTAACAATATCTAATTAAAAGTGTTCTGGCATATAACGTCATATATTTGTCATTAATGATATCAAATTAATGAATTTTCATACACAAGTATATCAGCTAGATCAAAGAGTATTTATGGAGGTAAAGTTTGTGACATTATATTTCCGTATAGCCTGGTAATAAAGAAAAATTAATTGACAATGCTACTTTTAAAAGTCAATAAACTGCAGTGTGCAGACCACCGATATTTAACACCCTTTAAATGCCGTTTTTACATATTAATGACATCACAAGCCTAAAATATTTTGTCATAATACTGAAAATATCATTTTCCAACAACTTGCAAAAAATTATTAGTTCTGGTCAAATAGTTTCTGAAATATACAAAAAGTTTGTGTTTTCTGGGACAACCCTCATATATATGAGGTCTTTGCCGAGTTCGGCCAAAGCAACTTTACTTACATCAGCTGTTTGTCAAGTGACATGTTTAAAATTACAAAAAATATGTATGGCTACAAAGATCATAAAGTACAACGATATACGGATATCTTTTCACTATGAAATTAATTTTGTTTTCTTTAAGACAAATTCCTTAACCTGAAAAGTGCTGGGAGCAACTTCCCCATGCCTGAGAATTATGTAAAATTTTTGATAAACTTCCTACATTGACATAATATGCATTGAAATAATGGTAAAATACGGAAAAAAGCAACAGCGCACAACCAGCTCCTGGCACTTTTCAAAGTAGTAGGGATGTTACTACCTTTGTATAATAAAGTGCCCCAGCATGATACGCCCGTCAAATATTGTTCAATTATCACGAACAGTTTAGAGTGCAAGAAAATAAAGTCAACCTTGATACAAGGATTTCCAAGATTTTTCCATTTCTTACAATTTTTGTTTATACATTTATACATTTCCTGTGGTGTAGGCATTATAACAAATATTACATTATAGATCCTCAACTGGTAGTGTTAGAGCTTGACAAATGCCCATCTGCACCCCCCCCCCCCCCCACACACACACACACATCTTTCATATTTGTGAGACATGATGCTCTGAAATTTACTAGTTGATATTTTCCAAAAATTAAATAAAAATATCATATTAAACAAAATCAATTTAGTCTTAACAACTTAATCTATACCAATTTAATTTTAGAATAAAAGACTGGCCATCAAATGACATATGCTATAAACTGACCAGCAGTTCTTCTGTCTAATTCCCAAAGGATACAGATAAGAACTGCTTGATCAGAGATGCTCTAACAGAAATGATTGAGGACAGCTAGCCTTCCTACACTGAACTCATTAATTAATCTTTAACTGGATGCATGTCCACTCATTACTCCCAAGGGATGAATGGATCTGTGCTATCTGCTTTGTAGTGCAATTAAAATGAATATTTATGTCATTCTGAAATTAAATTTGAAAACAAAGATTTTTTTTTTTTCAATTTGTTACAAAGATTTATAAAAAGAAAAAAAAATTGTAATCTTGATGCAACATTTTTAATAAGGTTTCTGCTTGACTCTTAGATTTGTAGGGACTATCTATTAGTTTATTATACAATATTAAATTAGTTTATTATACAATTATTGTATCAAATTAGTTTTAATTACTTTTCACCAAATTCATTTTAAAAGTTAGGCTAGCCCACAAAAAACTATTTAATCCAACATGGCTGATTCCTCTGCCCAATTCCCAAGAAATATAGATAACACCTGCTTGATCAGAGATGCTCTACCAGTTAGCTCCTCACACTAAACTAATTTCTCGCTAATTTGACATGCAATTTTCTTTTATCAAAATTCTCCTTGACCAGTGCTTGATAATTACACCCATGGGAGAGGTGGAATTTCTCTTGTAACATTATACATGTATTTGTTATAGATTGCTGTAAAGTATATAATGAAAAAAATAAGTATTTCTTGATTTTAACATCTTTTTAATAAGGATACTGCAACACTTCTACATTTTTTGGGATTGTGTAATTTAATAGTAAAAAGACATTTTTTTTTTTTAAATTTCACTTAAATTAAAGGTCACAGTGACCTTGAAATAGGTCGCGACACACCTTCTACCTAAGATGCATAAACTGGCCAAGTTTGATGATTATAAGTCTAATAGTTTTCTAGTTATGAGCCGGACAGGATTTTTCCATATTTGGCCATAGCATAGATCTTAATTAAAGGTCAGAACGACCTACTTTTAGTGCATGACACACTTTCTACCAAAGAAGTATCAGCTGACAAAGTTTGATAATCCTAGGCCTAATAGTATTAAAGTTATGAGCCGGACACAAGAAAAGCTAACAGACAGACAGACAGACGGACATGAACGCCATAACATAATACGTTCCGTCTAAAGACGGGCGTATAAAATTTCATAAATTATAGTGAAGCAGATATCGTTGAACTTTTGAGATTTTCGAGGGGCTGTGCCTGTTATTCTAGATTGTTAATGTATAAATGTGCCTTACTGTGGCTTTATATGAGGTCTACACATTTTCAATTTAAGGCCTAAAAAAAAAATAAGTTGTTTCCTGTAACCCGACCGACCCATTCAAATTATCCCCCGGCGGATTTTTTTTTCTTCTGCCAAATCTGCATTTGCTCTTTGGTTCGATCGATCAGCTGATTCCATTTATTCAAAAAATATTAATTGTAGCTTTATTTGAGATATAAAATATGTCACCCTAGTCAACATTTACCTTGAATATAAAGAGTAATCATTATTGTAACAACAATTTCCACCCACAACTTTTAGAATTTCGTTCTCTGCCGCTAAGCAGCCATTTTGGGTGTCCACTTTAAATATAACACCTGGTTAATTCAGTCTGGGGATGTTTGACCCTATTATCCATAAGCAAAAAAAAAAAAAAAAAAAAAAAAAAAAAAAAAAAAAAATCCCGACCTACCGACCCTTGATTTTTTGGGAATGTTAAAGGAAGCAAACAATTTTTTTTAGGCCTAATTAGACTATAAAATATTGATTAATACATTCAAAAATATGACTTAGTTTTGGTCAGATCACACTTATTTTAACTTGATATTTACAAGCTACAATAATAGCTTGATCTACGCCTCAAGTACAGAGAAACTGTCTGTCAAACTAGGGTGTGACGTCATCTTAGTCAGTGCAGGAAGGTCAAGATGGCTTAAATTCTACATTCAAATAGTGTTATTATGACATGATAAGTTACACATCAATTTATGCTTACAATATTTATCATGTTATGAGAAAAGACTGTATTTGAGTGTGTATGAAAAAGAAAACATTAGTATTTAGGATTTATTTGTTCAGTTTCATTGTGACGTCATAATCGATTTCCAGAAGCTCTGCATATAGGCTGATGTAAGTATGGGAGTCCTAAACCTAGCTGCGTATACAATATATATATATATATATTTATATAATTAGTTTTGATTACTTGTTAAATATACAATATCAAATTAGTTTTAATTATATTATATACTAAAAGATTAGTTTTATTTACTTTACAACAAATTTATCTTGAAAGTTAGACTAGACAAGAAAGTCGACTTTTGCACTCGGCGAGCAGAGTTTTGACACTGTTTACGGAAATAAAAGAAAATTAATAAATAAGACAAACATGTCATAGATAGTTGTGTAGATAAATTATCGTAGAGGACAATGGTAATAAACAGTTTGCCAGTGCATTTCCTCTGAAAGTGTAAATAAGTTCAATTTTGGGGAAGGGGGGGGGGTACTCAATGTAATATGGAGTTGGATACCTTGTGTTATCATCATACTATGGGTTGAAAAATTTATTACCAAAACAAGTGCCTGTAATACCAGCTGTTAAAAATCAGTATGGGCCAATACTATTTTAGAACTAGTAGCCTCTTCAGCGACCAGTTTTAAAGGCTGATATTTTTAACCGAACAGTTTTCTCTGGTGAGGGGAGGGACTAAGATTTTCCCAGAGGCTGAACGTGTATGGTGTTAATACCTATACACACACAGTATACACAGGAAGTCCTTGTTACCTGTGGGAACTTTTATACATATATTTCTAAAAGATGATAAATTTTTTAATTGTAAGCTAGCTTATTGTGAGAAAATATAGCATTATAACTGACAAACTGTCAACTTTAATGCATTTAATTATCAAACAAACAGCATATAGACCTCTTTAAATACAGCGATCTTTACAGCAATTTGTTGACGTGATCCTTGTCATGTTAAATATGGGAAATTCCGAAAATATCAATGTACCTGTATTTAATTTCAATTATTTATAAGTGTAAAAAAAGTTGTTATACAGTGCCTGGGAAGGTAAAACAACAGATGCGGGCAAATGGCCCTGTTATTTATAGCCACTAACCAGGGTCATTTTGAAATTTAAGGGGTCTAGAGGAAATATATTCAGGTCATTCTAAAATATGTCATAGTTTTGTGCTAATAATAATGCATATACATGTATCTTTGACACCTAAATTTAAGTTGCTAAAGAATGCCATAGGAATTGACAAATCATTCGACATTGACTAGCAAAAGTGATTTTTCTGTTTCTGAGAAATTCATAAATCATTCGTCATCTTCCACAGTAAGTATTTAGGAAAATTACATTTAAACCAAACACACACTTTTTTTAAATTGTCGATTTAGAGATCAAGGGACAGGCAAAGATAAAAAACTTCGATGATGTGGTTTTTCATTGTAAGGTAAAATTTTTTTCGTAAATCTGTGGTAAGCAATCCAAAATGACTTAACATTTCTTTGCCAATGGATATAAAATATGTTGAATGTCGGTTCCAATTTTTTAATATGATACATTACAGATTCCATCTACCTTCGACGATGAATACTGTACCGATAGAGCAGACTGATATGAACTTCACAAAGTAGAAAACAATGTGTGTTGTCCTGCATGGCATCAGTGCATCAATGCATTGGGCCATTTTTCGGCAGTATGCACATATAGCACATGATATGGCCCCTTCCCAGGTCCTGGTCATAAAAAATTTTATGATCACGATCAAAATGTTTAGAAAACCCTGTTCGTATGAAAAGTTGTGCAACACTTCTCTTAGCAATTGAGCAAATGGCAAAAGATGCAATGTGGAAAAGCCACAAATATCTAGAAATAACCGTAGTGGGAATTGAATCATGCCAATCTCAAACAAATGCAAAAAAAAATTTTATAACTGAGGTTTTTCCTAATGCTTCTGTAGTAGGCCCTATATTATGTTCTCCCTCCTTTCTTTCATCAGAGGTAAGGCATAATAAAAAAAATATGTTTGTTTACAGTTACCCGACTGACCCTACATCTAATAGGCAACCCAAATTTTTTTTCGTCGTAAAAATCCAGAAGTCACTCATTCGTCGGTTTAACTTTTACATGCATCTTAATCAGTCAAGCGTTTGAAATCGAAAGTACTAGAAATAGTTAGTGCAACATGGAATTAAAGAAGAAATACAAGACAGTTTTTTTCATTGTGTGGTAGCTGTAAGGCAGTTGGCAAGAAAGATATTGCCATATGGCAAGCCCAAACAAAAGTAAAGCACCACACAATGGTAAAACTGTCTTGTTTTTCAACCAATTCATTTGAATTTGTGTATAAAAAAATTCAATAAAATAAAAAAAATCCTACCTATCGGCCCTATTTTATTTCGGCATGTAACAGTAAACAAACATATTTTTTTGTTTGGCCTAAACATGTATGGAAACTATAAACATAAAACTAACACCCCAAGTATGCCATCTGCATTCAGAATCGGTGCATGTGCTTTTCTGAGGTTGACAAGCTGGTAATTATGCTTCACAGCTGCTTCAGGCTGAAGCATCCGTCATTTGTAAGGTAGGTCGCGGGTTTGCTTTTGTCATCAATTTCGGTACACAATTTAGACAATTCGAGTGGTTGTTTTGTGCACATTTGATTATGACGTGAGTTACATCACAAAGGCGATGTTGCATTGCTTCCTGCTTATTTCTCTGAAAATTACTTTAATTAGCAATAGAATCTAGTCCATACGAGGCGTATGTACAGTGTGCGAAAGTATTAACGCCTGTCCGATGGTCCGAATCTATCTCAAATTGAATTGGTCTACCCCGATCCGAATTGAAACAGACCGAATTCTCTATCCCAATTTTGGCCATGGGTAAAATGAGATTGAACAAGAATGACCATTTCGTATTTTTAACACATAATTATAAACAAAATAATTGTGAAAAAATAATTTAATACTTTTATATTTTACATGGTAAAAGAACTGTTGTTAAATCTCTTTACGTATTAATTTATAACACTGTGCATCTTTCAATGAATTAGTGGTGTACAATTTTTACCCAATGCTTGCTGTTTATGTATATCAGGCATGCTACAAATCCTGACTGCAGGAAGCACTGCATTAAAACACAAATTGAATCAACAAAAAGACAACCAAAAAAAAAAAAAATGAAAATAAAATAATGAATCCGAGAAAAGGGAAAGCTATAAAGATGAAATTAGAGTTTGTGTCTTTCACAAATATTAGCTGGTCTGCAGAGTGAAGTTCATATACGACGAGTCTGAATAATTGCACAGTTTTTTGGGGTGTGAAATGCATGAACACTGCATGATTATATTTAATTTTCACTAGATAATCATGAAAATATATAGCAGATACTTCAATAAGAATATAAATGAATAAATTTTAAAAAAATTAACAATAACAAGAGCACATTTTTTCCTAATTTACTTTCTTTGGACATTCCTATTTGTCTACGGTCTATCCCAATTTCAAATGAGGTAGTCAAATGGGCTATTTCATTCTCCAGATTAGTTTCGCACACTGTATGTATGAACCCAGAGGATTATAAGTTAATTCTGCTCTGATTATATGTGTAATGTATAAGAACAAACTTATAAAACATAATAAATGTGATTCCAAATGCATGGAATTCATTTTATATTGAAAATGATACTAAACTACTAAAGGTCAATCAAATTGATTCAGTGTTAAAAATATGGCATGCAAAATGAAAGTAACGGTTTCAGTAAATTGCTACATTGAAAAATTGAAAGGCTGTATGTATGCACATAAATTTGCAATGAAGGGAAGGTGTGTAATGCACCATGTTTGCTCATCACAGCCAAAAAAAAAAAAAACAACACATTTGTTATTTTAAGGATAACATCAACCCTAAACACTAAAAATGGATGAAATTTAATTAAATGCATTTTCCTCTTTTTTAAAAAAATATTTTGTATTTGAATCTAATAAAGTTGTTCTCTATTTATAAGCAGGCTAGCAAGGAATTGATTTATCAGTGAAATGCATGTTAAACATGTTATAATAAGGAGGAGAAGGACCTTGAGCTGAAAAAATACTTGTCATTCAATTTTTTTCGTATTTTGTATATTTCTAATTAAGTATGTCCTACATATCTTAAAGCAGTTATATCATTAGGTTTCTTACCTTATTTTGGAGATATTGATTGACAATTACTATGCCCTACTGTATCTAAGTGGAGTTTTAATTCTCCATGTTTCCGGGCTAATTACTCTGTCCTTAATGGGATTTTTTAAGCATATGTAAAAAATATCAAAGTGGACATGTATCTTTTAAATTATTTCAGAGTATAACTAGGATTTAAAATTCAAAAAAGCAAGTTTTGTCTATCACACTGCATCTGGATAGGGAAAATTACGCACTTTTTAAGACAACTTAAACAATAAAAAACGTAATTTACAAAAAATTCTATCATTCAGTATTTTTTAATTTACGTTGAAATGCAAATCCTTCAAATTATTGAATAACTGTAAAAATTTCAAATGATGAAGCTGACCTCATTATTTCACAGGACATCGTTAAAGAGGACATAAGCATGACAAAAATGTGTCATGTTACATTTCTCGACTACGAGAAAAACCAACTATGACGTCACAGGTAAGCTAAATAAGCGAAATAAGATATACCTACATATGATTTCCGTCATCAGCCATGCAAAAATAATTTTTGTGTTCCCCATTTCTCAAAATATTTCATCATATACTGATTATGAACTGTTTTTACATAATACATGTAATACCACCCCTGTGTTCACCAAGTATGATCTTGCTGTACTAACAGATCATGTATGACGTCACCGACTTGTTGGACACGCAGTTTAGGGAAACAGAGGAGTGGATCAATCTTTTTCATAATTTTTTAATGTTTACAAGAACATAAAAACTTTTTAATTTTTTTATATAAGATGGTAATTAAAGTTAAAAAATTGTCAAAAAATTATACAAGAATTAAACAGGGTATTATTTGAACTCGGAATAATTATTTCATTCGGAATATAAAGAATTGAAAAAAATTAAAGCAACTAAGTCTCCTTACATGTACTTGTAGCTCAGAAGAAAAAAAATGTTGCCTTAGTTAATTCTCTGCATTTTGTGTCTAATACAGTATTGGGGTATAGATTTTGCTTATCTCTCTATAAATAATTTATTTTATTTCTTGTAATATTGTTTTTTTCTTTTTAATTTATTTGTTTGTTTGTTTATTGTTGTGTTTGTTTACTTATTTGTGTAAACAAGGTTGCTTGTATTGGCAGGGGTTAGATGAAAATTTTATGGGGTTAGTTGGCGCATGCCTAAAGGGGTTAGTCGCCGCTCAGCGGTGACTAACCCCTTTGAGCATGCGCCAGTTGAGTTAGTTAAAAATTCTGTAGTTAATCCATATACAATGTGTATTCGGTCTGTATTGTTAATCAGTCCACGCGATGTACAAATTAAACGGTAATTAACACGGTAGAAGTATTTGTACTGTCACGCTGCGCTAAAATCCCAAGTATCTTTCATTCTATAAGTATCCATGAATGAAGACAACACATGCCGATATCCTAAAGAAATAACTCGCAGAGAACGAAAATACATACCAATGCATATTCATTACGATAACCGAAAACACTAACAAGTATCTTTACAGTCGTAACAACGATTAAATCCAACAAATAACCAGAGAAATGCGACGATGTCGACACTGCCAATGTATACACTGCAGACAACTCCTGTTCGACGTCACTGTTCGAAGTGCGACGTCACACGTACACTGTTTTCCCGAACTTTCTGCGTCAAAATGGCGAATAGGCATTGTATGTAATATAAGGTATTCTGTCATCGTAGTACAACACACAAACTTTATTCCTTTAGATTAAAGTTTTCCTTTACTTAGGTAATCAAATATCAGAAGAGGAGATGAAAGTGGGGAGTATTTAGTACAGAAAACAGGTTACAAAAATTTGAAGATCCATGATCCGCCCACTTGTTTCACCCCAGCTAAGAGGTGCATATTTAGTGTGCACATCCCGAGTTTTCATGTCGATGTGACGTCACAGTCAAGAGCAGCTATATAGTATGACAAGAGCATGATAATGCAGGGAACAGATTCTGTTAAAAAAATTAAATTATTTGTATCTTTCGATTGATTTTAAATAAAAAGATCAACATTTAAAACAATGATTTATAGTGAAAGCTTAAAGAACGTTAATCGTCAATTATCAATACATTTTGATCCTACCGGGGGGGGGGGGGGCTTTGGAACCAAATAAGGGGACGACCATTTGAGGGGAGGGGGGTAATAAATAATCTGTCCTTTAAAATGTTGGTCTTGGAAATAAATAATCCGTTCTTGACTGGCAAGAAAATAAAGAATTTGTCTTTGACTGATGCTATGAAAATAAATAGTCCTTCGCCGACATAAAAAATAAATTGGACTCTAAAAAATTTCCACCTACCCCCTTTCAGAATCAAATGGCCGTCTCCTAATCTGTCTTGCATACACTGGGACAAATAAGGAGGAATGTAACCCAACCCCTAATCCCAATTTTCTCAGATTATTTTTGTTTGTTTGTCAGATTTTTCAAGGAGAAGTAAAAAGTAAATTAAGCTTGATTATCTCTCTCAACTTTGATTTGAATCGACAAAATATTGCCAGCCCCTAAATTATATCCATTATAGCCATATCCTAAATTATTTTGTAATTAAGTAAAACCCGTGAAATAACAGATCGATATATTAAAAAAAATCAACCAGATGATTCACGTTGACCATTACTTAGAGAGTCTATATCGATATCCAAATCTGATACCCCCACCCCGATTTTAATAATCACATACAGCACAGTTGAAATATTTAATTTCTTTTGATTTTCTTCTTGAATCTTAAAACTTCAGACAAACCGTGTAGACCAAGGAAACAATTTATAAACGAAATACTAAACAGCTTCACAGAAACCCGATTCTTAAATCAGGGGACTTCTTAAATCAGGGGGCAATGGTTAGATTTTATTCCCACCCCATTTCCGGCAGAAAAAAATGGCAGGTTTGATCACAATGTAATAACAAAAAATGGGGTAGAGGTTGGCTTTTCAATAAAAAAAATTCCAGACAAGGCTCTCTGAAAAAAAAAGTCACTACATCGAAGGGTTTTAATCTATAAGCACTTTCTAAATGTACCTTACATTCACGTCACATCGACTTACATACTCCCCTAATGGAGGTTTTTCCTCCGGTGATGATGGTCACGGGATACACGTATTTGGTATTTGGCAGTACTGGAAGTTTCCGAATCACACTCAGCCAATCGCGAAAGAAGTAGACCTTGCAATCATATTTTATGCCAATTATAAATAAATGAACACACACACAAAATATTTTAGTTTTTCTTTTATTAACAACGATAAATTCCTCCTTCCTGAACAAAGTGTGACATGTAAAACTTTGAATTATGTTTTAAATCCTCTTTCACTTTTTTTTTTTTTTTTTTTTTTTTTTTGATAAATTCATGCACTAAAATGGAGATGAAGATTATCGCAAGATGTATAGCGATAACCTAATATTATTGTTTGCCGTACACACCTCGTAAAACACAAATGTTGAGATGATGCAAGTTTATGTTTGTGATCAATACATATTCATCTAAACTACAGTTCAAAGTTCATTCAGATACTGTACATGTATTAATTTTTTTCGTAGACAGCAAGAATGAAGGGCAGACAGGACAAAAAACATGCGCCCGATCTTCGATCTTTGAATTTAGACATAAAATTTACTACTAAATTCTGTTTCATTGATAATGTTTTCGCACATTTACGCAAATATCCTTTCTATATAATTGTGCAGTGAAGTATATTTATTTAGATGAGTATTTTTCGTAATTTTATATTTTTCGCATATACTTATGTACATATTTTCTTTCTAAATGTTCTATTGCTTAACTCGAGTTATCTTTTTCATTTAAATTAAAAACAAATAATGACGCATGCTGTAGAAGACATCAATACATATCTGATTTCATTGTCAAACCCAGAAAGAAGATTATGGTCTCCTTTTGTTCATACAACGGAGATTTAGATTGTCATGCTTTTAGTTAACAGTAGAAAAAAATCACTAAATTAAAAAAAATTATAGTGAACCATTTATGAGGAGCCGACAAAACTATTGCCGGGGGGGGGGGGGGGGGGGGGTGTTATCACTTTCCTTAGTCAATTTCTCCAGATACCTAAATTTCTTTACCAATTCACAACGGATCTGTGTTTCCTGGTGTAATTGATATTGGTTAAATTACTGCATGATGAAATTAATGGAAGAGCCTTATGTGACGACCATTTACACGGATAACTGCTCGAAATTTTCTCAAATGAAAAATAATCGATGTTACCCGACGTCTGGACTGTCGACGAAAGTCAGCAGGTACAACGCATTTATCAGGCACGTAGTATCGGGGGGGGGGGGGGGGGGCTGCCCCCACTTTTTTGCCAGTTATAACCTTTAACTGTTGAAAATGTTCATTGGTGGTGAATAAAATTTGGCTAGGTAAGTTGTTAAAATCCCCCCCCCCCCCTCCAACTTTCAAAAACGATACTAAGTGCCTGTTTATACAAAATGGAGTCGCTGCTACTTGATGTTATTTTTCTTTTAATGAAAAAATATACCCCCTACCTAACTATTAGGTAGGGGGTATATTTTTTTTTATTGAAAGAAAAATAAATAACGTCAGGTGCCTGTGGTTGCATCCTATTTCTTAAAGATTAGGTACGGGGTCTATATAATATTTTTTAAATTTTTTATACTAAAAGAAAAATAAGTAACGTCAGGTGCCTATGGTCGCTTCCTATTTATTAGAGTGTTGGATAGACAGAATTGATTGTCCCTTCTGTAGTATGTTTTAGATACAGGTAAGATCTTAAAATTCAAAGAAGTTAAGCTCCAGATTATATATAATAATATATGGATAAGTCTCTATATTTTCATGGACGCCTACTCAACACATTCGAGGTAGTACATGTACATGTATTTCCGCTTCTCGGAAAGGCCCGAGAAGTTGCGATTGTTGATCTGAAAGAGACAAACCAAAGCGCATTATGTACAAGCACAATAAAAAAGGTCCAGAAAACAGAGATTTGTTAGGAATTTTCAAAGTCCAAGGGCTGGGGCATGTATATACTAGTATATACGTCCCTGCTAAGGGCCATAAGCCCATAATTTTCGTAAAGATGGGTCAGTCAACACGAAACTCATACTTGATCTGTAAGACATCAATATCAAAAGAGTTAAGACATACTAAAAATCAGCTCATTATGTACCAGTAGTATCTTCAAGTATAGACATAAAAATCTGGAAAAATGACGGACGGACAGGGGGTAACACTACACTAGACAAAATTGCTAACGCACAAATAAAATTAAAATGCTAATTTTCTAAAATTGTTTATGATGTTTTTGAGAAACAAATATGTTATCAAAGTAAAAAATGAGACATTTAATGTCCTAACTTATCAATAACTACGATGTTAACTGAAGCGTGACCATTTGTAGAAATAATGAAAATCGTGCTCATACTTTTTGGAGGAAGAAATTTTTATTTTTTTTCTTTGTGTTTGTATTCTTTATGTTTGTACTAACTAAAAACCCAGAAAAAATTACAACTATGCCACGTTTGACCTTGGAAAAGCGTGTCTAAGCAGTTAGCTAGTATGGCGTGTGTAGGGGGTAGCTTTGGAGAAATTTGTATATAAAAAAAATTAAAACAATTCATACATCATTCTTTCTTCTAGTGAAGATTAGTTACAAGTAGATTAACAAATATAAAAATTGTTTACTTTAGATAGCCATGGCATTTAATAAGCACCACAAGACAATTTCAAGATTCTTCCACAAAACTGGGGCAACCGGAAGTTAGGTAGACTGGGTATGGACACCAAGGCACTGTATGAATACTAGGCAATATGATAGTCAATCGCTATATATTATTTGATTTTTCACTTGGAGACTGCTTTTGTTGCAACCTCACGGACCACAATTTGTAATTACCAACTTCATATATTTGAAAGAAACGATGCGCAGTGCATGTCGGGAAAATGGTTTTCGGGCAAGAAGGTCACAAAAGTTTTTTGTCATGACACTGAGACATTTGTCAATTCCACTGTATTGGGAAAGATGGTATATTAGATATACAATACCGATTAAGTAAATGTTCAATTCACAAACAAGAATAACAAGTGGTGCGTTAGCAATTTTGTCTAGTGTATATGTTCCGGCCATTGAAAATGCAGAAAATTCAAAGTAAACGTGGAAACAACGGAAACAGTGGCTAACTATCACTACTAGGCATTTTCTGTAGCTTGCCGAAATGCAAAAGCAGTGACTCTAGCTAGTCATTTTTGATCTGCAGATTACACTCAAATGGATCACTGAAAATAAAAACTACTCCCTTGGATGCAAAAAAGTCATGTCATACCGGATTGTTTCAAGTTGAATTGTACTGTATGAAATCTGAAGGAAAAATGATTGAGAAATGATAGAATTGAAATGTTTTAATGATTTTGTTTTCTTACAAAACAAGTGAAGATTAAAGTGAAGTGGATGCGCTCATGTGGAACAGACAGTCATATTGAGACATTACCAACTTTTTATTAAAATACATGTGTGTGATTCTGTAAATGTTAAACTGAAAAAAGATGCACTTGTTTCAAACTTCCTTCATGTCTTTCTTAGCATAAACATTATAGAGCTTTAGTCTTATCATGCAGTCATTTTGGTTTTCAGTGTACAATGTAGATGGAATTACATGTATTAATATTGAGATCGATCGGAAGTACATGTATACACGTCACCTTAGATTTCTGTAAACATGATCTAGATTGTACATGTACATAATTAAATAATTTATCAGGAAGAAATGCATTTTAAAGTCTAGTTAACTTCTTTTTGCAGATACACAGAGACTATACGTATCCATGACTTGCATGGTTTTTTTTTTTTTTTTTGTTTTTTTGTTTTTTTTGTTGCTTTTTTTGTTTGTTTAGTTTTTTTTTTTTTTTTTTTTTTTTTTTTTTGGATTTTATTAAATTAAGAGATTGAGAAGAAATATTTCAATTGATCGTTTGGTTTTGCATACATATATATATATATATGTTTCTTCAACTCATCAGGGTCAAATGTTCTTCCTGACAGGTTGTTGAAGTCTTCATCCGGGAAAAAAATTGCTGTCACAATAATTCATTTAGTACATTGTTTTGAAAATAAGAAATGGGTGTCCTTGATATGTTAACAGCATCGGATACAATCGTGTGCTGCTGCTGCTGTCTGCTATAGATAAGAAAAATCCTCATTCAATACGTGTGTTCTGCAAGGATTAACACCAAGGTCTACAAGTATACGGTTATGAAGGTAATATAAGCGAAGACAATTTTTCTTTATTTTTTGTACTGTTTCACAGGAAGATTGGAATTTATTCAAAAACTTCTACACGAGAAGAAGAAAACCCTTGCTGTGGCCTTCAACTCGACATTTCGATATATCGACGACGTATTATCAATTAAGAACCCTCTCTACACTGCACACATAAGAGTTCTGATTCTATGGTATTTTTCTGCAGTTAGAGTGATCTGCCCTTAGATCTAAATTCTGAAAAAAAGAAATTTACAGTATATTACTCAATTTGTAATCAATTCAAGTATTCTCAACATTTTAAAAGGCCAAGATAAATAAATTGAACATGTTATTTACATGTATTTTCTCTATGGAAATAAACAGCAGTGATTTCTATTCACTGATATTATGTTGTGTTGGAACATTTTTCCTGGGGGTAAATGCCACGTACCATATAGTGAAAATTAAATAGATAAGCTCAATATTAACACCTTTATACAATAATTTTTTCTCAATGTCCAAAAAACATTTTGCACTGGTGTAGAGAGGGTCCTTAACAACAATTACTTTCATTCATATGTTGACTCGATACATCCCAGTGAAGATACCACAGAGTCTGACACATCTGTTTCATATTTAGATATTTTACTAGAAAAAGACGTTAATGGTAACCTAACAACAAAGCTTTATGATAAACGTGATGACTTCAACTTTTCAATCCTCACCTTCCTTACTTATGTAGCAAATATACCCTTATCACCTGCATCTCTCGATACACAAGAGTATGCTCTACCTATGAACAATTTCTAAAACGAGGCAAGCTATTGACAAACAAGTTGATGAAACAAGGATATCAACAGTCTCGTTTGATGTCATCTTTTCGCATGTTTTACGGTCGATACAATGATCTTGTCAGCACGTACAACTTATCATTGAGTCAAATGCTGACTGATGTTTTTCATACTAATTGTTAGGCCATTATTTATACACTGAACTGTCTATGGGTTTTTCCGTTTTTTTCCCGATCATGTCAAGGAGCACACGGCGGGTGTGACCAGTCGGCAGGGGATGCTCACTCCTCCACTGGCACCTGATCCCACCTCTAAATTTTGAGGTCCGTGTTTTCTCTGCTCCAAATTTGTATCTTTTCATTGGACTTTCCAGATTGAATACTGTTCGTTATCTTCATCTTTTCATACAGATGACAATTAAGAGAAAAACAATTCCTGAAATACAAGTATACATTTATTCTAATTTTGATAAAACATTAGTTTTTGGAATGAATTAAGATAAAGAGTTAAAAAATATTTTCCTCGTCTCTATTTATAAACAGGCATGTAGTATTCGGCGGGGGGGGGGGGGGGGGGTCTGCCCTCCTTTTCCAAACATACCCCCCCCCCCCCCAAAAAAAAAAAAAAAACACACATACGTTCAAAAACGATACTACGTGCCTGATATATATACACAAAGATGTTCACTGCAGGACTTGAACTCATCATGAACAACAAGAACACTCGCGGCTAGCTTGTTAATCAATAAAAGTAATTTTTGGTGATCGAGTTTTAGATGAAATATTTTTCAAGCTACAAAAATAATGTATTCAGACGTCCGCACTTTACAAAATGCAGTATAAATTTTTGTCAATAGTGCCGCATTTTTTAAAAGATTATAGTCACAAATGAAGAATCAGTGTATTAAAACCAAGATGTTCTCCTTAATTATTACCACTTCGGATTACATTGTACATTATACCAAAGGTTTTTTTTAATTCTATTTTATCCAAAATCTAACATCTAGCGGCTTGACAAGCATTCCGTTAAATACAGTTACATGTAATATCTATCACCTGGCTGCTAAGTTAGGCTTACAATCAACTCTCTACCATCGACTTACCAGTGATAGAAATAAACAACAGTTCTGCAAAGGAGACCTGCTACGATCTTGAACACAACCATCAAATAACCCACTTTCACGTAAAAGTAACGGCACATACAGAAAGAGATTTCATATTTACGAAATTTTGATTAATCTACATGTATAAAATAGTATCAAATACAGATCTTAAAAAAATTTACTAATCCTTTGTATAGGCATTTTATGTTAAAATCTGTTGCAACTTGCAAGGGCAGATCCAGGAATTTTTTCCCAAGGGGAAAGGGGGGGGGGGGCTTTCACACAAACTAACACCTATCTTACTTCTAAGGGCAGCTCACTCTAACTGCATAAAACTACCCCATTCGGCAAACCTCGGGTGATTCCGTCACCTTCATCACAGAGGTACGAATCGGCCGAGGTGTGCCGAGTGAAAACTACCCAACAAGTAGAACTCTTTAGTATGCAGTGTTTAGAGCTTCTTTAAGAATTCTTGAAATTAAATAGTCGCAATTATAAAGTTAAAAATTAATAAGAGATATGTGTACCAGAAGTAAACATCTACATGTTGATCTATAGAAGCCGATACAGAAGATCCCAAGACCAAAGGGTAAAGTGGCACCCGCACCCCATCCCCGCAAGTCGGGAAAAGGTGGCTTCTTCTTTAAACTATTCAAAGTTTTGTGCTTAACCGAGAAAAACACCATGTGTGTAGCATACACTGTAAACTATTATATTTTTTTTCTGCACGTTAATATTTCTTAAGTAGGATAACCCGTAAATGTTTTGAAATCTTGAAGATCGTTAGTACTAAATAATAAATACTCAACATAATTTGTGGTTCATTAAGGACAGACGATACGTTCCTCAATAATATATAATTTTTTCTAAGATTTTGTCATTGAAGTATTGATACTTTAACATGTTTACTTGCAAAAAATTGAGGTACCTTACCAGGCATTTGTGCAAGATACCAGAAGATGTTTTTCCTATAAATCCTTTTGGAAAAAACTTAATTAGCCAATATCACATTTTTTGGTGTTTCATTTTTTAAAAGAAAATTAGAAACCTGATTATAAATCAGAAGGTAATTAAAATTTTGAATATTTTCCACATAATTCGAAGATATACAAAACAGATATTTGAGGAACGTATCGTCTGACCTTAAACTTCCCATTCAAACAATACATAAGAACTCCTGAAAATTTTCAGTTGATGAAGTAAAAATAAAATCTTTATGTTAAAAATCTTCAATTTCAATGGTTAGTAATAAAATGATAGAACTTTGAATCACGTTGTCGTTTTCCGTAGCATGCTAAAAACGGAAAAGAACATGCATGATCCGAACAATTTGAGTTTAAAGATATACCTTCTTGTATTATCTATCGTGCCTGAAAAAGAAATTTATGGTTAAAGCTGAAAATTAACTGTAGCCCATGTACCGGTATATGCCTATATATTAATATTGCCCACCTACCACCACGTTTAAAAAAAAAGTGTTGAACATCTCATAAATCTTTCAATTATAAAATTATTCTATAAGCTAAATGCACAACAACCCAAATCTTCTACTGGATTTGACAATGAAATAATATATTACTGGCTTGAAGACATCTTATGTTTGCAAGAAATGTTATAATTGCTCCAATTTAAACCAAAAAAAAAATCAAGCGTAGCAATGGATTGACAGATACAACACATTGAACATGGGGGGGGGGGGGTCTTCCATAAGTATTAGCAAATTTTTTTTTAATTTCATATTTTATACATGTAATTCAATGAGAGTCATTAAATTTTACACAATTACAGGATATAAATTTTGCATGTATGGTGATTAAATGTAAAAAAAATATTTTTTTTTTAAAATGACCACGAAACACAGAATTTGGTAGAGGATTACAAAAATCGGTCGCATATATACCATATACAGTATATTTTTTGTTCTGTCTGTGTTTCATTCTATTACATTTAGTTGTCTGTCTGTAAAAACTCTAATATTTCACCTAGGCCTAACTTAAATTTGAACCGTAGTAGGTAAAATTTTCAATCACCTGCAATGTATAAATTACTTATGCTTTTTGAAGTGTATTTAGTACAAATACTCTGTTTTTTTTCTGCTTAACCGTAATCTAAACATATACAGTAATATACTTGTATGTACATCCATAAATTAATCTGGGCTATCCCTAATTTTCAGGCCCGTAGGAAGCAATTTCGGGGGGGGGGGGGGACTACCAAAATTCCTTGACAAGCACGATTTTTTTTTTTTTTAAATCCATCAGAGGCATTTTTTTTATAGAGGCACAAGCATCAAATAGCTATTTTTCTATAGTATAAAACATACTGGCAAAATTGTTGGGCGTTGGGGTGGCACGGCCCCTGCCATATTTTTTTTTATTACACTGAATCGAGCCTTCCAATGTTCTGCAAGAATTGGTAATTGTTTCTTAGCGGCATTAGCCAGTAGTCACTACACTCTTTTTTTTTGGATAATTCCTTCAGGGCGGGTCTGATTTTAATAAATAAATAAAACAGTGCGACATTTAACTCCGGACACGACATTTGTCCGGACTTTCGCCAACCACTTTCCCAAAGATATGTGGAAACCATTTATGTCATCTGATGGGATTTTTTAAAACTTAACACATGAACCAAAATTTACACCTGATTATCTTCTAGGTAAAAAGATATTACACCTGAAACCAAGAAATCCCATGGGATAATGGTGGGATTTTTTCTCCTAACCAATATCCCACCATTATTCTGTGGGAGAAAAAGGTATTCTGTGGGATTTTTTCTCCCATAGAAGTTTGAAAATCCCATGAATGCTTTATAATGGGACAAAATCTCCCATATACTTGTATATAGAAGATAATCTCCCATCTCTTTATAAATGTGGGATTTATCCCATATTCATTACAAAATAGAAAAAAATTCTCCCATGGGATAAAGAAACAACAATTTTAAACCAAATAAAGAAACTATTGAACAGTTCAACTACTATTAATTATTTATTTTCATTTAAGTTATGTGTTTCCTAAACCATTTTTTTTTTATTTCTTAAAATTAACCAATTTTGGGGTAATGTTTAATTTTTTCAATGATTAAAGATCAAAAAATCAAAAGTGGTTTTATCTCTATAACTTTCAGTTTCTTTTTTTTTTTTTGTTTTTTTTTTTGTTTTTTTGTTTTTTAAGTAAAAAGGCAATTTCCCTTGTATGTAGATTACCTTCTTTTATTCCTTGTATGTAAATTTTGAATGGGAAAAATAAAAAATGCAATTAAGAAAGAACAAATCATTTTTTGTTTATTTTCCTCCTAATCATTTAGGTTAATTTATTGCATAAGTGCCATTTGTCAAGCTTTACAACATGATCCTGCAGATCCATGCACGTTGTTAGATCTTTGCCTGTTTGCTGCACTAAACTGATAGGTTTCCAATTAAAAAATCACATGAAATTGGGTCGTATCAGTCACTCTGAGATTCTTAAGAGAGTTTTAAAACTTATTTAGATGCACAAACTGTAATAATTTACCTAATTTTTACTTTTAATTTTCTTTGTATGATCCTGATCATGCCTTGTTTTGTTCCAATGACAGCTGGAAATTATTTTACACATAACGAACCCGATCTGACAAATGAACAGAAAATAATGTTGAAAAAAATTCAACCATCTTCATTATGCACATTTACTGGTAGTTTGCATTAAAAATATTTAACAACCTTTTCACTAATTTCAAAACTTTCTACCTACACCTTAGAAACATATCAAGAATTTTTGACAGTTCATTGAACCCGTTCAAAAATAAACATGATGAAAGGGCATGGATCCAGAAATATTTGCGGTGGTACTCTACTCATTGTTTCATATCATCCAGTAGAAAACAAGTTTTCCTTAGTTCTGTTACTTCTTTAATAAAAGCACTCTGCTGATCTTTTACTTGTTATTTTTTGGTATATATAATAACCATGCACCATTGACATGTATTCAACTGATAATAGCCAAGTCACCTTAGGCCATTGCAAGTTTCTTCTTTGTTAAACGTCAGCATGCACCTTGTTTTGGACACCCCATAACACATAAAATAAGAGGTCCAGGCCACAGTTAGTTAATGCTCACTGTTAATACCCACGCAGATGCAAATATAGCAGAATGATATTGGGTACATGTATTAAACTTTTACCTCAGCAATCTACGTGTAATTTAAATAAGATATTAGATCCGCACGCATACTCGCTAAACTGACTGTAGTGACTGTGAGCGGATCTAACATCTAATTTTAACTAGATTGGTACTTAAGTGGCTTAAATTTATTCAACTTCTTTCAGGAAAATTTTCAATTTTCTTGTCATAAATGCATATTGTCAATTATTATGCTTCCTGTCAGTTTGTCTCTACATAACCATTACCCTACTATTCTTGCATAGTGTTCTAAGGATTTAAATAGCATAAGCATACTATGCCGAAATAGTGCACAACTTCAATTTCTGAAGAAAAACTGACTGCGCCAACGCCTGGGAGCGAACTCACAACCCCGAGATTGTCAGTCCGACGCGCTACCGATTACAACACAGACGCCGTTATAAATATGAATGTACTATAATATATATAAACTTAGTTTCAAATATTTTACACTTAAGTAGCTGCAGAACTGTAGCTCTCAGAAAAAATATATGTTGACAGACCGGAGAGCTACAGTGCCACCCATTGAAAAAACTGTATATTTATTGCGCACAAAAAAGTGCGCTCGGTTCTGAATTAATTCTTCGAAATTCTTACCTCAATTGAAAAAAAAGCTACATTTCAAAAAAGTCCTTACTCCTCTATAACTTTCGTAGTTTACACTTGTACTAAGTGCGTTGGACCGAATTCTCATGAAGACCAAAATGGCAGTATAAATAGGCAAAATTTTCAATGATTTCAATTTCAGGGCCAGGAGGGCTGTTAAAAACAATTATAAGGAATGTTTTATTGTGGAAACAGTGAAAGAATATGTTAGAAACACACGTTTAGTAATATTTTGAGATGACAGTTTTAAAAACACTGAGAAATAAATCGAGAAACAGCGCACAAAAAGTGCACAATAAATATACAGTTTTTTCTATGGGTGGCACTGTAGCTCTCCCGTCTGTCAATATATATTTTTTCAGAGAGCTACAGTTCTGCAGCTAACACTTGAGATGAAAAATAAACAAAATAATTCTTCTAAAATAGTTTCTTGCAATTGCCCCCATCACTCAACTACTATTCTCTAAAACTATCTGTACATTATACCTAAAGCCTCCGGCTTGTGCACCATGTGTCAAACCCTGACTACTTTTTAAGAATAGTGCATGCAAAATACAACACTATTATATAAATATGCACACTTCATGAGTTCCCTAGTTCATTGAATAAAGGTACACATACCTTCATTTTACATTTAAGGACATACGCAAGATACCTTACCTACTGATAATTTTTCAAGATATTCTAAATTTAAACTTATAATACATGTACCATATAACATATTTTTAAACAAAAAATCAGCATGCATTTCCAGGGATTTTGAAAAGATATTAAAGTTTGAAAAATTTTGCATTATTCAAAGAAAAATGTACAAAAATTACAAAACATAAATTCCAGATTTTTTTTATCAAAATTGTTTTAGAAGAGATTTACAAATCCATATATAGACAATAAAAATATTGCACACAGGTCCTTCATTTAGTGGAACTCTTCAACTCCAGGGAAGAACCCAATAAAGTGCAAACTACGTTGCGTATGACCTTAAATGCCCGTTTATATAAGAGAAAAATAAATTAAAGAACTTGTTCTAATTAAAATAATAAAAAAAATCCTTATTTAAGCCTTTAAGTTTAATTTTTAATTAAGAAATTTGACAGATGAATAAAAAGAGTAATATACAATATAATACTTCTTAAATTAATTCTCTTGGTTCCATTCATTAGATATTCAATATTCGAGTCAACACTCTATACATGAATGAATTATCAAAAGTTTTGTCCTTAAAGTTTTCAATGGATCCACAGATCATGAGGTGATGTCTCCTTTTATGTGTATGTATCTGTGTACACTGAAAAAAAAGAAAGTCGCTGTGTGATGAAAAGGATAAACCAGAAGTCTCTGATGAGACTGTAGCTCTACTGGTCTATATGTATAACAAAGAAAAAGTAACACTTGGATTTGAAACTTTGCAACAGACAGCAATAAACAGAATTATGTATCTAAGTGTAGTCTACTTGTGTGCCACATTATATTGAAATCATACCAAAATTGTAGGTTGAGTAGCGTTTTAAAGGAATTTTACAGAAATTTCTATTCTTAGTAACCATGGCAGCACCGTTCATTGAAATGTACCTTAGTGCAGTCTAAGTTATATTGAAATCAGAATAAAACTGTAGGAGGAGTAGTGTTTTGAAAAATTACAGACAGATGGACAGCTAGACAGACAGACAACTAGACGCCATGGACAGACAGACAGACGGACAGCTAGATGGATGGACGAGGGACACCTTCCTATCCCATAAGCTCTTCTGGTCTCTGACCAGTAGAGCTAAAAAAAATATCAAATTTGATTTTTTTTTCAATGTTAAAGAAATAAAACTGCAAAATTAAATTGTAAATGGTTGGTTGCGTACTAATTATTCAAAGTAGTTTTTGTTGTATGGTTTGAAAAATTTTATTATTCATTCTCTCTATTTTCACAAAGAATTACCTTTGCATTTCTTGTATCTACAAGGGGGACAAATCTTCAAGTGGTACATGTACACTATATGTCAGCTACTATACCTTCATTTTCTGTTAAAGAAAAAAAATAGAATAAATCATACAATACCAATTACATGTATAATAACAAAGCATGGATTAAATTTTTCACTAAAATTAGAAAATGAATTGAATATCAATCACTCAAATTTCTCGATCCAGCCAAAATGACTGACACTAAAATCTACCCCTACTGAGGTCGAAGTATAAAAGTATAAATTATTTTTATCTATCAATATACCATAAATGAAACTTTGTGCATGTTCTGCATACATTTACCGATATCTGTATTATAGTAGTTTTATGCCCTTGAGAATTTTTCATGATGTCATGCCATAATATTTCCATGTCTGTTTTTTTTTCTCTGTGGTAACTCTTTGAGAGTTAGCGGAATTGATTTCTTGATAATTCTATCGGAATGTAAATTAGGCAGGTCGATAGGTCAGGAGCTAAGAAGGCCTAATATGCATGAAAATCTCGTGCGCACCTGTCTCTGTGTCTGACGCTAAGGAGGCTAAATATGCATGTAAATCTCGTGCGACTACCTTTGTGTTTGACTTCAGTGGGCGAGGACTATTGAAATTGGCATGGGAGTCCTTGTGTAATTTAAATCTATGTCTACATTAACATTGCAGGTTATCCTGCAACATTCACGAGAATGCGGTCTTTATTTCTTAAACATCCAATATCCTATCAATTCTAATAAAAAATCATATTATTAGTAATAAAGCTAGAACTTTTTTTTATTTCATTTCCAATTAATAGAAAAAATATTTTTACAAATAAATATGGTAAATAATAAAGTCCTAGCATTTTTGTCTTTTATAATTTACTTACATATAAGCATCTACATGATGTATATTTTTTCCCCTCAAAAGAACATGAACATAACTTAATAATGATATTCCTAAGTATGTATTCATGGTATAAAAAATGAGTTTAGCAGTATAAAGATTGATTTTTCACTCAAAGTTTTAAGACTGTTTTTCAGAGATTAAAAAAAAAACCCATTGATTATATCAATAATCATGTGGGTACATGTCCTATGTAAACTTCAGAGGATCAACCAATTTTCTAACAGAGAATTAGTAATTTGATATTTGGATACTTCCAAACAATATAAGTAGGAGTTTTGGGGGTTATTAATTATGTCCATCATGACATGTACTATAAGCACTGACCCCCCATATCTCAAAATTTTATCTTGACACAAAAAAAAAAAAAAAAAAAAAAAAAAAAAATAGTACTTGCAACACATGCAATGTTTGTTAATCCCTAGTACACTACAGTAGTAGGATACTTTTAACCATGTCTGAGAGAAGATAATTAATTTTCTAATCAGTAATGCTGATGACTGTGATCAAGATACTTATAAATTGTAACTTGCAAATTACAGACAAATTTAGACATGACAGTATAATTTTTTAAGTACAATCATCAGCTAGTGTACACATTTAGAATATTCGAACGAACGAATACTAGCCTACAACGTTGTCATTGAGGAAATTCGAACGAAAGAATAATATTCCGATGTGTATAATTTTCTGACGATTATTTACTTTGTTAACTTGTATAATGTACTACTGAATAACCCCATCGACTGCTAGCTCTGCAAACACTTTACAGTGACAGAAATTCATAAGATTGTTTCATCAGTTAACGAGGAATCAGGATGATCTATAGATCTTTAGACTTCAAAAAAAAAAAAAAGTCTATTAACATGCTTTAAATGAAATAAATAACAAATTCAATAATTCTAGATCTACTTACAAAAATAGAGCAGGTCTTCGTCATAATTTTGTATACAAACATCATGTGGAAATTCCAATATCCTCATAATCTTGTCGCCGTTTATTTTTCTTTGGTTGGTATTGGGTAATTCTAGGAATATAATGCATCCGTCTGCACAGAATTTTTAAGAAGTGAATCCATAGATAGAATATTACTGCTTCTTTTTATTTATTGGTTTATCTTTTTTTAATTTAAACAATGCATAGTTCACGAGAAAACAAAGAAATGAAATAAATTATCAGCCTATTTTTTTTCAGATTTTTTTTTGTTGTTGTTGTAAATACTGCCATGGGTAATAATGGTAATTAAAATGCCCAATACCAAAAATATTAACATTTTATATAAATGGGACATCATCATGATCATTGAGAACATGATAAGAAGGAGGAGGGGTAGTGGACGGGTGGGTAGTCTCTCTGTATCTCTAAAATAAAAATTAATGTTTCCCTTGAAAAGTCAAGAAAATTTTATTTGCATGGTCAGTGGGATATTCAGTACAAGTTTAAAAGTCCAGTCAGTACATAGCCTCAATAAAGCCCCTTCTTCTTCTTTTAATTCACGACATTTTGATATATTGTTAACCTTCTATGATGTTCAAAATTGTATCATTCACCAACCATCCTTCATGTGATAATCAATAGTAACCTATAAATTTTTGTCACTTCAAATCCCATTTTTGTGAAATGTAGAATGAAAAATCAAAAGCTATACGAGCATTCATTTTACTTTCATAAACATGATTCAAGTTTATATTTTCGAATTTTTTGACAAACGTTTGTTTGTATCATCTGTCCTTAAGGGGGGGGGGGGTATGCAATTTTATATTAATTCTTTGCTATCAATTATGAACGATGTAAAATTGTTTGGATTTAATTTTTAAATTGAAAATAAAAAAAAAAAATATGACTTAATCCGAAGGTTTAGTAAAAGCATGGAGTTTGTTTTTCATGAATTTCTATTGTAGATTCATTTGTTAAATCGACTTGCTGTGTGTTAGTATCCCTTGTGTATGTTTTGTTAGTTCCAAGCAAATTGTGACAGTTTTGCTACCTGGGGAAAACAAAAGACTCTTAAATGCCTCTAGGTATATACATACATGTATCATACCCTATGGAGATCTGGGGTGAAGATATTGGTTTCTTGGAAGTTAGCAAGGGGAGGGGGGGGGGGGGTAGGTTTAACAGCAGACTTAAGTTGCTTTATTAGTATTCAAACATTTACTGCAAGATTAAGAAAAACAGGTAATACAACAGAAGTTGATTATTTTTCTGTGAAATCAAACTCAGATGACAAATATCCAAAAAAAAAAAAAAAAAAGAAAAAGATTGAGCTTAACTTGGGATCGACACCCCCGTCCAAAAATATAGTACCGTCCAAAGCTAAAGCGTTTAGAAGTCAGCAGAGTCAATATCTCGAAGTGGGTCTTGTGACGCATTTATGAATATGTCCTATTATTGTTTTTTATCGATAAAATAAAAATAAATCATTTATAAAATTATAGCTTTAACTCTAGCTTAAAGAATATCTATGTCCGATCGAGGACACTATAGCATAATACGATACTCTTTACAGAGTTATGTCCCTTTCTAGAATGTAAGTTATAGATTTTAAATACTTATGGTCTTTACGTTTACGTGATTTATTTTTTTCATCTGAACAATAATAGCCAATGTAACTTTTATTTTAAGAAACTTTGGACGAAAAGGAATTTTTTTTAAAGTTTAGTAGAAAAAAATGACAATTTATAGATCCTTGATTTAAATTATAGTCAATAATCAAAGCGGTCCCCTTAGGACTGTTGGTATATAAAGAAGATAATATGTCATTCTACTATATAACTTCAATCACCTTGTTTTAATGTTATCCTGTAGATCACATTCGCATTTAAAAATATCTTTCGTGGAAGAGCAAACTGATTAAATTGTAAATAGAAAAAATGAATAAAAATATATAATTTGATATTTGAAAGTTAATGATGTACCAAATGTAAATTCCGTGTGAAAAGTATACACATATACTTAACTTTCCTATCAATAATCTTGTATTCAAAGTGTACAAACAGTACATTTCAGATACTAGATGCAGGACTTGTGAAATAAAACAAAGGGCTAATTGCAGCCATATGTCTGCCGATAAGGCCACTGTTGTTTAATTTCAAGTCTATTTCAGGTTTTTTTTTTATATAGATGTATTGAAATCTTACGAGATTGTACAAACTTAGCACTGCACATCAACACCAAATACAGAGTAAGAGTGGAAAGCTAAAGATTCATACATTTTATCGTTATTAAGTAAAACAAAAATTAAAATTAAAACAATTTTAAAAAATCAAGCAGAAGAAATGTTGCCCCCATATGCAGACGTCTCTTTTACGCTACGAATATTATGCAACAAAATTATAAAAGTTGTATGCTTCTATAAATTCTTCATCAGTTGAGCCCACCTCCTTACATGTACCCCACCCCATCTCAAAAGAGTACTGAAATTGCTTCCAAAGGCTTGATTGTATTTCAGTATCTTTGATTTGCTGAAGAATTTTCAAGAGATCTAGAGTAATTTATTGATTCTGGAAAATCTTATATAATGTTGTAAAAGAGTGATCAGATTGAAATCATTGAATGGATTCCAATTTCACACCTTTGAAAATATATTGTAAAATTTAGCCTGAAGGGAATATTCTCACATCTTTTTTTCCCAGAACTTCAATGTAAACGGTGATATACACATATATTCAACAATTCATCTCCACACCGACTGATGATGACTCGAGCCATTTCCTGTTTATTATCAATTTGTGTATATACTTTGTTTTGGAGTACCTACTCTAAAAATTATTTTAAAACATTTTCCAAGAAAAAACAACAACATTTTAAAGTGTTGATTAATGGACATACAAAAATATGTATAGTTATAGTTTTTTTTTTACTGCAAAACAATGAAGATGACAATGGCTAATAATTAGTAAATATAGTTAACCTTGTTAATTAAGTTTAGGTAACAACATGTTGGACTAATTATATTGTTAGTGCTATTATCACATGAAAACAGTTATTGGTATCTGTTTCAAAAAATAAAAAAAATTCAAAATACATGTATTTGAATGTACACATGAGGCTTCATGGTTTGCTCATTCAAAGATCTGTTGCAACTCATTTTCATAATTAAAAAACCATCATTTATTCAACATTTTATTTTTTTCTTATTTAACAGATTAAAAATATATATTCATAAAATATACTTTTCTAACATTTCAATTTAATTTTACCAATTTATATATATGCATACATATAATATGACCTTTCCTATTACAATGCATTCAGTACTGTCTTTTATGGTGCAGATTACAATCACTTACAGAATTTAGACTCAATTTACCAGAAATTGTATTTTTCATTTCATAACTAATTGTTTGGGAAATTTAATGATAATAATAAGTGTATAAATTAAATGAAGAATATCTAACTGTGCCATATTTCATCGTAAGTTTTTGTATGAAGAAAAACTATATAGGTATACATCTCAGCTCTTTGATTCATTCCTTGAAAAAATTATCAATATAATTACAATCCTTTAAATTTAAAAATGACCCAAAATTTAAAGTTATACTGATATAGAAAAGAGTAGAAATTCTGATATTGTAAAAATTAAGACTTCAATTTTCATAGGGAACATTTGCCATGTTAATTAAACTCACCTAATCATACTGGTGTGTTCTCTTAAATGGCTATATATAACTTTTTTTATTTCTCAATGAAATTTCGCCAATTTGATATTATTTTGCTTGCAATAGCATGTACTTTCTAAATGTAAAATGATAAATTGTAAAAGGACTGAAATTTTCATAGGGAGAATCCATCATCATATTATACTCTGTCAATCGTACTGGTGTGTTCTCTTGATTGGCCATAACTTTTTTATTTCTCAATGAAATTTTGCCAATTTGATATTATTTTGCTTGCAATAGCATGTACTTTTTAAATGTCAATTGATAAATTGTAAGAGGACTGAAATTTTCATAGGGAGAATCCATCATCATATTATACTCTGTCAATCGTACTGGTGTGTTCTCTTGAATGGCCATAACTTTTTTATTTCTGAATGAAATTTTGCCAATTTGATATTATTTTGCTTGCAATAGCATGTACTTTTTAAATGTAAAATGATAAATTGTAAGAGGACTGAAATTTTTATAGGGAGAATCCATCATCATATTATACTCTGTCAATCGTACTTAATTGTGTGTTCTCTTGAATGGCCATAACTTTTTTATTTCTCAATGAAATTTTGCCAATTTGATATTATTTTGCTTGCAATAGCATGTACTTTCTAAATGTCAATTGATAAATTGTAAGAGGACTGAAATTTTCATAGGGAGAATCCATCATCATATTATACTCTGTCAATCATACTTAATTGTGTGTTCTCTTGAATGGCCATAACTTTTTTATTTCTCAATGAAATTTTGCCAATTTGATATTATTTTGCTTGCAATAGCATGTACTTTCTAAATGTCAATTGATAAATTGTAAAAGGACTGAAATTTTCATTGGGAGAATCCATCATCATATTATACTCTGTCAATTGTACTTAATTGTGTGTTCTCTTGAATGGCCATAACTTTTTTATTTCTCAATGAAATTTTGCCAATTTGATATTATTTTGCTTGCAATAGCATGTACTTTCTAAATGTCAATTGATAAATTGTAAGAGGACTGAAATTTTCATTGGGAGAATCCATCATCATGTCATATTACTCCGTTAATTGTACTAGTCTGGTGTGTTCTAATGAATGGCCATAACTTTTTTATTTCTCAATGAAATTTTGCCAATTTGGAATTATTTTGCTTGCAATAGCATGTACTTTCTACATGTAAAGTGATAAATTATGAGGACTAAAATTTTCATACGGAGAATCCATCATCATGTCATATATTACTCATTAATCATACTAGTCTGGTGTGTTCTCTTGAATGGCCATAACTTTTTTATTTCTCAATGAAATTTTGCCAGTTTGATATTATTTTGCTTGCAATAGCATGTACTTTCTAAATGTAAAATGATAAATTGTAAAAGGACTGAAATTTTCAAAGGGAGAATCCATCATCATATTATACTCCGTCAATCGTACTGGTGTGTTCTCTTGAATGGCCATAACTTTTTTATTTCTCAATGAAATTTTGCCAATTTGATATTATTTTGCTTGCAATAGCATGTACTTTCTAAATGTAAAATGATAAATTGTAAAAGGACTGAAATTTTCATAGGGAGAATCCATCATCATATTATACTTCGTCAATCATACTGGTGTGTTCTCTTGAATGGCCATAACTTTTTTATTTTTCATTGAAATTTTGCCAATTTGATATTATTTTGCTTGCAATAGCATGTACTTTCTAAATGTCAATTGATAAATTGTAAGAGGACTGAAATTTTCATAGGGAGAATCCATCATCATGGTATACTCCATCGATAGGAATTGGTGTGTTCACTTAATTAAATTACCATAACTTTTTGTACATTTCAATGAAATTTAGCCAGTTTGGAATAGATTTTTTTGTCATAGCATTCACTTAGTAAATCAAACCTAATAAATGAATTTGTGTATATTTTTTTGAAACATTAAGAAAATGACCAATGGGAGACTTTTTTTCTACTCAAGACCAGGTTTTAAAATTTAAATAAATTATTTGAAAAGGGAGAGCTTTATCTGCCTTATAAATACAGTCATAATTACTATTCAAAAATAGAAATTAAGTTTTTAAAGTCAGATACCTGCATGCATATAACATATGAATTTATTTGACCCCTAAATTCATCTGTGAAACCTGAGTGGACTACAAGTTTTCTCCTTTTATTTCATGCAAATTCACTTGGCTGAGTACTTTTATTTGATAACGCTCTCCGAGTGAAAACGCTACCATGATTAAAAATAATTCAACATTCATTTAAAGTAGAAAAATATAGTTGTTATAGAACAATTGAATACTTTATTTAGAATGAAACGAAACGCCCGGAGTGAATCCACATAGTCGAGACGAATCCACCCAATACCGATCAAGATCTCCACTGCGCTTTGTATTCGTAGTAAAATTACACATTCTGTAAATGCATTGTTGCAACTGTGATGCAAGAACAGGGAAAGATGCAGTCTGCTGAAAGGATTAATTCACGTACTTTTAAATCAATTTAGTCTCATTTATATTCATTTTATTGAGATATTGGTTTAATACGTAATGCTTGAATTAGTCCACAATCACCTCAGCGCAATCAATAAGTCAAAAAGAAAGGTGCTTTAGTTCAGTTCAGTTATGGAATTCCCTCCTATGTATAAGGAGCACCCGAGAAGGTGGTTTCATAAAATACATTTAAAGGTCGGAAGTATTTCAGCACTTATAATTATAACCCATTACAAACCTATTTCAATGATATTTACAAAAATATTTTAGTTACCATTCATTATGAAATCATTTCAAGATAGATCCATGCAGAAGTCTATTTAAGGTTTATGATAAACACTGATAAAAGTAAAGAATAACAGTTTTATATCTAGACCACAGCATGTATATAATATGACAGTAAAGTTTTTTTTATAGTGATATAAAGCTAGAGCAGAAATATTAAAGTAATGATTTTAAAAT
The DNA here is from genome assembly GCF_033153115.1 of Saccostrea echinata. Lineage (NCBI taxonomy): Eukaryota > Metazoa > Mollusca > Bivalvia > Ostreida > Ostreidae > Saccostrea > Saccostrea echinata. The sequence continues at coordinate 5,744,550 of NW_026889766.1, forward strand.
GTTAAGTTTGCAATGAATTATATGGCAAAAAGCTTTCAAAAATAATTTTGACCCTTGACTGTATTAGATTAAAAGAAGATGGACTGTTTTTCCCTGTACATTAAAGAGATAAAAACAATTTCCATTCTCCTGTAGGATAAAATATTCTATAAATCATTTTGTTAGAGAACTTTTAATCCTATTAGTGACAATTATAGAACTTCTTGTCCTATTTCACAAATTATGGGATAAAAAATCCCATGTAAGGTTAAAAATGGGAGTTTTGCTTCTATAGGAGAAAAAATCCCACAGAACTCATTTTTCTCCCACAGAATAATGGTGGGATATTAGTTAGGAGAGAAAATCCCACCATAATCCCATGGGATTTCTTGATTGCAGGTGTAATATCTTTTAATCTAGAAGATATTCAGGTGTAAAGGTTAGTCCATGTTGTGCGATTAAAAAAATCCCACCAGATGACATAAATGGTTTCCATGTATCTTTGGAAAAGTGGTTGGCGAAAGTCCGGACAAATGTCGTGTCCGGAGTTAAATGTCGCACTGTTATAAATAAATAATAAAATCAAAATAGTTCATATGTGCTTTATGATATTATTGCTTCCGTGTAATAAAAACCATCACTGAATTAAAAATGATTGAAAAGGGGGTCGGGGTAAAAGGCTTGGAAATGGAAAGACTATGTAAATAATGTCCAATATGATATAATTTTTTTTTTTTTTTGGATTATTGAGATATTCCATGTCTTTTTTTTCAGGGATGATTTTTAAAAATAATTTGCGACTAAGTAGACGACCATTTGATTCTGACGGAACGGGGGGGGGGGGTATTTCGAACATGTCCAGGGACAGATAATCAATTTTAAGTTAAGAAAAGAAAATTAACCTCTCAAACAAAACTTTATTTCATGTATGTTTGGGAGGAGGCAAAAAACGGTCAGATTATTTATTTCTCCCTTATTTTTAACATTTATTCCCAGAATCTGCCACCACCCCCTCCCCTTTCAAAATCAACTGATCTCGTCTCTTAAGGATAAAATGTAATTATTGTCGATTTTTCTTTTCTTTAAATTAATTTCAAAATGGTATTTATCTCCTTTCTAATAATACAAGCAATGTTCAGCACAGATGTAAGCCTACATATTTATGGTTGTGAGTGTGACGTCACATCGACTTTGAAACTCGAGATTTGCACACTAAATATGCACCTCTTAGCTGAGGTGAAACAAGTGGGCGGATCATGGATCTTCAAATTTTTGTAACCTGTTTTCTGTACTAAATACTCCCCACTTTCATCTCTTCTTCTGATATTTGATTACCTAAGTAAAGGAAAACTTTAATCTAAAGGAATAAAGTTTGTGTGTTGTACTACGATGACAGAATACCTTATATTACATACAATGCCTATTCGCCATTTTGACGCAGAAAGTTCGGGAAAACAGTGTACGTGTGACGTCGCACTTCGAACAGTGACGTCGAACAGGAGTTGTCTGCAGTGTATACATTGGCAGTGTCGACATCGTCGCATTTCTCTGGTTATTTGTTGGATTTAATCGTTGTTACGACTGTAAAAATACTTGTTAGTGTTTTCGGTTATCGTAATGAATATGCATTGGTATGTATTTTCGTTCTCTGCGAGTTATTTCTTTAGGATATCGGCATGTGTTGTCTTCATTCATGGATACTTATAGAATGAAAGATACTTGGGATTTTAGCGCAGCGTGACAGTACAAATACTTCTACCGTGTTAATTACCGTTTAATTTGTACATCGCGTGGACTGATTAACAATACAGACCGAATACACATTGTATATGGATTAACTACAGGATTTTTAACTAACTCAACTGGCGCATGCTCAAAGGGGTTAGTCGCCGCTGAGCGGCGACTAACCCCTTTAGGCATGCGCCAACTAACCCCATAAAATTTTCATCTAACCCCTGCCAATACAAGCAACCTTGTTTACACAAATAAATAAACAAACACAACAATAAACAGACAAACAAATAAATTAAAAAGAAAAAAAACAATATTACAAGAAATAAAATAAATTATTTATAGAGAGATAAGCAAAATCTTTACCCCAATACTGTATTAGACACAAAATGCAGAGAAATAACTAAGGCAACATTTTTTTTCTTCTGAGCTACAAGTACATGTAAGGAGACTTAGTTGCTTGTTTTTTTCAATTCTTTATATTCCGAATGAAATAATTATTCCGAGTTCAAATAATACCCTGTTATTAATGCTTTACACATATTGCACTTATATAAACGGAGACTATGATGTAGTTAAACAGAGTCATGTGACCATGTGTCCTTCATCCCCTTAAAATGAATTCATACAAACACCCAGCATATCGGACCTTTATGGCACTCTAAACAGATATTAATATACTGTACATGTATTACGAAATACAAGTATCAAGACTTCAAGTACAATTTTTTCTATAACAAAATTAAGCTATCTGTGTTTAAGCTGAATGCAAGTATTTTACATTTTTTAATGATGAAAAATTAATAAAGAAAAAAAAAAACAAGAAAGAACAAATGTTTGAGAGTTCTGACTATATACTGAATTGCGATTGACTTAAAAAGAACATTACCGATAACCCCCACCCCCCTTCAATGGTGGACTTTTTTTTTTCCTTTACCGTGATATACTTGAATTCTTAATAATGAACTTGAGCATCCTAACATTACTTGTATTATATTATCTATCGCAGTGTTACTGCTAGTGGTGTTCCAATCATCGATTATAATCGAAAATCAGTCGATTGTTGGCATAATCCAAGCGCTCGATTACAAAATTTCTATTCCGATTAATCGGGTTATTTATTTTATTTTACAAGTGTAATAGTTTTCAAGCCAAATATTCCAGCCGCGACTTTTCTATTAACTTATTTGTGTATCGTAATGGCGTAGACGAACAGACATTGTATTCATACCCGGGTAACAACGCTAATTCCCGGGTATGGACATACTTTGGATTCTACAAAATGAATGAAGAACCAGCTGGACTAGATCGAACGTTCTATCGTTAAAATATTGTCCTAAGGACTAGGGCTTGTCCCGAAACACAGTTAGATTATTCTAACTACAGCTGGACCACCACAGAAAGTAGTTATTCATCCATTCTTACCATTTGATAAACTAAATTGACAGACTTTGTAAATGTCCGATTATAATTGATAATTAATTAGTTACAGTAGCCCGATCATCGATTATGAAATTCTTACCGATTCCCATCACTAGTTACTGCATATTAATTCTAATGCACGAAGAATGTTTATATCAATATACCGTTCATTCTGACTTTGTGGGCAGAATTATGAATTTCATAATACTAGAGAAGATAAGCTAATTATCTTCACGTAGGCAAATTTAATAAAAATTTCAGATAATATGCCGCAAATTCTAAGGAACATTATATCAAATTTTTCTGAACATGTTTTCCCTTAAGAATTTTTATGCAGTAAACCCGCGACCAACCTTAAACTGTGCTTACGATCAAACAAGTTCGAAAGTCCGTCGTTCTCTCGTCTAATTATCATAAATATGTGTTATATTCAATTGCTCTACTAATAATAACAAGATACTTACTGTCTTACAGCTCTTAACCCCTGCTACGCTTACACCTAGAAGTTTGTCCATGTTTCTGACTCCAGTGATTTTTCGCCTTGATTGTCGATTTTTCTTATTTGCTCAGTTTCTGCGTACAAGACACTGGAGTCAGAAACATGGACAAACTTCTAGGTGTAAGCGTATTTACAAAAAAAAACCTATCGTACAAAACGTTTCACATTGAACCACACGTGCCAATAACCCGGTAAAATAAATATGGCTGTTTCCGGCATATCTAATGCAGAAGATCGCATTGTATCCACAATGTATGGCCCTCATTATCTGGGGATCGTGAGGAGATTTAGTTTTCAACCCAAATCGTTTGTCACAATACTCGCTATTATGGTCAAGTGCATTCGTTTTTAGATGAACACACATTTTACACAGTCATACTTTGCACGGTCCTCAACATAACTAGCTTGACATTGTTTTCACAAAACTTACACCTAAAAAAAATTGAAAAAAGTGAAGAGCTTTTTTTTTCTTGGTTAAAATTATTCTCATCCTGAGAATTACAAAATTTAAACTATAAGTCCCTGAAGTGAGAAAAAATAAAACTAAAAAATGACAAATGCACCCATCCTGACAGCAAAGCAAATGTCGTAATTACATGAAGATGAACGTACTGATGTTCTAGGAGCCGTCCTATTCCAGAAGCAAGATAAACAGATCTTAAGTAAAAGATATGGAAGTAGAACAGAGGTAAATCAGAAGAATAGATTTTGATTAAATGGCTGTGACAGAGATACATGTACAGTGTATATACATAAAAATACATGTATAACACACTATAATAAACATGTTTGTAATATTATTTAAAATATCAGGGACATATGAATTTCCCATGGATCTTTTGTACTACCGGTAATATTAAGAACAACATACATTGTAATACTAGTGCATATATTGAAGAATTCTCAAGTAATTGTCATTGAGGGGACACACATTTCACACAAAGTCTTATTTTACAGGGTCCACAATAGAATTGAACGTTGTCGTTACACAGTTCACACGTAACAAAATGTTGTTCATGTGGATCATTAACCTTCGCCATTTTAGCTGCTAACCTTGTGCTAATATCCACGAATTCGTCCGATACTTAACCCTTTGATTCATTCATTTAATCCATTTAAACAATGTTGGTAAGCATTGTCAAAGATTTTGGAGACAATTATAGAGATAATTATATCATTTAAACTCTGAATGTAGACATTCTGCAGGCATATTTTAAAAGTTTGAAATAACTTCATCATGAAATTAGGTTCAGTTCTCTACCTGTTTTGAATTGAGTAAAAATGGACAAGTCTAGAATTGAAAATTTTCATGTAACTGCCTTTTCTAAGAGGTAACGTTTGAAAGGGTATAAGGAAAATTCATATATTAAGAATATTCTACCTATAAATGCACCATTAAAGGTGTACACATTCAAAACAATTTCCAGTTATGAATTAGATTCTTCTGTTTCCCTACATTTGCGCATCTATTAAGTCAGTTACGTAATGATGATCTTTAAGTACGCATTGCAGTTAACGTGCGCAAAGGAAATATTAGCTATTTTTTCCTAAAAATATTGGTTATTTTTTTTCTAAAAAAAAAAAAAAAGACCCATTCTTAATCAGTATACCATTTTTTCAGTACTGTATTGATATTGGTTTTATGTAATACATGTAGTACTATAAAATACATATTGAGGGCGATTGGATTTTTAAGTCAGGCTTGTCACGTGAGGTGATGACACGTGATTTTAGCAAATATACGTGCAGTATTGAGGTCACCTATGAATTTCATTAAGGCAAGGGTAGAACCAAATTAAAATTGTAAGTTTATTATATATCATACCTAAGTCACAATTCTAAGTTTCATATATATATATATATATATATATATATATATATATATATATATATATATATATATATATATATATATATATATATATATATATATATATAAAATACTGAGATCCTATATAGATTCTACTAGTTCATCGATAAAATTATATTTGAAAGACCGCATTCTGAGTCTTTTACACTTACCTGTACATAAACAAAGGAAAATTATATGTAGGACGTAAAATGCATTTCGTACACATAACCGACCCAATCCTCTTCAACACAATACCTATTTATAGTTTTAAAGATATAAGCTAAATGTTTAAATCAATTTTATGATGTTTTGCATGGAGATAATTTACTTTTTATGTTATTACATTTTGCTTTATAACATTATGCGGTGCCCTCGACGTAAAAAGGAAATAAAATGAAACAAGCATTCTGAGAGTATTGCATTAGCAATACTAGACCCCTACCGGCAAGTGTAATCTGGTTCCCGTTAAGAATTGAAAATGCCATAATTCCGTCAAAAATTAATGAAGCGGGACGAAATGCAAACTTGATCTATAACTAATCAAGGTAAAGTAACATACCAAAAGTCAGCTCAATATCTACAAGCGTTTAGAAGAAAATTACGGAAAATCCTTAAAAATTGAAAAGGCCGTAAATCCGTCAAAAATCAGTGAAGCAGAACGAAATGCAAACTTGATCTGTAACTCATCAAGATACACTCATATACCAAAAATCAGCTCAATATCTGCAAGCGTTAAGAACAAAAGTGCGGAAAACCAAGTGGGACAGACTGACAGACAGACAGAGGGACAGACAGACAAACAGACAGACGGACGGACAGACTCAGAGGAAACCTATAGTCCCCACCGGTAGGGGACTAATTAAAGATGTAGATAAACAACACAATAAGGTAGTACATAAATTTACCTTCTTTTTTTTTAACGGAATGCTTTTAATATTTAATCATCTGACGAAATGTTTCTATTTTTAATTGAAAATTTAAAGGAGAATCGATGTTGGCATATTTGACAAGACGCAAAAAAGCTAGAGCAAATGAGAGACGGAGAGAAGCTTGATTGAACAAAAGGAGACATATATTCTATATATTGTAGATTCTTAAAGATTCTCGAGATAATTATTATCGCATAATTTCGTGGGAAGCACAATTTGCAAAATGAAATTATCCTCTATTATTTTTTTTTCATATTGCTGAAATGCATGTAAAACTCGTTAACTCGCCAATTAATGTTATCGCAATTTGACGTCCACTAGTTATTTCGCTATATTAAGTTTTCGCGTAAAATAAGGAATCTATAGTAAAAATTTACTTTGCTTGAATATGAGTATCTGTAATATCAATGAAAAAAATAAGAACAGGTGTCGTAAGACATTGCAATAAGACAATATTTTGAGAATTTTAATTTTCCTAAAACTAGTAGTTTAAAAAAAAGAGCCTGGCCCTTTTGGCCTGGACTGCCCTCTATTTTTGTCTCTAATTTAGCTCCAAATTCAAAAGTTGACCAGGCCTCAATTTCGGTCTCTATAAAAGATTTCGCCCCCCCCCCCTCCCCTTAAAAATGATTGCTTTTATTGATTTCATATTGGTTTAGTTTTCAATGTTATTGCAGATAAAAATATATTCCAGGTGTTTTGTAAGTGTGCACATTGACATCATCATGTACTAACCCCATCATATTAATTTTATTGATTATTCGTTGATCCATTTACACATATTTCTTTTCATGTTTTGAAAACCTTTGTTGTTTGCAAATATTTCACACTCATACACTGCTGATGCTCCGCTTGATATGGTTATATAACAAAAAGTTTACTTTGGTGTTTCAGAATGTGCTCATTGAAATCAATCTCTACAAATCATTCATTTGATTGTATTCATATAAAATGTCATAAATAGATTAAACAAATTCCAACTTATTTAGCGATAAATCATCGCCCTTCACACAATGTACCATAGAGGGCTGTATTACCAGTATACTGCCTTCACTCTCTTTGGTAAAAACAATTATGTTTGATATATGAAGAGCGGCATCTAGGAAACACTACCATTAACTAATGCAGATGAGAAATATTTTAATGCTAATAAGATTTTACTTTTACTTCTTTGAAAACTCTGCTAAAATACAACTTTCATTGGGTCGTATTTTGTCTGATGTGTTTCATACCATTTGTTAGGTTATTGCTCTTATACTAAATTTGACCACGGAGTACTCCTTATACCTGATCAATACATATGGGTATTACCAGTGAACAGGGATGCTTACTCCTTCTAGGCACCTGATCCAACTTCTGGTGTTTCAAGGGGTCTGTGTTTTGCCCTCTTCAAGATTCATTCTGCCTACTGGATTTATGATTTGTGATTGGTCACTATTCTCTATTTTCACCTTTTACATGTGGTATTTTTACATTGAAAATAAAACTATGTCCTCTGTGATATAGTCTTCAAAATTAAAACTGATCATTAGATAATCAATAAAATCAATCAGATTGGTGGTACATTGTAGTACGTGATTATTTTAAAGAGCACATCTACAAAACACCAAAAATGTATATATTTTCCTGCTATATCATTTGAAAGCTAATACCAATAGAAAATCAATAAAATCAATCAAATTCTGGGGAAATTTTTATTGATATTTTAATTGAGGACAAACATGACGCCATAGATTTTTACAGATGCAAATCTTTGAGGCCGGGCAAACTTTTGAGGCTAGGCTAAAAATGGTGGTGGAGCAAAATTAGAGGCCAAAATAGAGGGGAGACCAGGCCAGTGGGTCCAGACTAGGTTTTTTAGTATGCCTAAAAAGAGGAGGTAGTTCAAATGAAATTTATTATAATATTTTACAGTAACCATGTGTCATATAGGAGTTCGTACTGATTTACCGCATTGTTTGTAACTCAAAAGTACCTAAGAATATGATGGCAAAATTTCTTTATATTCCTATGGGTGTACCTACCTTAACTGCATCTTGAGCTTTGCGTAAACTTTCTTGGGATTCTTCAAGCATAAAAGTCTTTATTGTCGGTGTAAAAATGGTATATAATAGTATATAATCTTCTTACTTTTAAATAATGCGCAGCGTCTGACTGATATATTAAAATTTGTGATCGATTTATTTTATGATCAAATATCGAAAAACTTCTTTTCATTTCAACTTCAACTATAAATAAGAAAGCAAAACAAATATTAGAATATTCATTTTTAGGGATTAATGAAAGTATAATCTTTATAAATTGAAGATAAATCGGAATCATGCTAAACATAAATGAGGTATGCTTTTAAAAAGTTAGATCAATTAAATAATTAAAATTCTAGATACATTTAACAACTACACTGAATATTATGTAGTAGGTGTATCCGACTGTATACAAAATTTCTTATGATTTAAAGAGAATAAAAACTTATCCAGTTGTCTATTTGGACTTAATTCCCTATCCTTTTTTTAAATCGTGTTTGTAAATTTCATAGACGTGACATGCAATGTAGATGGCTTTTTCACCTTAAGATAATAATAAAGAAAAAAGAAATCTAGTCAAACGGCTATATATCTTATATGCATATTTCCACAGGTAATACAGAACCTTTAATACTATTTTGATAAATGTTTTTGGAGAATCTCTATTTTTCTTCAATGCATATGTATACCCGAATATGATATCAGTACGATATATACTGGCCTGCTTTGAAAATCAGTTTTCCACATCTTTAAAACATCTTTAAAACTAATTTCCTATAGTCGGAAGCGGTATACAAGTACAAGGTAGGTACAGTACCTGCATCGTTATTCTTTACAGGATACACGATACGATAGGATACACGCACGATACGATAGGATAAACGCACGATACGATAGGATACACGCACGATAGGACCGGATACACGCACGATAGGATAAACGCAAAACACGATAAACGCAAAATACGATAAACGCAAAACACGATAAACGCAAAACACGATAGACTTGATAAACGATCTTCACGATAGGATAAACGCAAAACCTGATAGGATTGTTTCAAAATGCGAAACGTATTTTGACAAGACGAATTGTTTCCTTTTTAGATACACTGTAGTATGATGATTTTAATTACTTACAAAGCCGCAAATCTAAATGCTTAAATATATTAAATGTATTATGATTAAACATTTGAGGTAACTATGCTTTGTACAAGAAACATATTTTTTTGTCAATAATGGATCGTCACAAAATTCAAACTGTAGTTATTTTAGATAAATTGCACTCTTAGGTGGAAATTATGCCATTGTTTGTATAATAATTCAAATGTCGAAATTCCTTCGAATCGTTAAATTTGAATTTTAGTCGTTTAAAAACAGATATTTTAATGATGGTTGCTCAAAAATTCCGTAGTCAATCGAAGTTTTAACCAGGTGCAATAATTCATGAAGCGCTATAAATATATTCAGTATTTTAACAAATGAAACCTTATAAATTTATTATCAAATATTGAGTATATATCCGGAAGAACTCTGTAATAAATGAAATATTTGTATTCAATATCTTCTGCTAGAAGTCTGTGATGTATCCAAAATCGCATTAATTTAAATCATCGGTATTTAATAATTCAAATCTTACGAAAATAATTTACTAGTCAGTTTAGGAGAAAAAAATATATATATATATATAATTATTACATTTTAAAGTTAACGCTGTCTCCTTAAAGTTTTTATGATTTTGTTTTTATTATATAATTTATTTATTTATTTATTTATCTATTTATCTATTTTACGTTTTAAACACGTTACTTGCTGAAATATGCTAGTTGCGTTGACACAGGCTGTGCACTGGACTGTGATTATATAATCTCTCTTCTATAAATATACATGTATATGTCACAAATATATATCCGGTACGAAAATTAATCATTTACATATTCTAAGTACATACATTGTATATGTATATATATGAAGAAGGATAACGGCCGAAAGAAATCGAATTGAACAAAATTAATAAACGTCATTAGATCATCTAGTATCCGAAAAGAATATCGCATTTCCATTCTTTTGTATTTATTCTCTGGTATTTCCAATGTCATAGGCCTGTTTAGGACCCAGAAGGGAGAACGCAGTCGTGTACCTAAAAATGTTACAGTGTACCAACATGTTTAGTATAGAGTAAAATATAATGCTTATATAATATCGCCCGTCAACAATAATGTCTTTAGCCTCTTTTGTTTTCTTGTCAAAATATTTCTTTTTAGACCCCCCCCCCCTCCCCGCCCCTAAAGAAATGAAAATGCTTTCTACACAAGCCTCGCCCACCTGCTTTTCCGCGATTTTATTTTTGCAACCTGTCTGCGTTTCCGCGACTACCCTATACTGCTTTTCCGCGATTGAATTTTACTATTCAAGTAAAATGTTTTCTCCTTTTTTCGATACTTCCTTTTCGCGATTTTTAAATTGTCACGGTAAGTACTTTACATCAAACTGTTGCCGATATTTACCGGATTATCATGTACATGTATCTCACTGTAAAGTTCTACTCGATCGTACCACACTGTGATAAAAAGTGAATGAATCACATACATGTATTACACTGGTCGGTGATGTTTTAGGTGCCATGGAAATTGTTCATAACGAACCAACTCGTGGTAACAAATATATATTACAAACGATGGATTTACGTATAGAAAGGTTAATGTTTTAAAAAATGGCGATGTGTCTTACCGATAAAGATAAAATATGCAAAGATTGAAGCCGGTTGATAGCAGGGAGAAAGAGTATTTACCTGACTAACGGAAAGGATAAGTGCTAAATTAAATTGCACTTACCACTAAAATAAAAAAAAAAAAAAAATCCGATTCAAAAAGAAAAAAAAGTTAAAATATATATTGACTTCTTGAATATAGTCAAGTATTACAATGTAAATGTAATCAATAAACACTCATGAAATTAAATTCAAGGCATTTACATGTCTTGTGTATCGAAGCAAAACCGGGCGATTTCATATAAATTTTTGCATATATTTATACCCAGTAGGGTTCAAGGTAAATACTTGTCACCAGATGAGAGAGCAGTTCAGGTATGTTGACCTTGAATACACACGGGCCAAGGTGTCGTGTAGGGGTAGGGGATGGGTGTTGACCTGACAGAGAGACAGTGTACTGATTAGGCAGGCACATATAGGTGTCAGTTCTTTTGGTACGGGAGCGCTTCCGTCTGTCAGTGTACAGTATATACTCAGTTCATTTCCACGCCGAAATAGGTAAGATGTATACTGATTTTTTTTTCGATTTTCTAAAGGCAGTAGTAAGTAAAAATGGTTAAACATCTACATTATGATATATAATTATAATTATGATGAATTGAATAGAACATGCTCATGCATTATAAATTGTAATTTATTTTTTAGTTAGACACATAAGAGAAACAAATAAATAGAAAAATAAATAAATAGGAACTACATACTTGCACGTACAGACAAATTTTGTAAATGTTATCAAGATCATGCATTACATTGTATATGCCTTTATGAATAATTTGGAAATAATCCTTTAGATAATTGATTGTGCATACATTTAGAATAGAGGCATAAAAATACAACTACATGTAAATGTGTGTTACCAGACGATGCTTTTCAAATATTAATAAAAAAGAGCTTCTACTAGTGTTTCTGAAAAATGAATAACTTGTTATTAATTAATTCCGTTATTGATAAAAAGATATGCCTTATATAGATGCTGATATTTTTTCAATTTATTTATTTTTGCACACATACCTACTGTTTTATGTTTCTATAATTATCAAAAGAAAGTTAATAATGGTCTACCTTTTAGTGACTCTGACTATTTAAAGAAATTATATTTCTATTTTTGACAAATAGTATTTCTTACAAATCGACACTCTGAATTAAAAAAAAAAAAAACGATTGACTTGTAGACCGATTATTTTATGTGCTAAATATATTTAACTTTCGATTTACGCTAGCTCTCTGCTTGGTTACGGCCGGTACTTGACGTTTTTTTGTTATTTATTTATGTATTTATTTATTTATTTAGTAATTCATTTATTTACTTTCTTAAATTTATATACCAGAGAATCAGATAAGTTATTAATTTCTCTCTCTCTCTTCAACAATTAAATGGATCGTAAATAAAATAACAAAACGAAAAATGAACTCGGGATATCTCGGGTGTTTCTTCTCAAGGTAAAGATAAAAAGCGAGGGTTTCCGAATGCACACGATAAACGCAAAACACGATACACGATAGAACCTGATAAACGATTTTCACGATAAACGCAAAACCTGGTAAACGGAAAACACGATAGAAAACGCAAAACCTGATAAACGGAAAACACGATACGATAGGATACACGCACGATACGACAGGATACACGCACGATACGATAGAATAAACGCACGATAGGACACGATAGAATTGTAAAGAATAACGATGCGGGTACTGTAGCTTGATATTAAAACAAGAGGCCCATGGGCCACATCGCTCACCTGAGTA